>NW_027526407.1:110767885-111177144 GCF_048455015.1 Haemaphysalis longicornis | reverse complement strand
TAATGATAGAGTCATTTTGGCGGATAATTTTGCTATTTTTTCACCATACCAACAGTGAATTCATATTCACAGGGTACTTACCAGAAGGCGTGGTTTGCCATAAGATACTGTTTTTCCCACTCAACGTTTGGCTTTCGCTACTTCCGCTATCGCTTTTCGGTCCGGAAATTGGGGTTTGCCCGTCATCGGCGCTGCCGTTCTCTGGCGGGCTCCCGCTGCCCTTCGCGCAATGGGTACTGCATATGGCGAAAGGACACGCGCGGTGTTATACCCTCTCCTTTCTGGTGCTGGCTCTGACTTGCCCGCTCGCATTCTAGTCAGACTAGACTCTCTTCTGGCTGTTAGTTCAGAATTTTTTCGTTGTGGGACACGGAAGTAAAAACGACCAGAATAAACTTCGAACATATAGGCAGTTACACCTACCCCCCCCCATACATGTTTGGCTTAGGTTAGCAAAAATTTGCGGTAACCCGCCTTGGCCGGAATGTAAAATGTATTTGCAAACACAGACTATGTCAGGCGCCTTCAACAATATGTTTCCTTAATGGGAATGTGCAACAACGAACACAGGTTAGGCAAATAGGAACATATTAGGATTTCAGAAATATTTGGTGCCTTCTAAACTACAAATGCCGTCAGAAATACGAGGCATCTGGGAAAATATTTTCTTCTGGTTTTGTTCACTTCGCGACAATGTACCGAAATCTCACCGATTCGTTGTTTTTTTTAATACAACGACCGCACACTATCGTGGATTGGTTGACGGCTTATGATATTTCGCTGAAGCATGGCGGTGACGGCATCACTGATAACTTTTTTTATATGATAACTTTTCTCTCATAACTTTTTTTATCTCATAACTCATAACTTTTTTAATCGGCTTTGTTGCGATGTTTTGCCTGAGATGTCTGACGGAGAGCGGAGCAGTTAGAGTCAAATAAATATTCGTGTTTCTTAGGGAGCTTCAGTAACAATAGGGTCTCTTCCAGAAAGAGGTCAGAACAATATTGTATCATCGGACAGAGTAAGCACAGCCGAACTTTAGACAACGTGATGGAGATAACACCACTATAACAAAGAAATAGTGCTGGCTTCAGAGGCTACAACAGTAGCGTTGTAGTGCGCCGCAGTTCATTCACCGGCTTACGATTCGTGTAACGGGGAATAAACCGCACGACACCCGTAGCAATCATCATATATTAGGGCACAACGTAAAGAGCTCGAATTATGGCAACGGCACCATCACCAAAGTTATCGCAAATAACGCAGATAACTTCCTAACAGCCAAGATCGAGGACTTGATCCGCTCTGGCCATGAACGACTGCTGCGCAGTGTGAGAAATACTTGAATCGGCCGTTTACATGTGTTCAATACCTTAGAGATGGCAATTAATAACCATGGATGCCGAAGAGAAGAACCCTGACAATAAAATGAGCGGTTGGGCACAGTGCTGGAGTACCTCGCTCTTTTCCTCGTACCAAATTCCATCTATAAAAATACTCACTTTACAATATCCGGTAGGTTCAGTGGCAGCATGGTTCGCAATACGTAAAGAGGGGCCAGTGTACGCGGCGGTCACTTTGTTCGCTCAGAACCAAATTTCCGGTCATCACTAAAATGCTGGCTGCTGTGCCAACACGTGCATCGATAACACCACCTTCTAATTCTGCTCTCACAATATTTGAGGGCCTTTCTAAAGGAGTAGTCAAATTAACCACTAGTGCGACTTCCCCTAAAAAACTGCAGGAATATGTTTTTATGGTTGATCTTAGTAGCTGAGACTACAGGGTGAGGGTGCGAGAAGGAACGACCGTAAGAGAGGGTGACTGGCAGCGTGCTGGACTTCTCAGTGGGAGGAGGGTGGAATGGTCCCGTAGGCGACGACGGCGGACCTGAGCGGAAGCATGTTGAGGACGTCGATAGCTCTTAAAACCCTGGTGTAGAAACGTTCCAATCGAGCTCATCATCTTCTCCTTGCTCATGCCTAGGACATAAGCAAGACATGTGGTCCTCAATTACCCAGTAGTAACACACAGAACCTTCTCGAGGAAAACTGACGATCTGGACATATGGTATTGCAATGAGCTACGAAAATAGATGCAGCTGCATTCTCTGCCACATTCACCTGCGTCGAGGTCGTTGTTAACTGTAGGTGTAGATTTTCCACAATTTCCGAGCAAGACGGCACGCGAACAGTGGCAAGGAGAGGCGCTGTAGGTGAGAATGCCGTCATAATTATTCATCAGTAATTCTTCACCTTGACGGGCTTACGGAAAAATATTATGCTAGGATCTTTATTGTCGTCTGACCTCTCGCACATCTGCACTTGCCGGTTTACACATGCACGTGGGAACGTTAGAAGGAGGGCTTGCTTATGGAGTTTTCATTCCCTGAAAGACATGCCGTTGCATTGGTGGTATGTGTAGATGTGGACGTTTTACGACCAAATCCGACCTTACTGCAATCCTCCGTGGTCGCGTTTTGGACGTGCTGCATTAGCGAGACCAGAATATACGTGCCACGCGAAAGCGAAATGGTCAGCCTAATGTTTGCCCACGACAATTAGGGTCGAATTCTTCAACGCCTGCTAGGCCGATTGCGTGGAAAGTATGAGTCATCACTAATTACAAGTAAACATAGTTTATTTTGTTCATTGCTTGGAATAAACCAAGCTTTACCGGTCACCGTCCGGCACAGAATGGAACACCACTTAAGTTAGTGGTGAATATGACAGGTGTAGTAACGTTGGCCAATCGAGTAGAAAGCTCAACATAACAGTCGGTTGCTCCAGGTGTCTCTTATTTTGCCTCCCACTGCATGCAGCACTTACAACAGAATGTCGCTAAGCAAACATCAACTTTCTTGTGAAAAATCAGACATCTTTTTGATTTGAAAAACCAGACATCCTAAAAATCTTGACGATGTTTATTAGATGCTTTTTGCCAATCAGCCAGTATGATGTGTGTCCAGGAAACCCACCCCAACTCTAAACAAACAAATTTCTTAAATAGGTACATGGTATTCAGAAAGGACAGCGTCGGCTGCACACACTCTTCACGAAGTGTGGCCATTGTCGCCCGGAAATCATTAGCGTGCCACCCTCTCTCTTTAAACACTGTCCTTGAGGCTGTAGCAATTCGTACGATAATATTTAATAGGTTGATAACGGTATTCTCCAGTTACATCTCTCCTGATTTTGCACTCCTGAGCTCTGATTTCGAGGCACTCGTTGACCAGCTGCTGGAACCATACATCCTAACAGGGGACCTTAATGCGCACAACTCACTTTGGCGCTCCTCTAGAACGCATGCACGATGTCGCCTGATTGAGAAGTTTCTTACATCCTCTGGAGCATGCCTTTTCAACACAAAACAGCCCACGTACCACAACTTAGGACACAATACATACTCACATCTTGACTTGGCTCTTGGTTCTGCTGTTCTCTTTCCTTGTCTTGAGTGGGGTGTGGGTGCGGACTCGTATGGTAGTGATCACTTCCCCACTTCACTAACGTATAAAGGCACAGGCCCGAGCTGTCAATCTTCAGATAAAAAGTTTAATTAATCAAAAGCAAATTGGAGTACATTCACACAAACATCTCAATTACACCACACATTCATAAAACTCCTACACCTGGAGGAAGCAGCCCAACTCATTACAGGGGAAATCTTCGACGCCGCAGAAAAGTCCGTTCCCCACGCCCTCGGTGCTCCGCGCAACCAAAGGAGGCCATGGTGCAATGAGGACTGTAGGCGGGCGCGAGAGGCCCAGAACAAGGCGTGGAGTGTCTTTCGCCGGTACCCCACGTCAGATAACCTCATTTATTTTAAACGGGCAAAGGCTATTGAGAAGCGAATGCGTCGTGAGGCGAAAAGGGAGAGTTGGCGCACCTTCCTCACTTCCATCAATTCATGCACAGACACATAGAAAGTCTCGACACGAATACGAAAAATAAAAGGACAACAGACAGACATCCTGCCCCTGGTTAGTACAACAGGGGACACACTGGAAGACCAGGCTAACACACTTGCACAACACTTCCAACAAGTGTCCAGCTCGGCACTCTACACAAATACTCTCCTGAAACATAAAATCGCTTGGGAAAAGAAGTCCCTACATGACAATAAAAGGTAAACGTCTGGGGACAGTTCTGAATTTAGACTCTATGAGTTGAGGAATGCGCTGAGCACATGTAAACATTCAGCTCCAGGGGGAGATAAGATAACATACACTATGATACAACACCTACACCCAGACACTCTTGAAACCCTCCTACACCTATACAATAAAATATGGCTTTCGGGGCAAATTCCACACTCTTGGAGGGAGGCCATAGTAGTGGCATTCCTGAAGGAAGGAAAGGATCCTTCCTTTCCCGCCAATTATCGTCCTATCACCCTGACAAGCTCCCTGTGTAAGCTGCTCGAGAAGATGATAAATCGCAGGCCCTTTTACTTCTTTGAGTACAACAGTCTTCTCGAGAGCTGCCAGGCAGGATTCAGGGTTAGGTGATCTACCAACGGTCAAGTTGTTGCGTTGGAATCTTTCATCAAACATGCATTTGTTCATAAGCAGTTCTGCCTTACGGTGTTTTTGATCTTGAAAAGGTTTACGACACAGCCTGGCGATACGGCATCCTTAGCGACCTCAAGCCCTTTGGTGTGTCAGGTAACGTGTTCAACACATTTTTAGTTACATGTCCACGAGGACATTTTGTGTTAAGGTTGGGTCATCCCTGTCCACTATACATGTGTAGGAAAATGGTGTGCCACAATGTAGAGTTCTAAGCTGCACATTGTTTATAGTTAAGATGAACTCCCTCCAAAAGGCATTGCCACCAACCCTTTCCTGTTTCATCTATGTAGACGACGTGGAAATATCTTTTAAATTCTATCACCTGTCAATTTGCGAACGTCAAGTTCAACTCGGTGTTCAGAAACTTGCTGGATGGGCGGGCCTTAATGGTTTTAAACTAAACCCGAGCAAAAGTACGTGTGTTCTGTTTTCCCGTAGGCGCGGGCCTAATGCAGACTCTGAGATTACTCTTAACCGTTCATGTATTTTTGTTAAACGGGAGCACAAGGTTTTAGGTGGCATATTTGATGATAAGCTCACGTTCATCCCACACATCAAAGTACTGGCCAATCCCCCACGTGGGTATGTGATGCGGACATCGCCGGTGGACGCAGGTTTAGGGTCGCTTTAAGAAGTGCATTGCACATAAAATATGACACCTGCAAAGCATTACCATACTCCAAATGTGTAGTAATCAATGTTATGGTCATTAGACTCACAATCAACGTCAGGATGATGTTTTCAACCGTTCTCAAAGACAGTCGTACTCCTAGTTCGATTACATTTATTTTTATTCCGGCATCACATGAAGTTAACAGCATGACGTTCATCATGAGCCTGCATTGCTCTGCAAACTGCCGTGGCTGTGCAGTAGTTTATCTTCTGTTGCACTAGATAAAACTTTGTGAATATTTTTAATGGCTCCCGCAACACAAAAAAGGTTGCATTTGTCGCGGTATTTTTTGAGGACCACCTTTTATTTATTAAATTCTGAGGATGCTTGCACAATTCATAAAATGTTGCGTATTCTAAAAATCAATAAAACTCATTCGATGAATCCTAGCATCAACAAGATGGAATTTAGGAAACAAACCGCTACACGGCAGTCAAAAAAGATGTTTAGAATATTCTGCATTTGTTTCCGCATGATTTGGAGAAACGCTTTTTATGCGAGTGCAATTTTCTCAAAGGTTTTTATTGTAACTGTGAAAACAGTGAAAGGTAGTAAAAGTTCGCTCTGTTGTACTTTTACAAACGGGATAGTTCCGTGCGTCAGAGAACAAGAATTTCAGTCACCTGAATACACAATTGCCTATTTTCTTCGTTACGTTTTTCTCATTGAATACAGTGAAACGCACGCGTATCTTAACGCACTAAGTTTTCCAGTGCACGATAATCAAATAATTTGTGGGGCCGTCAAAGTAAAACGTCAAACGTTGTAGCTAGTATGCAGAAACAAGAGCTTGCAACATTGGTTCCTGCATCAAAAGAGAGCTTGCAAAAATGTGCAGAAGTTGCAGCAATTTCTTGTCACGCTTCAGAAAAGAGTGTTGTGCCAACAAAACTATACAACAGGTAAGGTTACTGCAGGCGTCTACGTTTCCAGTGATAGTTCCTGCATTTTTGCATAACTTGAGGCTTGTCCAAAACGGGTGACGCTTGCAGTGAGGGGCAAACCATAAAACAATTTTTTTTTTGGTTATCGCCGACATCAATACGCAAACTTTGCCGAAATATATGTTTGCGTTTTAGTACGGAATATTTACTTGTGTAGACGCGCTACCAGTATAACAGGTTAAATGAAGCCCGTGGCCGCTCGCGTCGGACCTCATCAATGAGCATCCCTTGAATCTAGCGGGACGTGCGGCTTCACTGGCAGAGGCGGGCACAGTGTGTCCTTGTTGTTGCCGTCGAGTGATGTAATGCAATTTAAGAGTTGCTTTTAATGTTTTCGGGAGACGTTGAAACCAACCCAGGTCCTGATCTTTCCGAATCATTTAACAAACCTAAGAACATCGCTGACGCAATCAGAGCAGTAAAAGAGGAGCGGTTGGCGGACGACCTGTCTGATGTGTACTCGTATATCCACAGTGTTTTTGTATCCTTGCTGTTACTCTGGGGAGATGTGGAACAAAATCCCGGCCCTACCATTGAAGAAATGTTTGAGCAGCTCCTGGATGGCCAGAAGAGTGTGACAAGTAGAGTAGACGCTATCGAAAAGAAACTTAAAAAAGTGGAAGCCAGTGTTTTAGTAGTCAAAGAATTTTGCCCTAAGATACCAACCCTAAAAAAACCGTCCAGAATCTGGAAAAAAAGTTAGCCGAATTAGAGGATAGGAGCAGGCGAAGCAATCTAAATGTATATTGTGTGGAGGAACAAATTGACGAATTAGTGGAATCGCTTACTAACGAAGTGGTGGACATGTCTTTTCTACGGTACTATAAGTAAACGTATCTTCAGTCGAGCGCATTCATCGACTAGGGCGAAAACAACCTAATAAACAGAGACCAGTTATAGTAAAACTGTTGGACACAGAGAAAAAACGTTGGTACTCAACAACTGCTCTAAACCCAAAGGCACAAACATATCGGTATCTGAAGAGTTTGCTCCAGCCACGAGAAAAATTAGGAAGCAGCTGTGGAAGAGCACTGCTGAAATCCGGAAAACCGGTTAGAAAAGTCCAGCTTGTTTACGCCAAGATAAAGATTGACAAGAACGTCTTTGAGTGGGACAACGTTCAAATGAAAAGAGTACCTGTAGCGCATAGTAGTTGCACATTGCAAGATAGAGAGAGAGAGAGAGAAAACTTTATTTTTTGTCTATTATCGCAGTGGTTGGGGTGGCATCCATCAGCCGCCTCCGTCCAGGCAGCTGCTGGTAGCACTTCGGATGAAGGCCACCAGGTCCCGTTGATCTTGGTGATTGCAGGCGGTAGCCAGCCACTCCTTAGTGTGATGTGTTCTGAGTGCTGAGGTGTTAGTGCATTCCCACAATATATGTTCTTGGTTAAGTGTGGCGTTGCAGTGGCTGCACTGGGGGGGTGGGCTGGTGGTGCCATGCCTTAGGCGGTGTAACCATGCCTGAGTTGGTAGTGTGTTTGTTTGTGCTTGTCTGAGTAGTGTTTGTGCCCAAAAAAGTCTTTCCGATGCCTTAATAACAACACCCGCTGTATAATCAACAAAAGTTCAGAATTAGGGAGTGTCATTCTAGCTTACAAACTTCACGTTTTAATTTTAACGGAAACTTGGCTACATCCGGATATTTCTGTTTCTGAAATCTTGTCTCTAGGCTGTAATATTATCAGAAGAGATAGAAACCGTCATGGGGTTGGTGTAGCCATTATGTTTAAGGACACCTTGCGGTTGTCGAGATTACCAGACATAACAGGAATTGAAGCGTAGTTGCCAAGATTTTTCAAGACGAACAGAACTTGGTAATCGGCGCTTTCTACCGCCCTCCTAACATTGACAGTGCATTCATCGAAAAGGTTAATGAATTTCTATGTACGTACAAAAACCATTCCTATAATCTTGTGTGGCGGGTGATTTCAATTTTCCATCGGTTAGCTGGGAACACGATTTCCGAAAGGCTCTATCACCTTCATCAGAATCTTTTGTCGACCTAGTGCTTCTACATGATCAATCTCAACTTGTCAAGCTTCCCACACGTGTTCAAAACGGCGCAGAATCTACGGTAGGTCTTTTTATTGTTAACGGTGGCATACGTAAACGAAACCCGAAAGTGAAAGTTTTTGAAGGCGTATCAGACCATAAAATTGTATGTTTAACCCTTGAAACCACCTCCGTAGTACCACCGAAAAAAAGCAATCGTCATTCCTGTTTTCGCGCGTTGTAGTGACGTTGACGTGCTATATGCTCTCGAGAGTTCTTTTTCGTCTTTTATTAGTATGTGTCAATCCGACGCATGCTCATTTGACCAGGCGTGGTGCTACTTAAAAATGTATTTAGGTGTATTAATGCGTTCATTCCGTTCAAAACGACATGCATCGGAGCTTAAATCCGTGGTTAAATAAGGAAATCGTACGCACCTCGCGCCAACTGAAGAAGACATGAAAACAATTTAAACGGTCGTCAACAACTTCCAATAGCAACAAAATTTGTAGCCGTGCCCAATCTTCAAGGGCCGTGCCAAATCTTCGCGTGAACAATGTTCCAATCGGAGATAGGCAGCGCACTTGTGAAACCTTGAATGATTACTTCTGTACAGTGTCCACCATTGACGATAACGTTGCACCGATATTTTGTCCCTCTGTTGTTTCCCGGCCTATCGATGATGTGTATATTCATGGAGAAGGCGTCTTTGTACCTCTTCTGAACTTGGACACAAAGAAGACGCCTGGAATTGACGCAATTCCTAATGCATTTCTGGTCAGGTATGCCGAGTGGTGCTCTAAATATCTCTGTTTACTTTTAAATGCGGAGCATTTCTTAGGCTCGCCTGGTCCTGCGTCGTTGATGGCGCCGCCGTCCACATGCTCACTGCGCATGTGCAACTCTCCTCCTTACACCCATAGCTCCGCGACACCACGCTATAAAAAAAAGAAATACTTAGCGGCGCCCTGTTTCGATCCCACGACTCTCTGGCCACAACGGGAGGTACGCGGTGCTCTTCCCACTACGCTACAAATCCGGGACAGGAACAAGTGCTACGAACACGCCTTATGTCCTTGACTCATTCAAACTACGTCAAGAAGCTACTGATACAACGAAGGCACGCGAAGGTGAACGTCAACGGAAACGACGAACTGAAAAGTTTAGAGGGGGATGCTGAATTTCCCGTGGGAAAGCTGTGGCGGGAAGCGCCGCGCGCCTTGCAGCTCAACCAGCCCCGTCCGCAGCGCCTCTGATGCTGATTGTGGTAGGATGCTCCTAGGGATTGGCCAACCGAACAATCCATCACGAGATACGTTCGCGTTCAACCACTGTCGTCATCTTCTCGTAGGGGAACCGCCGAAGAAGAACGAGAAGACACAGCTGCCAAGAGGAGAGCGTGTACATTGCTCTCAGCCGGTGCACCAATGTCAACAACCTTTACCTCACCAAAGCCGACGGAGACAATCGATTCTACCACAGAGACAACATCGACAACACATGATGGACGAGTTTCGGCGCCTCGAGAACCACCGCCTACTCACCGTAACACAACAGCACTTACGTGCCTTTGCCACCGGTGTGGACCCGGACGCGGAATTTCCTCTGGCGCTAGTAAAAACCAGATCACTCAACATAACGGCAACACAATGGAACCACACGGAACCGCCACGATGCTTCGCATCCTCATCAGGGTTCCCCACGGGCAGACGGTGTAATTTTTTTTAATAAATATATTTCATGCGCGGAACTGCCGAAGGACTGGAAGTATGCAAAAATCATCCCTATTCCTAAAAAACAAAATGAAGCGCTACCCAGTTCCTACCGGCCTTTATCATTGCTGTGTACTTGCGCCAAAGTACTAGAGCTTTTTCAAGCACACGCGGTTCACCTAGAACGCAGTAATATGCTTGACAACCGACAGCATGGCTTCTGCAAGAACGTTTCCACGGTAACACAGCTGCTGGAAACCGTTCATGACCTCGCATCAGCCATAGACAGGCAACGGCAAGTTGATATCGATGATGATGATGGTTGGGTTTATATGGCGCAAGGCCGACTAAGGGCAAAGAGCACCAGAGGAAAGTTTATTTATTGAAGTGAAGTGGTTACCACAAAAAGGTAGGTAAAAAAAAACATGTCATCCAAACATAGTAAAATCAGTTACAATAATGGTGATGGCTGGTGAATAGGGCCAGATTTGATTATGCGTGATAGGAAATGAGGTTTAAAAACTTAACGTCTGACAAATACTCAAACACACGTTTAACAGAAACAATGGCTTCGTCACCTAGAAACAGCGATGGATGTAGTTGGGTATGTTGTCTGTAGAGTTCTCTGAAGTGTTTGTGTCGTGTTGTGTGAAGTGCCTTGCATGGGATTAGTATGTGCACTACGGATAGGGCCTCTCCGCACCTGCTGCACAGAGGTCTTGGAGATCCAGTGAGCAGGTGCGAGTGCGTTGAGTGCGTGTGCCCTATCCGTAATCTAGCCAAGGCTACTTCTATGTATCTGTTGCGTGTGTCGGAGGTGTACGGTCCCAAGTGTGGTTTTATTACGTGTAACTTGTTGTCTCTTTGTTCACTCCAGTGTTTTAGCCATGTTTTGCGAAGTTGTTGTCTGATGTGTGGTTTCACTTCGGTGTAGGGTAATGTGGTTATGTCTACTGCATTCGAGAGTGTAGCAGCAGCAGCCATTCGGTCCGCTGCTTCGTTCCCGGCTATACCACAGTGGCCAGGGACCCATTAAAAACCAGTGCAAATTTGCGTACATACACCGACATAATACCCTTGACTATTAAATTTATAACGTGATTTTTTGAAGACTTTGTTGACGACAACGCCCGCACAACACTGAGAGAATCTGTATATATAATGGATTGTGGGATGTGGCTTTGAAGGATATGATTAACAACCAGAAGTACACCATAAGCATCTGCCGTAAAGATACTTGTATTACTGTTAAGAGTTCTCGTGACACTAAGGCCGGGCCCATGCGCTGCGCAGGACACCGAGGTGGAAGTTTTAGAGGCGTCCGTATAAAATTTAGAACATTGGTACTTCTGCTGCAAATACAAGAAGTGCTGCAGAATTGCACATGTGGGAGCTCGGTTTTTATCTACCTGTGCGAAAGATGTGTCGCATGATACAGGGCGGAGGGGCCATGGTGCTATAATATCTGTAAGAGAGGTTTGGATAGTATCTAAAAAGGAGACAGCAAGCTCTGACGCTTCCCCTCTAACTCTGTAAGACAAGGGCGCAGAGAACGATGGTCGGTTTAGGGGTAGTGCAGTCATAGACGTATCATAAAAAGTTGATTTAAAAAGATGGTGTGGCGTAGATAAAATTTTAAAAGAAAAAGGAGATCTGTGTATGCTCGCTGACGCTGTAGGTTCCACTTCTTACACACCACATAGAGGCTTTCGACCGGACCAGTCCGGACAGCGCCAAATTCCAGCCGGAGCCCCAGATGAAGCACTGGGTCCAACATTTTGATGGATGTCTTACTTGCTGACCCATAAACAACACTTCCATAGTCTAATCGTGTACCTATCAGGCTAGTAAAAACACGTAAAAGAAGTTGTTTGTCAGCACCATATGTAGAGTGGGAGAGAACCTTGAGTATATTCATGGCCTTTAAGCATTTATGTTTAAGTTGTTTTATATGTGGAATGAACGAGAGCTTTTTGTCAAGGACTACACCTAAAAACTTGTGTTCATTTCTTTCTGGAATTGACACACCATTGAGTTTGATGTCTGGATCCGGCCGAATGGCACGCCTTTTCGAAAACAAAACACAAGTACACTTCACTGGATTAATTTTAAAACCGTTGCTATCTGCCCAGCCAGCAAGCTTGTTAACACGAAGCTGGACTTGGCGCTCGCAGATAGACAGGTTACAAGACTTAAAGGATAATTGCACGTCGTCTACTTAGATTGAGCAGGAAATGGTTGGTGGCAGAGCTTTCCGAAGAGAGTTCATTTTTACAATAAACAAAGTGCAACTCAAAACTCCACCTTGCGGAACACCGTTTTCCTGCACATGAACTCTAGAGAGTGCAGTTCCAACACGCACGCGAAACGTTCTTTCAGAGAGGTAACTGGCAAGCGTGTTCCACATGTTACCCGACATACCAAAGGACTTCAAATCGCTGATGATGCCGTACCGCCAAGCAGTGTCGTACGCCTTTTCAAGATCAAAGAATACTGTCATACAGTACTGCTTATGAATGAAAGCATCTTTAATATATGACTCTAACGCAACGAGTTGATCGTTCGTAGATCGCCCCGCCCTAAAGCCCGCCTGGCAGCTCTCGAGAAGACCGTTGTACTCTAAAAGTACACGAGTCTCCTGTTTACCATCTTCTCGAAGAGCTTACGCAGGCAGCTTGTGAGGGCAATGGGGCGATAACTGGCGGGAGAGGAAGGGTCCTTCCCTTCCTTTAGGAAAGCCACTACTATGGCCTCCCTCCAAGAGCATGGGAATTGCCCCGAAAGAAATATTTTATTGCAGAGGTGAAGAAGTGTTTCAAGCGTGTCTGCATGTAAGTATTGTATCACGGTGTATGACATACTGTCTGAGCCTGGAGCTGAAGGTTTGCAAGTACCAAGTGCGACCTTCAGCTGATGAAGTGAAAAGGGGGTGTTATAGGATGAGTTCGACTTATTAGTGTCTCGCAAGGACTTCTTCTCACATGATGCTTTGTGTTTAATGAAAGTGTTGGCGCAGTATGCTGAGCTGGACACGTGTTCGAAGTGTTGTGCAAGCGTGTTGGCCTGGTCTTCGAGTGTGTCCCCTGTTGTGCTAACCAGGGGCAGGCTGTGTGTCTGTTGTCCTTTTAGCTTGCGTATTCGTGTCCAGACTTTGTGAGTGTCGGTGTATGAGTTGATGGAAGTGAGGAAGGCGCGCCACCTCTTCCTTTTCGCCTCACGACGCACACGCTTCCCAAGAGCCTTTGCCCATTTAAAGGAAATGAGATTATCTTGCGTGGGGTACCGGCGAAGGACACCCCACGCCTTGTTCTGGGCCTGCCGCGCCCGCCTACAGTCCTCGTTCCACCAGGGCCTCCTTGGGGTGCGCGACGCACTGGAGGCCTTGGGCATGGACTTTTCGGCGGCGTAGAGTATGTGTGCCGCGACGAGTTGGGCTGCTGACTCCACGTGTAGGTGTTTTATGGTTGTGTGGTGTAGTTTAGATGTTTCTGTGAATGTACTCCAGTTTGCTTTTGATTCATTAAACCTGTTATGGGAAGATGGACTGCTCGGGCCTATACCTATATACGTTAATGAAGTGGGGAAATGGTCACTACCATATGGGTCTGTGCCCACACCCCACTCAAGACATGGAAAGAGAACTGCGGAACCAATAGCCAAGTCAAGATGAGAGTATGTATTGTGTCCTAAGTTATGGTATGTAGGCAGTTTTTTGTTGAAGAGGCATGCTCCGGAGGATGTAATAAACTTCTCTATCAGGCGACCTTGGGCATCCTTTCTGGAGGAGCCCCAAAGAGAGTTGTGGGTATTAAGGTCGCCTGTTAGTATGTATGGTTCGGGCAGCTGGTCGACCAGCGCCTCGAAATCAGAGCGCGAAAGTGCATGATCAGGAGAAATATGTATTGAGCGTACCGTTATCAAATAATTAAATAATATTGTTGGAATTGCTGCAGCCTCAAGGAGAGTGTTCAAGGTGACAGGGTGGCAAGCTAAGGATTTCCAGGCAATTATGGCCACACCACCAGAAGAGTGTGTGATGCCATCCCTGTCCTTTCTGAAGACCATGTAACTATTCAAGAAATTTGTGTGCTTGAAATTCGAATATGTTTCCTGAACACACATTACACTTGGCTGATTAGCATGCAGTATTTCGTATACATCGTCAAGATTTTTAAGAAGGCCGCTACAGTTCCATTGAATTATGTTTTCTCTTCCCATTATTTAGTGTGAGAGCTACTGGAGTGTGTGTTTTTGTTTATGTGTCGTCTTTCGGGGCTGTGACTCTCGCCTTTTTTGGCTTGTCGGGAGGCTTTGGCGTCGGGACGCGTTCCTTGTGCTGCGTTGCAGGCAGGAACGGCCCGACATCCATCTCGTCGTCGGTTGTCCGAGGGGTGCCCGACGGACCGGGCCCCATGGACTTGGCCCCCCCTCGGGAGCCCTTTGTTTGAGCCGCCACCACCGAGGGCGTCCAGGACGCCAAAGGTGGCACGGGCGGTGCGGTGGGAACCGGTGTGGGGCCCTTGGTGTCCATCACCTCGGTACCCTCCAACGCACTGGAGGACGGGGAGACGGAGGCGGGAGCGGCACCGGTCCCGACGGACAGGTTGCCACCACAACCGCTGCTGCCTCAGCAAGCGGCGTGATGGCGGGTTGGGCTGCCAGAGGCAACCCAGGGGGGGGGGGGGCGAGGCAGGGACCAGGTCAGACTCGCTGAACTGGGTCCCTGTGGAAACGAGACGCCGCTCCGCCCTCCGGCGAGCCGCGTCGGCGTACCTCCACAGGGGGAAAGAGGCGAACCTCTGCCGCGCCTCCGGGTAGCTGATGTTCTAGGTTACCTTGATGTTTATGATCTTTTTTTCAAGTTGGAATTTTTCGCACTTGCGGGAGTATGCCGCATGCGGCCCCCCGCAGTTTACACAAGTGAGGATTTCGGATGGGCAGTTGTCACTAGGATGATCGTGCGCCGCGCATTTTGCACACGTCGTTCGGCCACGGCAAGAGTTCGTACCGTGCCCGAACCGCTGGCACTTAAAACAGCGCCGCGGGTTCGGGATGTACGGACGTATTGAGCACCGGATAAAACCTGCATATATATTTTGTGGGAGAACTGCGCTGTCAAAGGTTAAGATGATGTGCTTGGTGGGAATCTCCTTGTCGTCTCTGCGGATGGTGATGCGTCTCACGGCAGTGACGCCCTGATCCTTCAAGCCGGCAAGGAGATCCGCATCGGTGTCGTTCAGGAGATCTGGCTCTGATATCACACCCTGCGAGCTGTTGAGGCTCCGAAGGGGTGTTACCCTGATCTCTAGATCAGCCAGTCTAGTCTGAGCTAGAAGCTTTGTGGACTGCTGCTTGTCATTTACCTCGATGAGGAGTTCACCAGTTCTTTGTTTTTTGGCCTGATATGATTTTCCTATTATGGCTTCAAGATATTTTGCAATCAAGAAGACTGACTGAGATGCAAGAGGGTGGGTTGGATTGAGAGATTCCATGTCAAGAAATCGAGAAAAATGATCCGGTTGAGGAAAGGTTAACGACGGCAATGGGGGAAAGGATACTTCGGTGCGGCCCCTTTTTAGGGACCGACCACGGTTGGGGGGGGGGGGGTTTAGACAATACCATAAAGCATAGTATAAAAGCAGGGAGACGGGGGTACTTTCTCCGCTGACCTTACCCTGGTAGTCAAAGAGGTCCGGAAACTCCCTGCCTGGTAGACAGGCAGGGAGCCCATCGGCCGGAGCTTCACCAAGATTCCGACGGCCACCGTTTACGGCGTCTACACTTCACTTTTAAACACCTCGCCACGGTTGGACACGGCTTATGTTGGGAGCTCGGGGTCCGCGGTGTCGCTGCTCACCGTCACCATGAATACTCAAGGTGCCCCGTGCGGGGAAGTTGATATCGTATACCTTGATTTTGAACTTGTTTTGAAATTAAAACCCATTCTACAAAACGATTCATTACTTTCGTGGTTAGAAGCATATCTCTCATATCGGGAACAAGGCGTTAATAATGACGACGTAACTTCCAAATCTGCAGGAGTTCAATCTCAAGCCTCTCAAGAATCCGCGTTAGGGCCTCTTTTGTTTCTAGTTTTCATTAACGATATCGCTAGCAACATACGAATAAAAGTTAAGTTATTTGCCGATGACTGTGTGCTATACCATGAAATCGAATCTGCTAACGATCAAGAAATTTTAAACATGTCACTGAACAATATACAGGAATGGTGCCTGAATTAGCAAATGTCTATAAATCTAAAAAAACTGTTTCAATGACTATAACCCGTAAAAAAAACCACTGAAATTTCGATAATATGTCGGTAATTGCTATTTAGACGCAGTGTCCAGTTACGAATATTTAGGTTTTGTTTTTACTCCTGATTTACGGTGGAATGAGCAAACGACGTATATAACAAATAAGGCAATGAATGAAAAAGCTCGAATATTTAAGACGAACATTGAGAAATTCAACAAAGGAAGTGAAATTACTAGCCTAGAAAACATACATTAGACCCGTACGAGAATATGCCGCACCGGTATGGGACCCGTACACGCGAACGAACATCGAAAAATTAGAAAGAGTACAGAGAAAAGCCGGCAGATTTATTTTTATTTCTTATAGCTGGCGTGTATCCCAATCCAGTCTCCTTCAGGCCGCAAATTTAGAAAAATTAGAAACGCGACGTCACCGGGACAGGCTAAAGTTGTTTTATTTAATATATTATGATAAACTTGGCATAGAAAAAGCAAACTACCTCACTATGACCGATCGCCGCCCGACGCGTTCATATCACACGAAAAAAGTTACAGATTTTTCTTGTCGCACAGACGTATTTAAACATTCCTTCTTTCCTCAAACAGTCGCTAGTTGGAATTCCCTACCTCAGAGTACGGTCTAATGCCCTACTGTGAATATATTCATGAAAAAACTCTCTATTAAGTAGCTGTCTCATTGTTCTCGTCTAACTTCTTCCTTAAGGGTATATTTAATACTGCTGTGTGCTAATCGCTCCCTCTGACTTTCATGTTCTCTTTGCCGTAGTGGTTTTTTATCTGTAAACAGTGCCTTTCAAAACAGTTGTGCGCGTACGTATCGTGTTTTTCCTTGCGTAAACATAGTTGCCGGTTTTATTTCTTTTTTTTCTTTCTCGTTTCTTTTTCTTTTTTTTCTCCCTCAGCGATGTGCAAACGTTTTTCTCCGAGTACATTTTCCTTTTTTAGGTTATTCCTTGTATAGCAATTTTCGTCATCGTTCTGTGTTTTTATAATTGCAAATAGTTGTTATCAGCTCACTCTTCTGCAGTGGTGCGTTAAGTGTCATGCGCGTCACATTTATGTGCAGATATGCGCTTTCTCGGTTGGGTTTTCTTTTGTTTTCTTTTGTTCTTTGGCAAATGTTGTCAATGAGTGTCGTGTTATTTTTTTCTGAGTTGCATTTTATGTACCGAGTTACCTTTTGCAACCTTGTGAATGTAAACATGTAATCCCACCCTGCCCAGGGCCTGGCTCTCAGTCTGGCAGTATTCAATAAATAAATACAAGAATAATAAATAATAATAATAGCTGCGCATGGCTTCCAACAGTTTATTCCAATTCGCCGCTCACCCTTACAGGGAAGCACTGTCCCTTCGGTGCACTGTAAAATATTCCAAGTGAGTTATCAAGGCACGCGTGCAAGATGCACCCAAAAAAGGTAAATGTTTTTTTTCAATTATGTAACCTGTAACCTGTAACAGTGGCCACGCCTGTACGTTCAAATTCTGCGTTATACTCTACCAAAAAAATTCCAAAGGGTGGAGCTGCACTTCTCTGTTGCAAATTCTGACACGGCATGCTTGAATTTATTAGGATCATCGGAGCAAACTGGCCCAGTGTTGAAAAAATGGGTAGAGTATCTTCACCGCTATGATAAATTATTATGTGTTTACTAACTGTAAATGGTAATTTTATGACAGAGAAATGACAGATCGGTCTGAAACTCCCTTTTCTTGCAAGGCCCCTAGTTGTTTTCAGATAAAAGCTTCCATCCCAGGTTGAAAACATTTCCTGCCCTGCTGAAATGTTGCATTCCAGTTGGAAATTGCAGCTTTCAGTTCTCGAGAATTTTCGGCCAGCCACTTGATCTAATGGCAGGCTGAAGAATATTTGTAGTCACCCTGGAAATGCTGCGTTATCCCTAGGACTTCTGGACAGTGTGCATGGCCTCAACTTCTGGACACCTACAAACGTTTATTTACAGCTTTGGTCTTTCAAAAGGTAAAACATTTATTTATTTTTCTTTTAGAAACAATATGAAAACATATATTCAGGCCTTACTGGTTGGCACACATCAGAAGTCATGAGAGCGTGTATATTAAAAACCAAAAATATCTATCATAAAACCTAAAGTAGCTCTCATAAAGAAGCTATTGGTAGTCAGTAGAGCAAATTTATTATGTGGCTATTTTCTTCATGCGCGCCTTCACCTAACGAAACCAAAAAAAGATGTGCGGTATAAAAACGTATCGGTGTTGGACAATCCGATTAGGACTCTGACAACGCCGTTCATTTAAAGTTGTCCCCAAGCCTTCTGAAGACACCACCTATCCTAGTTTCTTTGAAGCGCTGGTTGTGTTCACCGGATTCGGCTGTCGTAAGCGTCACCATTGTTGCGCCCCGAGGAAACACGTTTTATTACACATGGACAAAGTTGGCGGAATTTTAAGGCTTTATTAGGGATTGGGCACATTGCGTAGCCTTGTAATGGAGACGGAGGTGTTATTTCTGAGACGTTCCAGCGGATTCATTCGAAATGGTCGTGATGGACAATGAAAAGATAGACATTACATTGGCGCGATCCTTGTTCAAGGGAATTATCCAAATTATAGAAGTTCGAAGAGCAGTATTGAAAGCAATTTTGCTATGCACTAAACTCGCATGATGTCTGGTAGTGACATCCCAGTTTACGATTCGCCTGACAGTGAATCTAAGGTTTGTTCCTTGCAGGCCTTGTAGGTTGCTTGTAATAGGAACAGATCAAGGCCTGTATGCAATGCGCTTAACTTGCACACACCCATGCAAAGGAAAACAAACGAATTCGTTTTTGTGTTTGTTTATTTTTTGGTGACTCCGTATTTCAGCTCGCCACCTAGCGACTGTGGCGGGAATCACCCAAATCAGGTTCGGTTGCGGACTTTCAAGAAGTTTTATTGTGTCCCCTTCGGTGTGACGACGGGATTCAAGTACAGTAGTGCATTATTTTTCCACTTCCCGCGAACAGCAGACTACGTGCATCGCAAGGCGCAGTGGACACGGAACCTAGAGATTGGAAAGAGTGACGCCCACCATGCAAGTTTGCCCAAGGAACTTCACTCCCAATGACTACTGCCTTCCAGGTCACCAGCCACTTGCTTTTTAATTGTGATTAAGCCACATTGCTTGCGCGTGGCCTAATTTCTGTAGTTCAATTCCTGCCTGTGCTGTGCTCGCGCATGTACCTGCTGGTTCTTGGTTCCTCCGCGTGAGCCCACAAGTAATGGGGACGCCAATGGGCCCGTTGACATGCTCCACCTGACCATGGACGTTTGCGAGAACCTCATGAACTTTCTTGGGGGTGTTCAGTCAGAACGCGCTGGGTGGGAGCACGTGACATCTTTCCAGCCGATCCTTGCGGGACACGGATTATGGGCTACGATAACAGCAGAACAGTGACGGATTTCCTAGCAACCTCACGGTATACAAGGCGGTATCTGGTGCCTTGGTCGAGTTCTTCCTATCCCGCGTCCTTTCAGTTACTGTGGAAACTTCGGCCGGTCGCTGGTTGCGTCTTCACGCACTGTTGACGACCTGGGCCGACCTCTAGGCCCGCTTCTGCGTGGCGTTCCTGTCTCCGGACTACGACTATTGCGTCCGCAGTAATTTGGAGGTAAGTACACAGCACCCGCGCGAGTAGTTGCTTGAATACATTCGAGCTATCCAGAAGCTTCTTAAAAGAACTATCCCGGGCACTTCTGATGCAAATTGTTATGCACGCTTGAGACGATGTCACCCCTGCTTCCGACTTTACTTACGCTGTTGTGAGTACACAAGCCTGGTGGAGATAGCTTGATCAACCCAGCAATGGAGGAAGCTTTTATGTTGGATATGAGTTACGTACCCCCACACCAAAAGGGAGGCGATTCCACCTGCTCGACATGGAGAGACACCTTTGACACTTCCCCAAGGCAAAGTCCACAGCCGCGTACACTGGCGCCGGGATCGATTTCTCCCCTTGCACTAGATCCTTCTGCCCGTGGCAACAAGCAGTTGGAACGCAGAAGCCTGCTATGTTGTGCAGCTAAGGGCGGGAACTCCCCGCAGTGGTTTTAGCCAGGGTTCCTGCGTTGGGAATACAGGCCCCTTAACTGGTAGGCTCCCGGTTCCTCGAACAGAGTCTCTTCCTTCGTGGTAGGCAACGAAATTTCATGTACTCCAGCGGTCGTTCTCGTCCAGTCGTTGAAACGAGAGGGTCTCGAGGCTACGTGCCTGATGAAAATCAAGCTGTCGTCTATTACCAATGTGGTAAGCCAGGACACATCCCTCGAGGGGGGGGGGGGCGGGGCAGGGGGTCCCGTGTGATGGGTAGTCGCCCAAATAAAAACGGCTATCGTGCTGTGTGAGTGCATTCTGAGACCATGATGGTGACTATCCCATCCTCGAGGGCTTGGGAATTGGATTGTGTGGAGGACAGGTGTGTTTTCCATACTGCTGGACCTTTTGAAGTGCACGCACTACCTATAGTACCACATTGTTCTGCTCACCAGCTCATACCGGATGTTTAAGCATTGGCTGACACTGGCGGCAGTTTGTAACTAATTGGGGATACAGCCTTTAAAATCAGTCGAGTCGTCGTGTCAAGTTGCGCAAATGCAGCACCCGGTTGCAAGTGGCCAATGGTGCTGTTGTTGAAGCGCGTGGTGCTGTGCGCTTACGCATTTATTAGGCAAGCAGGCGTCGGCAGTACTTTTGTAACTGGCTTATCTAGCCGGTGCCTGTGAATTTGGTCTGGGATTTTATTATACTCGAGGGAGTACTGCTTGACTTGGCGGGAGTTGTTCGGATTGGGTAATGACGCTAAACTTATAAGTCTCGTGGCGTCACCTCATAGCTCTATCTTGGCAAAATCAGCCGCAGGCACAGTGAAATCGGTTCTTCCTGAGGGAACCAAGCAGTTGCTTGAGGAGTGTTCTTGCAATCACTATGAATGAGAGCAGCTCACCTCTGTGTTGGATCCATTTCCTGACATGTTCACTGAGAGACCTGGACGGAAAACCGTCTTCCAACATCGCATTAACACGGGGGCCGCCCCTCCTTGGAGCTGCAATCCACGGCTGCTAAGCCTTCAAAAGAAGGCGAAGCTTCTCGTTACTTTCGAGCAGATGCTGAACACGGGGTTTCTGTGCCGTCTTGAAGACGTCACTCTTTAGGGCGCCTTTGTTTTTCCTGCCTAAGAATCAATTATTTCTTCGCTTGGTGATGCAGGCGTGTTTACCACTCGGGGTCGCACACGCGGCATGTTTCAAATTGAAACTAACCCAGATGATATGCCTACAACAGCCTTCCGTTGTACAGAAGTCTTTTTTAGTTCGTGCGTTTGCCGTTTTGGCTAAGAAACTTCCGGACCTCGTTTCAAAGATTGATGGACATTATTATTGAAAATGAACGTTTATTGACGATGCACGTCATTGACGAGCAGCATCTCGTGCATCTTGCAGACGTGCTTGACAGCTTAAAACGCGTCGGTCTCACCATCAATGTTAAAAAGGTTCAACTCGAAAAAGCAAAGCTGACTTGCTCGGCTTTGTCGTAGAGAATGGAGAGCTTGGTTGCTGAGCTTCGCGGAGTTGGTTGAACGCTTGGATTGCTGCAGTCTGTCGAAAGTAAGAGCCCCTGGAAATTTATTGCGTGCTACATCACCTGCCCTTAGTCACGCAGACCATGCGGTAATTGGTATTTGTGGTGACAGGAAGATTCACAAAGTTGGTAGAGTTGTTCCTGTTACATACCGTCAGTACACAGAATGTATGAAGGTGCCTAATGGAAGTTTTGGGGCGATTTGGTTCCAGCTCACACAGTCACTGATAATGCTTTGTTTTTCACGAGCAATTTGTTTGAGGACAACTACCTAGCTCTAGTCCTGAAGCCCGAGCATAGGACCACATATCTCTCTCAGGCAAACATCACTGATCGTGTGAAACCAATCTCAAGGCGATGTGTGTTGCCCAAACGGAGCAACATAAGGATTCGTATACTAGGCTGCCTGATATCGCGTTTGCCACTCGTACAACCGTGAATCGTTTAACTGGGTTCCGGCCGGGTTATTTGAATTACGGTCGGGAGCATCATGTCCTTCCAACGGGACAGGTATTCCGTGAAAGGCCGCGTGTTCTGGTCTGTCTCCAGCGCCAGTGACGCGATACAGGCTTCCCGGGAGCAGAAATGACATTAGTCGTCTGCAGCAGGCGAACCAATACAACCGGGGCCGTTGAGATGTTCAGTTTGCGGTTGGCGAGCTGGTTCTCTGGGCCACTCATCCGCTGAGCTACGCTTGGCTCTAGTTTGCCGCGTCGCTAGTCCCTAAATGGAGGACCATTTTCTCGTCACCGAAGCTGTCTTCATAAACGTATCTCTTATGCAGCCGCAGTACAGATGAACATGCAAGGCCGGCGAACATACCGGACCTTAAACATTACCTTTTGGACGGATCTGCTTTTGCGTAGACGCGTCTTCTTTTCAAAGGCGTTTGTATGGCATGTTTGCTTCTGCTGTACATTTTTAAGGTATTCTTTGTTTTTGTTTACCTATTCTACCCCTAAACGTGATTCTTGATAAGTCCCACGTGACGTGCTTCCTTTGTTTTTCCCTAAAAAATTGTTTGTTTCAGTAACAAAAAATTGTTTGTTACTTCTTTTGCATCAAGCATTCATTTTGGCGTTTGCCTCGGTTGCGCGCATATTCACCGCCGTACCATTACGTTGATTCTTATGACTACCACGTCGACACCGCTGGCACCGATAGCTTCAGTGCCACTGGTGTGTGCTAGGTGGCTTGCTGAGAATTGTTCGGTTTGGACTGTCTGAGAATACGCACTAAGATCATACATGTTCTACTACAAACATGCGTCTCATTGATGTGTCCATTTTTATGAGCAGGAAACTGGTTAGCTGCAAAGAAAGCGTTGCAGAAAATCTTACTTGAAAATAACATACTAGGCTAAGGACCGGAGCCAATACGCTTTTGAATACCCTTGATGATTGGCGCCATCAGAGAAATATCAAAGCCGGCCACCTACCAAGCAGCCGTATTTTTTGGTGTGGGTTAAGTAAGATATATGGTCAAGTAAAATATATTCGAATAATAATGAACCTAATTTAAATGTCTTATTGTATATAAGTAGGCCTAACGAAGTGAAAATGATACCACCACTAACAGCGTTGCTTGCCTATATTCATTGTAACTCCCTTAAGCTGCCTGCTAACATGCGTACTACCTTTTTTGTTGCATTATAATTTATCATGGCTTTTTTTTCTATCCTAGCTATAGTCTCTCTTGCAATTGTGTTGTTTTTGACGTGATCCGCTCCCTAATATCTGCACATTCTGCGAGCTTACCAATCCGTTACCAAATACGTTTGCGTTTTATCACAACCGTCAAAGATTCTTTACGCACAGTGAATTTTTGTGGCACACACCTTTTTTGTTTAAAAAAGCAAACCATACTTCCTTCGTGTGCGCGTTCTCTTTGTAATTGGGATTTTTTTAACGCTTGCCGTGCACACGCAGCTCGGGGTTTGAATGTTAATACATGATTCTAGTACCAAGGTAGGAACGTGCTTGTTAATAGAGCTGTGTGATGATAGTGTACAAATATGCGATATGCCAAGACTCAGAGTTATCCCTTCCAATAAAACAACTAAGCGTTTTCTTTGGGTTGCTTTATGTTTACTTTGTGTTTTTGGAGTTTGCATTCTGCTGATTTTTCCCTTCATTTGTCGGAAGTAAACAAAGAGCCTAAACCCTCTGATTAGACTCTACCTAACAGGAATGATCCAAAATACTTCTGTTTTTCCTGCAGTTTATATTAAGTAAAATGATGTCGCATGTCTCTATAATTTTTTGTGGAAAACAATTTTGCTTTTCGCTCAGTTCTAACATGAATGTAAAGTAGGGATGGACCGAGAATCGTACGATTTAAGGTAAATAATATTATGTGCATTCAAGTGTCCATGTTGTAAGAAGTTGTATATATATATATATATATATATATATATATATATATATATATATATATATATATATATATATCGGTAATCCCAGCCTACGACGACGCAGAAGATCTGTGGGTGCGTGCTGCCTGCGCGGGCTCTGGCTTGGCCGCCATGTAAATAAGCTGTAAATAGATCGTTCGACTGTCTCATCGTTCATGTCGTCTGTCCTGCCGCCACGTTACATTTTGGTGGAGAGTGCGGGTCCTACCCGTCCTGGCCCCAGCTGCGCACCTCATCGGCCTCGAATCATCGAGGGGGCGTGACCCGCGTCGGCAGCCCCAGCCCCGCCGCTACCGGCACTCGACGACGTTCCCCCCTCCCCGTATCGCCATCCCGTGACGAGCCGACGCAGCACCGAGAAGACCCGATGACGACGACGTGACCCCAGCCCAGTAGTCCGACGTGGTTCCGGATACCTTCGACGTTTCGTTGGTGCCGTGACGAGGCCGTGTCGCGGGACCAGGCATCGCCCACAGAATCATCATCCCATGTTGCGGCAAGGGCTTCATTGCACATTGTCGTCTCATCTTTCGTCCTCACGATATCGCGTATCATGGCGGCGTCGACCGGGATGGTCGCTTTCAACCGGGGGCAATGTCATGAGAAGACGATGAGGAGTGCAACAAAGCGTGGAGCGGTAATCCCAGCCTACGACGACGAAGATCAGTGGGTGCGCGCTGCCTGCGCTGTAAATAGATCGTTCTACTATCTCATCGTTCATGTCGTCTGTCCTACAGCCACGTTACAATATCTCTCTCTCTCTCTCTCTCTCTCTCTCTCTCTCTCTATATATATATATATATATATATATATATATATATATATATATATATATATATATATATATCAAGGTGGCAGTCGTCATTGCCAGTGCTATTCGGCTTTTTTTTTTTTTTCGAAATATTTAATAGGGCCGAATGACGTGTGCTTGTCACGTTTCTTTGATTCATTGGTAAATAAGCGAAAATATAAGTCGAGAAAAAATCCGCCGTTTTTCCGGGAGCGGGACTCGAACCCACATCTCCGCATAACCGGTGCGGTGCGTTAACCAATTACGCTATCCCTGCAGCGGCTTCTCTCTCGACTTTTAAAGCGGGGGTTTATATTTACAAGAGCTCTGAGGCCGGTCAACTAGCGACTTATATTTTCGCTTATTTATCAATGAATCAAAGAAACGTGACAAGCACACGTCATTCGGCCCTATTAAATATTTCGAAAAAAAAAAAGCCGAATAGCACTGGCAATGACGACTGCAACCTTGATATGTATCTTTACCGAGTCCCTCGTCCCGTATCTCTCTGTTCTGCTACATGCATTACGAGGCACTGGCTCCAGCAGTTCGGATATGCCAATTGCTAACCCCGACCTCCGACCACGTTCTACGTGGCGGCCGCTGGGAAAGAAGACGTTCTACGTCTCCCGCGGTAGTCGAGGGGCGGCGCTAGTTGACCGGCCTCAGAGCTCTTGTAACTATAAACCCCCGCTTTAAAAGTCGAGAGAGAAGCCGCTGCAGGGATAGCGTAATTGGTTAACGCACCGCACCGGTTATGCGGAGATGTGGGTTCGAGTCCCGCTCCCGGAAAAACGGCGGATTTTTTCTCGACTTATATTTTCGCTTATTTATCAATGAATCAAAGAAACGTGACAAGCACACGTCATTCGGCCCTATTAAATATTTCGAAAAAAAAAAAGCCGAATAGCACTGGCAATGACGACTGCAACCTTGATATGTATCTTTACCGAGTCCCTCGTCCCGTATCTCTCTGTTCTGCTACATGCATTACGAGGCACTGGCTCCAGCAGTTCGGATATGCCAATTGCTAACCCCGACCTCCGACCACGTTCTACGTGGCGGCCGCTGGGAAAGAAGACGTTCTACGTCTCCCGCGGTGGTCGAGGGGCGGCGCTAGTTGACCGGCCTCAGAGCTCTTGTAAATATAAACCCCCGCTTTAAAAGTCGAGAGAGAAGCCGCTGCAGGGATAGCGTAATTGGTTAACGCACCGCACCGGTTATGCGGAGATGTGGGTTCGAGTCCCGCTCCCGGAAAAACGGCGGATTTTTTCTCGACTTATATTTTCGCTTATTTATCAATGAATCAAAGAAACGTGACAAGCACACGTCATTCGGCCCTATTAAATATTTCGAAAAAAAAAAAAGCCGAATAGCACTGGCAATGACGACTGCAACCTTGATATGTATCTTTACCGAGTCCCTCGTCCCGTATCTCTCTGTTCTGCTACATGCATTACGAGGCACTGGCTCCAGCAGTTCGGATATGCCAATTGCTAACCCCGACCTCCGACCACGTTCTACGTGGCGGCCGCTGGGAAAGAAGACGTTCTACGTCTCCCGCGGTAGTCGAGGGGCGGCGCTAGTTGACCGGCCTCAGAGCTCTTGTAAATATAAACCCCCGCTTTAAAAGTCGAGAGAGAAGCCGCTGCAGGGATAGCGTAATTGGTTAACGCACCGCACCGGTTATGCGGAGATGTGGGTTCGAGTCCCGCTCCCGGAAAAACGGCGGATTTTTTCTCGACTTATATTTTCGCTTATTTATCAATGAATCAAAGAAACGTGACAAGCACACGTCATTCGGCCCTATTAAATATTTCGAAAAAAAAAAAGCCGAATAGCACTGGCAATGACGACTGCAACCTTGATATGTATCTTTACCGAGTCCCTCGTCCCGTATCTCTCTCTCTCTCTCTCTCTCTCTCTATATATATATATATATATATATATATATATATATATATGTTATATTATATCTTTTATTTTGTATATTACAATGTGTGCATGCGCAATGTAAAAAAGATGGCTGCTCATGGCCAGCCGGTTTAAATGAGATTTATGGCTGGTCGGGGCGTCAACATGGAAGGGTCGAGCACGCGGTTAAGCGATACATGCTCAGGCGGCAAGCGTCCTGAATTTTTTTCTGACACCGATACACCAAATACTCTCATTAGGGTATACCGCTTCTAGTGGGTACCTGTTTCGTTGCGTGCACCTACGCTTTCCGCTCTTCCTACGCTTCCACCTACGCTTCCACCAACGCTTTACGCATCCCATCCTATCCGACTGGACGCATTCTGACGAAGAAAGGGTGCACGTATTCGAAAGTTAAGACTTCATTATTCTTGTCGTCGAAAGTGATTAGTCCACGTGTATACCTGTAAGTCGATATAAAACACTTCAAAAATTTGATACCTGCAAGTTTCTGTGTGATCAATTTGACTTGTTGATTGACTAGGCACCGCTGAATCAACAGTACCGGAAAAGATATTTTTATGTGATTTAGTTAGATCCAGAGGCAGAAGTACTACACCAAATAAAATTTGGTTCAGCTTATTTGAGTGTTTTCTCTTCACAGTTATTCTGTTTTGTAATCTCATTAGAGTAGACTTTTTTATTTTACGGTGGACGTGGCAAGCAAAGTATTTAACAAAACGCCGTCTAGACCCAGGCATCAGCGCTGTGAAGTGGAAAATCGTGGCCAGTTATTAGGAACCGAGCTTCTGGCACCTCCCTCAACGTCGAGAATACAAAACATATGTACCCGTGGAGAGGGTAATACATGCTTAAAGTCCGTACCAGATATGTAGTAGCAGCCTTGCTAGTAGAAACGCTATTCCGGCTGGAAAAAGTAACTTAACACTGAACAACAAACATTCGACCTTCAGTTCAAACCTGTCCATTCACTGGAAGAAAAATTCTTCAGAAGTTTCAACATAGTGACTTATCTGACACAGAATAATACATAGGTAAAAATCCACATAATGATGTGTAGAAACAGTTCTCCTGCCTGAGTTACTGTTTCTTCTTTTATACACATTTATACACCATTCCAACGAGGGCGCCGCCATCTTGCGTGCGCAGTGCCCTCTCCTAGGTGGCCGATTCGCTGGCTTGGGTGTTTGCTCCGCGGCGCATAAGCGCCTACGGGAGCTCGGTGAATTTTGCGTAGTAGCGCGTTGTACGTTGATTTCCGTAGGATACTTTAAATGGGAAAGTTGTTGCATAGGACCAGTTTAAACGATCTGGCTTAAATTGGCGGCTTTTTGAGCCGCGTGGGAGCGGAAATTCGCCTCGAGGTAGCGTGTAGTGGGTATTTTGATCGCTTTACTGCAAAAACTGGTGTTTCATAAAACGATCTAACCGTGATACGCTCGGCGCCCATGTGCAACAAGCACAATCGCGTGCCATTGTAACAGACTTCAGGCTACATATCCCTGCAGGGTAAGGTATTACAGGTAGTTTTGGGTAAACTTCGTAAGTATTTGACACATTACATAGTTTGTATTAAATCTTATCGATATATAAACACCTCACCCTCAGCCACAGTGTACTGCTGCAAACTATAAACAAAACTTCCTCTTTGATCTAGAATTTGGAGCTGCTCTGGAGCACAATTTAGCTGGGCAACTAATGTACAATGTAAATAAAATAAACGACACTCCTCCTAGAGCGCGTCATATAAGGACATATTAAGCGTCCGCCGCTGGGCAACCAGACAAGCGTTCGCTTTTGCGTTGCTTATTTTGATGTAGCCGACAGAGACATCACATTTAGGTAACAGACTGAACTGTTGGCGGGAGTGGGTGAGTAAACAACTTTATTTTGCCCGAATCGGGGATGCTGGAAGAAGGGTGGTAGAATCCCCTTCAGTAGCCCCCTTCCACCATTCCCCTCAGATTTTCTGGGGAAAGGGACAACCTAGGGAGGTGTCACTGGGAAAATCGCCAAGGCCAGCAAACGCAAAACGTGGAGCTGGGTTTACCGCAATGTGACCGCAGCAACGGGGGAGATGTTACTAATACCATCTGCGGCAGAGGCGAGTTTCAGCGACTCATTTTAGTTTTGAAAAAAGGTAGAAGAATTTTCTGCAACTACTCCAAAGTAGGTGTACAGAAGGACTCAGCAGAACAAAATTGCCTAAAATCTGGCGTTTTAAAGCACACAAGCAACTCAAAAGCTCCTAGTCTGGCTCATTTATTAACATTTTAATTAAGTAATGCGTAAATTAGTGGTTAACCCGCACGCGCGATGCCTACAGAGCCTAGTCAAGGCAAAGAAGCAGCCGTGCCAGGCCCACCGTGATCGGCACGCACACTCCAGAGAGGGGGAAAGGCGGCCCGCGTCCCGCGACCTCTGCGTGCGAGGGTACGTTTCCCCCTCGCCCGATGGAATGGCCTATATTGGTCAATTGTATTGTATAGATAAATATTGTTTTTACCTTTGCTTTCTGTTCGCCTCCTGGTTGAATTTCTCATTTTAGCACCCTTGAATTTTTGGGTCACTGAGGTTGTACCCTCTAAAATGCACCTTGTGCATTTGTACAGTGCTGGACTTCAATTAGACAAAATCAAATATTTTTCTGTGAGTTGTAATCACAGAAGTGGCAGTAGTCAATCTCACGGGATGGGTATGTGCAAGGGGAGGAGGAAGATGTGGCGTGTGAAATGACCTTCGGCAGAAAATTGGCAAACAGGGCAGGAAAAGGTATACGCAGCCTAATCCCCCTAGGAGCGGACTTTGGGGAAACGGCACTTTGAGAAAAGGTGCCGTTTTAGGGCATGCAGAGTCTCCCTGAGAAAAGGCGGCCTGGTGAAAGGGCTCCAGTACCAGATTTGGCACCCCGAACTTCGGGCCGGCCGTGGTTCCTGGGAAGGGCATTGTAATTTTCTTGCTTGTTTGCTTGTTTCGCTGTGGGCATTTTGCAGGGAAAATGTCATTGGCGTTCTTTTTTGGCTCTCTAGATTTGTGTGTAGCGCTTCTAATTTTTCAGGGGCCTTTTTTGTGGTATTACGCTTTAGTGTGTACCAGTTTCATTGCGTCCACCCACGCTTTCCGTTCTAACCATCCCACCCTATCCGACAGGACACATCCTGACGTTTAAGTGTGGCGACACTACGACTGCGTCAACGTAAGCTCTCAGCCACTGATTGTGAACGCTTGACGGTGATGACAGCACCCGTAGGACGTAGCGGTTGGAGGCTCGGCAACCTAATTTACCGTAGACGTGCGTTGAACAACCCAGTAGGGCCGTGTTATACGGAAGGCAGTTTATTTAACTGTCCAGCAGCCGGACGCCTGACTCAGAGCCACCCAAGGGAGCCGGGTGAAAGTGTGCAAACGGGCGTGGGTTCGTCGTACCGATACTTCTCGACAGCTTGGTCATCGGTCGGAAAATAGTCTGGTAGCTGCGTCACATTTCGTCGTTTTTGACATGTCAGAAGCGTGCTTTGTTTTGGAAGAATCGGGGTGGTATGGAAGCACCCGGTCCGTGGGAAAAATATGCGGCGTTCCAATTCGCAGACAGCTCGGTAGACAGTCTACGAAGCTGTCTAACTAGACGTCTAAAGGAATAAAATTGGAACGGCGCCACGATCGCACACGCAACACCAGCGCAGACATGAGCGCAGTCATCAGCGTCGTAGCAGACATGTTGAGTTGAGCAAGGCGCAAGTTTCGTAACTAATATTACCGCTGTTATTACAAATAATACGTGATTTAAAAACTCGGCAAAGGCAACTTCATCACTAGTAAATTTTACTAAATATTTAAATAAAGGAACAAGTGCTTTTGATTCAACATAAAAACGCAAAAAGGTGGCTCTGGCGTCGCTTTTTAGTTTAGACAGGAAGTTAGCCTGCATCGTTGCTGACTTCGTTGGTGTCTCCTCGAAGCAGTCAACGAAGACTGCTTCGTTGGAATTGGAACGGGGCTTAACATGGCGTACTGTCCGCGAAGACGGCAACGAAGGTGTCTAAACGGTGGATTGGAACGCACCCATAGGTTCACGCTCGTATAAGAGGACAAAAAACCGCAGACAAACCCGGTATGAAGGCGCATGTGACAAATGGAAGCAAGCGTGCAAGTCAGAATGATCTGATGCCGCATACATAGCCAGCATGTGACCCAGTGTGAAGATTACACGCTCAGTTAGGCCATTGCAGTGCGGAAGGTAGGGAGTAGGGGTACGGTGGATGGAACCTCATACTGCGAGATGTGCCTCGATCACTTTCAATGGAAAAACGTGACCCCGGTCACTTATAATTTCGGGAGGCGCTCCACTGCGCACGTTGAAGGGAGAAGCACCGTCTCCGGGCGTTGCAGCAGCTAATACTGCAGTCTCATTGAACCGGGGAAGGTGGTCAACATCAACAATGACGACATGGGTTCCAGCCATGGTACAAGTTACAGGGTCATACACATCGATCCTGACATGTTGAAATGGTTTATTAGGATGCGTAATAATTGGATGGGGCCGCTGAACATTTCAGCGGGAATTACGGCGCTAACAGTACAAGGGCAACGGACTGGCCAACAGAGCTCCCCCCCCCCCCCCAGTAGCAGCGGAGTCGAAGAACCTCCGCCGGCAACAATTCGATCGTTTGTAGCTCGAGAGCCGGCGATAAATGCCAGAAGTGCGGCAGCGGCTAACACAAACTCATGACATGTTAGGATGCTGTTTATTTTCTCCACGTTCAGTGACTCTCGATCTCTGAGGTCTTCGCCTGGCTGCTCGGCTGCGTTGAGCAAATTTGGAAGTATTTTAAATGTGTTCTACGTTCTTTTTGCCGCTTACATTTTGCAGATGTATGGGTATTCACATCATTCTATTTCTGAAATTATATCGCTCTAAACATTTTATGTCGGTACCCATTTATACAGATTCAGCGCTGGTAGACCGCTCCGGACAAGCGGTAGGTAGGCGCACGAGTGACGGCACGGGGGTTACAAAAGAAAGTCCCCTTTAACCATGGTAGTCACAGTGGCATTGGCTACTACCTCACGCATATTAAATAATCTGCTTGACATCGATACCCAATAAAGTGGACGGAAGCACTGCACCGCCGGAAGCACAGTGATCGTTGTACCAGACCCGGATTTTCGAGGTAGGGGGTTGGGATTTCATTCGGCGGTCTTCTTCTACACTTTCCTTCCGTGTTTTCAAATTCTTTATCTGTTTCAATGACCCACCACATTCTCCCCTTTGCTTTCGAAGGTTTTCTTGACCACCAACACTTATTTCGATTTTAACTCAATGAGCACCCCTTTTCTTATTCTGATTCGCTACCTGCACAGTTAAGGCCTCGGTTCTGGCAGTCTTATTGCCATAGGGAGCTTAAGAGAATTTAATGCTAGTCGGCCACAATCAACCTCTTGTAGACACTCGAGTCATGGCCGGGGCGTTAAAAAAGAATGTCGCCTTTTCTGCGAGTAGTTAGAGTGGCGCTGCTTACAACTCCCAAGCGCAGGAAACAAATATTTGAACATAAATACACCAGAGAAGGGAGGGGAAAATAACCCACCCGGTAGCGTAGTGTTAATCGCTCTAGACGCGTATTTTGGAGGTCGTGGGTTTGGGTCTCGCCAAGCGGGAATTTTTTTCTCTGGTTTCTTTCTGTCTTCCCAAATTATTTATCTGTTTCAAGGACCTACCCCATTTTCCCCTTTGCTTTCCGAGGTTTTCTAGACTGCAAACACTGAGTTCTGTCTTAATTCAATGAGCCCCTCAACATATATATATATATATATATATATATATATATATATATATATATATATATTCCCTTTCAGGGGGGTGTCCGCACAGCGGCATATGCCACAAACAGCATCGAGGCGCCCGCCGCCGTTTACTCCAACAAAGGACCCGCGCGACTCCCGCGTGCGGTTAGAGGATTAGGTAAGCTCCTTCTCCCTGGTTCATGGTCAGGGACGACCCTGTCGGCTGCCCGGGCAGGGCAGAAGAATAGAGCTAAAAATGATGAATGGCGCTCGCCCGTCCCGCCGGTAGGCGGAATCGTGCATGCTTTGAGCCACAGTGCGGAGATCGTACCTACACTCTTAACGAGCCTGCCTGTTTGTTTTGTGGGGTTGGCGTCACTGAGATATGTGTGCGGCTGCGCCCGCCTTCTGTAAACTCTTCCCGTAAGGTCAGTGACCATTAGAATTCTGTGCCTCCCAGTGATGGTGTGAGAGCGTCCCTGTTACTGCTTTGAGCTTTCGTTTCTTAAGCAGAGCGTCTCCCCTTGAAGCGGGCGCTACCTGTCACTCGTTCTACAAGCTGACGAACGACGGAGGACAGTGTTTGTGAAAGAGTTGTGTACTCCTCTCTCTTTTCTCCATGTTTGGGTTTGTCTTCGTTTTGCGTTTTCTTTCTTTTCCTTTTTTTCTCTCTCTCTTTTTTGCAAACCTTCACCTCACCTCGCCGAGAGCGTGTTTGTTGCTACCTTTCTCCCCAGATCCCCCTCTCTCTTTTTCGGCGTCGTTGGACGACGAGCTTATAAATACGTGCACAGAAATGCGAAATGTTGTCTTGATGAAGATCCGCATCCGATCGAAACGTCGACCAATAAACAGTTTTGTTAGAAGCTATACCCATTTTTTACTATATATATATATATGTGTGTGTAGCAGAATAGAAAGATATAGGACGAGGGAATCGGCAAGGATACATATCACGGTTGCAGTCATCATTGCCATGGCTATTCATCAGTTTCCGAAATAATAATAGTGCCGAATGACGTCTGCTTGTCATGTTTTTTTGATACAGTCATAAATAAGCGAAAATTTAGTTCTAGAAAAAATCCGCTGCTGTTTCCGGGAGCGGGAGTCGAGCCCACATCTCCGGATAACGCGTGCGGTGCACTGCCCAATTATGTTATCCCGTAGCGTCTTCTCTCTCGACTTTACAGAGGGGTTTTATATTTAGAAGTGCTCTGACGATGGACAACTAGCGCCGCCCCTCGACCACCGCGGGAGACGCAGAACGTCTTTTCTCCTAGCGGTCGCCACGTAAGACGTGGTCGGATGTCGGGGTTAGCAATTGGCATATCCGAACTGCTGGAGCCAGAGCCCTCGTAATGCATGTAGCAGAACAGAAAGATATGGGCCGAGGGACACGGTAAGGATACATATTAAGGTTGCAGTCGTCATTGCCAGTGCTATTCGGCTGTTTACGAAATAATAATAGTGCCGACAGACGTGTGTTTGTCATGTTTCCTTGATACAGTGACAAATAAGCGAAAATATAGGTCGACAAAAAATCCGCCGTTGTTTCCGGGAGCGGGTGCCTCTTCAAGGTGTCTCTTATTTTGCTTCGCACTGCTTGCAGCACTTACAACAGAATGTCGCTAAGCAAACATGAACTTTCTTGTGAAAAACCAGACATCTTTTTTATTTGAGAAACCAGACCTCTTTAAATCTTGACGATGTTTATTAGATGCTTCTTGCCAATCAGCCAAGTTTCATGTGTCTCCAGGAAACCCACCTCACATTCTAAACAAACAAATTTCTTAAATAGGTACATGGTATTCAAAAAGGACGGTGTTGGCTGTACACGCTCTTCAGGAGGTGTGGTCATTGTCGCCCGGAAATCATTAGCATGCCACCCTCTCGCTTTAAACACTGTCCTCGAAGGTGTAGCAATTCGTACGAAAATACTTAATAGGTTGATAACGGTATGCTCCAGTTACATTTCTACTGATTTTGCACTTCTGAGCTCCGAGTTCGAGGCACTCGTTGACCAGCTGCTGGAACCATACATCCTAACAGGCGACCTTAATGCGCACAACTCACTTTGGGGCTCCTCCAGAACGCATGCCCGAGGTCGCCTGATAGAGAAGTTTCTTACATCCTCTCGAGCATGCCATTTCAATACAAAAACAGCCTATATACCATAACTTAGGACACAATACATACTCACATCTTGACTTGGCTTTTGGTTCTGCAGTTCTCTTTCCATGTCTTAAGTGGGGTGTGGGCACGGAGCCATATGGTAGTGATCACTTCCCCACTTCACTAACGTATATAGGTACAGGCCCGAGCAGTCAATCTTCAGATGAAAAGATTAATGAATCAAAAGCAAATTGGAGCACATTCACACAAACATCTCAACTACACCACACATTCATAAAACTCCTACACGTCGAGGAAGCAGCCCAACTCATTGCGGCGCACATCCTCGACGCCGCCGAAAAGTCCATTCCCCACGCCCCCGGTGCTCCGCGCAACCGAAGGAGGCCTTGGTGGAATGAGGACTGTAGGCGGGCGCGAGAGGCCCAGAACAAGGCGTGGAGTGTCTTTCGCCGGTACCCCACGTCAGATAACCTCATTTATTTTAAACGGGCAAAGGCTATTGAGAAGCGAGTGCGTCGTGAGGCGAAAAGGGAGAGTTGGCGCACCTTCCTCACTTCCATCAATTCATGCACAGACACATAAAAAGTCTGGACACGAATACGAAAAATAAAATGAAAACAGACAGACATCCTGCCCCTGGTTAGTACAACAGGGGACACACTGGAAGACCAGGCTAACACACTCGCACAACACTTCCAACAAGTGTCCAGCTCGGCACTCTACACAAATACTCTCCTCAAACATAAAATCGCTTGTGAAAAGAAGTCCCTACATGACAATAACAGGTAAACGTCTGGGGACATTTCTGAATTTAGACTCTATGAGTTGAGGAATGCGCTGAGCACATGTAAACATTCAGCTCCAGGGGAAATAAGATAACATACACCATGATACAACACCTACCCCCAGACACTCTTGAAACCCTCCTACACCTATACAATAAAATATGGCTTTCGGGGCGCATTCCACACTCTTGGAGGGAGGCCATAGTAGTGGCATTCCTGAAGGAAGGAAAGGACCCTTGTTTCCCGCCAGTTATTGTCCTATCACCCTGACAAGCTGCCTGTGTAAGCTGCTCGAGAAGATGATAAATCGCAGGCTCTTGTACTTCCTTGAGTACAACAGTCTTCTCGAGAGCTGCCAGGCAGGCGGCAGGGTTGCGCGATCTACCAACGGTCAAGTTGTTGTGTTGGAATCCTTCAGCAAACATTCATTTGTTCATAAGCAGTTATGCCTTACGGTATATTTTGATCTTGAAAAGGCTTACGACACAGCCTGGCGATACGGCGTCCTTAGCGACCTCAAGTCCTTTGGTGTGTCAAGTAACATGTTAAATACAATTTCTAGTTACAAGTGCACGAGGACATTTCGTGTTAACGTTGGGTCATCCCTGTCCGCTATACATGTGCAGGAAAATGGTGTGCCATAAGGTTGAGTTCTAAGCTGCACATTGTTTATAGTTAAGATGAACTCCCTCCGAAAGGCATTGCCACCAACCATTTCCTCTTCCATCTATGTAGATGATGTGCAAATAACTTTTAAATCCTGTAAACTGTCAATTTGCGAACGTCAAGTTCAGCTCGGTGTTAAGAAACTTGCTGGATGGGCGGACCCAAATGGTTTTAAACTAAACCCGAGCAAAACTATGTGTGTTCTGTTTACCCGTAGGCGCGGGCTTAATGCAGTCTGTGATTACTCTTAACCGTTCATCATCATCATCTGTGATTACTCTTAACCGCAACGAGCATGGCCTCAAACTTTTTGCTCCTCGTGCAGGGTTGCAACTCGGGTCCTTATCATCCTCAACTCTGACGCATGCGCGGTCCGCCTCGTCGTTCAAACGACAAGGCTCACTCCCATGCCACCCCTGCCCGTCAACGCAGAAATCCGCAGCTGCCTTCCTTGCCAACCAGTTCAGGACATTGTGCCCTTCCGGGTCTGGCAACCACATGCCACAATCAGCGCCGGCGCCTCAGCGGACCGACTACAAAAGCCCTCCCCTCTCCAGAACCAGTCGGGGCACGCTACCGCAACGAGCATGGCGTCAAAATTTTCGCTCCTCGTGCAGGCCCTCCTGTCATGCTCTGCAACTCCGGCCCTTGGCATCCTCAACCCTGATGCATTTCTGGTCCGCCTCATCCTTCAAACGACAAGGCTCACTCCCTTGTCACCCCTGCCCGTCAACGCGGAAATCCGGAGCTGCCTTCCCTGCCCACCAGTTCCGGACATTCCCCGCTTCCTGGTCTGGCAACCACATGCCACAATCAGCGCCGCGACTCAGCGGACCGACTACAGAAGCCCTCCCCTCTCCAGAGCCAGTCGGCAGGGTTGCCACTGGTGGCTACTGCTCGCCAAATTGGCAACTTTGAAAGGCCCGTGGTGACGTAAAATCATGAATGGCGACATGGCGAACTTCTGGGGATTTGCGGCTGAGGACTCTGTCTCGGTGGGTGTGCAACCCTTTGCCGTCGGGCCGCACTAAGAAAGCGGAGTTTGAAGGGCTTTTTGTCTCATTTCCCCTTAGGCGTGCGCATGTCTAGGCGGGGGCACGGGGGTAGGCATCGGGGGCGAAAAGTTGGACGTACGCAGGTGTCACGGGGTCACTGCTCCAGTGAAACGTTTTCGCCGCCGCGGGTGGGGCCCCGCGCAGCCAGCTAACTTTCAGCGTGTAAATGTTGGGTACTTATCCCTCCAAGTGCAGCCACCACTTTTTTTCTGTGTTTAAAAGATAACGATCGCATGCTAAGTCGGTGGAAATGTCTCTTCGTCGGCTAAGCCATAGCCTACTGTATAACACTATGGCCACGATGGCTGAAGGTAAAGGTGGCGCCTCGGCGTGGTTATTTTAATGTTTATTATTATTATTATTATTAATTAAGCTTTCCTGCAACTGTTGCTACGTTCACCCACACCCACGGTACTAGCCTTCCCAGTTACAAAGGGAAAAAAGTTAGGGGCTTTGGCTAAAAGCAATAAAGGAACTTTAGTTATTGATGATAACTGATGATGATGATGATTTGCTGCGCTCCCTTTGAATCGAGGCGTCGGTTGTCAGCGACCGACTTGCCTGTTTTATTTCGCTTACCTGCCCTACTCCCGGCTAACCTATTAGATTTACTTCCGCCCTCCCACTCCCCTCTTCCCTGTTTTAAACTCATCGCTCCCACCCCCCTTTTTTTCTCCTCTCGCTGTTCTAAATTCTCATCCGCATGATTACTCCGCCTGCGTACCCACCCATTCCATACTTTTCCTCCACCACTACTCCAGTCGCCTCTTCGTCCCCTGTATGAAGTTGACGTTCCCCCTCGCCCCAAATTCCAAAGCCTCCGCAAGCGCAAGCCAGCGTCGTTTCTCCCTCACCCCACGGTGGTCGTATCTCTGTGCAGCCCCTGACAATATGGTCTATAGTTTCCCGATCACTGCCGCAGCATGCACATGTTTTATCCTGCTGCCCGTATCTGTGTATGCGCAGGTTCTCAAACACCTCACCCGTGGCTCGAAGAGCAATGCACTTCCTCTCGTATTGCCATACAATACCTCCTTCTTAATTTCCCGTTTCTCTGTACTATAAGTCTCCAGGGGTTTTTTTTGCTTCCATTCTCTGTTCCAATTTTGTCGTCTCTGCTACCTTTACAACGTGAGGGTTCGAGCTAGTTGGTACTACATAGTGAAAATTTAAAGCGCAACAAAATTTAGACACAAGACAAATGACACAGGGACAAGCGCTACTTCCAACTGGAAATTTTATTTACGAAACAACATATATATACGAAAAGGGGGAATACAAAAAAAACACAGTGCATGTGCGCATCGTCCTAAACTATAGTATGTGCGCACTGTACAGGCGCGCACACGCTCCTCATGCCATGGGCGTGCCCAGGAAGGCCACCTCTTTTGCTGATAGCGATACCGAGGTCGTGCTTACACAATCTTTGCCACCACGATGTATCTCAGCCGCCTCCACAATCTCCCGTGTGCGCTGATCGGGATCGCGAAAGACGACTGTACATTCATCAAATCGAGGCGAACACTTGAAGGTCTGGCAATGACTGGCGAGGTTCCCGCCCGTGTCTTTTTTCGCTCGATTGGCATGCTCACGGAGGCGTTCATTAAGGCACCGTCCTGTTTGTCCAATGTAGGCCCTATGGCAAGACAATGGGAGCTTATACACCACTCCCGCAGTGCAATCGACGTACTGATTTTAGTGCTTCACCCCGCTCTTTTTCTTTTCTTTCGGAACCGGGCACGTAACAGTGCAAAGCCGCGACAGTTTTTCCGGAGCAGACTTTAAAACTTTGACGTCAACCCTTCCACCAATCTTTTTAAGATTGTGTGAAATGCCGTGTAGGTAGGGAACAACCACCACCTTGTTAGGTTGCTGGGTCACCTGGTTACCTTGGTCGCCTTGCCCGATGCCAGCCCGTCTTTGCTTCGAACGAATTGCGTCGAACGAATTTTTGTATATATATGTTGTTTCGTAAATAAAATTTCCAGTTGGAAGTAGCGCTTGTTCTTGTGTCATTTGTCTTGTGTCTAAATTTTGTTGCGCTTTAAATTTTCACTGCTACCTTTACCTGCTTTCTACTTTTGTGTAAACCCCACTCTCCCCTGCCGACTTTCCGTACCGCTTGGTCAGCTTTCTGGCCCACCGTCTCCACCGCGTGTCCTCATATACAGGTACTTAAACTCCCTCGCGACCCATTTTTTGTCTTCATGTCGCGAAGTCGCTCCTCAAACTTTATCTTCCTCTACGCCTCCCTCGCCTCGAAAGACAGCCAGTCCATATCCTCCGGTACTGGTTCATTTGTAGTTTTGCTAAGGGCCCCTAGGGCCAATCTGCCTACCCCCCTCTGATTTACCTCCAGGCCCGCTTGGGTCTCTGGTTTCATGCACAGAACCGAATTTGCGAAAGTTAATCCTGGTACCTTGACCCCTTTCCAGACTCCCCTTACCGTTTCGTATTTGCTGTATCCCAAGAGGGCTCTACGCTTCATTATAGCCGCGTTCCGGCTTCCTTTCGTCTTAACCTGAGCCTCATGCGCGTGCGTGTAATCTTCACTGTCGTTCATCCATACTCATAGATATTTGTACTCTTTCACCAATGGTATTTGTACTTGTCGCACTGATACTGTATTGTGTTCCGCACCGTCATTAAAGACAATGATTAGGGTGTTCTAGAAGTTTAACATGATAACTGGGCTAGCCTTTCGGCGCCATATAACTAGTCGAAGAACCAGGAAATTTGAAGCGCACGCTGCGACAGGCGTTGAAAAACGCCAATATAATGTATGTGTTTGGAACAGTGCTGCTTTTTAAGGGATTATACAAAATTAGAAGCTTTTAGTTTTAGGTGCTACCGCAGATATCAAGTGTGGCGACATTTTTGGCGAAATCTAAAGAAAAAATGGCTAGTTTGGTGACTTTTTGCTTCCCGTCTCGCGACCTTCTCTCCAAACTCAATGGCAACCCTGCAAGTCGGGGCAAGCTACCGCAACGAGCGTGGCCTCAAAATTTTCGCTCCTCGTGCAGGTTGGTCGCGTACCCTACGCGTTTTGTACACGATCCAACGATCCTTTCTTAATAGCGGTGTCGTGCCCCACCGAACTGCTTGATTGTTGTCGCATATCATTGTTCAAGTCACTCTTCGAATACTGTTTCACCAGCCACCTCATTCACCTACTTTTAATTATGTCGGGTGACGTTCAAGTGAACCCCGGACCCGATTCTATTGGTGGACCCGTAACTTTAGAAAGTATAGCAGTAAGGTTATCCGGCCTGGAACTTGCACATACTGCTATTGAAACTGACTTTGCACCTGTCCGCTCGACCCATACTAGCATAAAAAACCTGATTGGCAGCCTCTCTTCTCGTGTTGAAGTGCTTGAAAAAAAAAATCAAAACAAACCAGCGTAACACCCCTTCCCTAGACCCTCACCCAACCACTGAAATCGCTTCGTTGTCTTCTGAATTAAAACAACTTGCTGACAAGTGCGGCGATACTGAATACCGCCTACGCCGTTCAAATCTTTTGTTCTTTGGTATTGCAGATAAAAATGCTGAACCCTGGGCCACATCTGGGGCAAAAATAGTTTCTTTTTGCACTACAAACCTCCGTATAAATGTCAGTGACGCGGAAATAGAGCGGGCTCATCGACTCGGTCGTTACCGCGCCGATATGACGCGCCCAATTATCATAAAATGAGCGCATTACAAGGACAAATCCAAAATTTTACAGACTTCACGGCAATTAAAGGACACGCCCTTCTTCATACGGGAGGACTACTCAGCACGTGTGCGCGTCGCAAGACAAAATATATACGCTTTCGGTCAGCAGAGCAACGCGATGTTCAAAATCCGCTTTGACAAACTCACCATCGATAAGAAGCACTACGTCTACAATGCAGCCACTGATTCTGTCGTCGTATTAACCTCATAGCAATTGCAACGTGCCCAAAAACCTGCTCTCTCCCATCTTAATGCACCAAGAAACCTTTTCAAGCCATTTCAGCTTCTCATAACACAACCGTAATGCTCACAAACGTTCGGAGCTACATGCCCAAGAAAGAAACTGTAGAAGCCCTCCTGGAAGATAACAGTACCGATCTCGCCATATTCACTGAATTATGGCTAAACCCAGACATTCAGGATAATGAACTACTTTCCACGACATCATCGTACATTATTCACCGACTTGATAGGCTTGGACGCCGCGGAGGTGGGGTTGTGGTACTCACAAAGCCTAGTTTGCCCTCGTCATGAATTGATATAGATTGCCGCCATGAAAACATGTGCATTAACCTCAACTTTCCAACCAGCAGAACAATACTAATCGCCTGTTATCGACCCCCTGATTCTGACGACGATTTCACGAGTGAACTTTACTCTGTTGTGCTGCATCAAACCTCCTATTTTCCGCGGTCTAACATTTTACTGTGTGGCGATTTTAATTTCCCCGATATTGATTGGATCAATCTGGTCGCTCATTCACGCCTTTCCAAAAATTGCCTTGATTTCTGCCTGATGTTTAATTTCGTCCAAAGAGTTACGATGCCCACTAGGGGTACTAACATACTCGATTTAGTTTTAGTATCAAGTCCTGAACTTGTGAAATTGGTTCAGTGTGTCGAGGGTGTCAGTGACCACAATATGTTGTTGTTTAACCTATCCATTCCTATCCCTACCCGGCAACCTATCAATAAGTAAATCAGACATTACAATAAAGCCAACTTCTCTTTAAATAATGAAGAGCTAGGAATATTTTATGAAACATTCTCTCAATCTGCCGCTTCAAGAACAGTGGAACAAAATTGGCGGCTATGCAAAAACAAGATGATGTCTCTCATTGACAGACATGTGCCACTGGTCTGCATTCGTGGAGACGCCGTAAGACCCTGGTACATGATCTCTTCAAGATTGCTGTCAAAAAAGAAAAAAAGCCTTTTTAAAGAAGCCAAATTAGTGAAATCCCCTGCTAAATGGGACAGGTATTGCGCATGCCTGCGAGAGTACACCTCTTTGTTAAAGAATTCAAAAAGAAAATTTTTCAGTCATGATTTGCTAGACATCCTTCGTGTCAACCCGCAGAAATTTTGGAAATACTTGTCCCCTAAAACCACCTCTGCGGATAAAGTTTCCCTAACTTACCCCGATGGTTCGGTAGTCGCTCCTTCTGATTGCGCGGAAGTCATGAATTCGTATTTCTCAACTGTCTTTACCCACGAAGCCGACACCAACATCCCCTTTTTACCGCCTAGAAACTTCCCAGAAATGCCCCCTATCAATGTCACGAGCGAAAGAATTATGAAGATAATTGACAACCTTAAGTTATCGAGTGCCCCAGGTCTGGATAACATTCCCGCGAAAATTTTGAAACGCACCGGACTAATATCCAGTCATATCTTACAAATCATTTTTAACCAATCTCTGGACACTGGTGTCATTCCAAGGGACTGGAGAATAAGTGAGGTCACCCCAGTACACAAATCCGGAAACCGTTCAGACCCCTCAAACTACCGTCCAATTTCTCTAACATGCATCGCCTGCAAGCTCCTAGAAGACGTAATCTACTCCCACATCGCAACGCGTTTGGACCTAAATGCTTTCTTTTTTCGCAACCAGCATGGGTTCCGGCGAAGACTCTCGTGCGAGACGCATCTGTATGAATTTACAACTGACCTTGTGGTCCGCATTGTTCTTTACGATACAGCATTCTGCCACAGGGTGACTATGGGCTAGTTGGGTACACAAGACACCTTAGGAAACAGCACAAAAACTTGGGCAAAGAGAGGGCTAAGAAACACGAGTGCTGACGAGCAGCTGGTGAAATTTTATTAGAGTTGGCAATAAATAGAAGGAGGAAACAACGGCATCATACGGCAGTGCCAGAACTAAAAGCTACATTAACAAAGCTTAAGTAGCAGCGTCGGCAATAAAAGGCAATAAAATACATAAACATCATTTTCATCTGGCCAGATGCAAAATCTACTGCTTCAAGGGTGCCACGAAAGGGGAACTCACCCATCCCTCTCCCTTAACCCTTATAACTGAAACCTCAAAGACAGTACGGGATCGGGCGTCAGGGTACCGTTTTAAGATGCGCGTTTCGTTGAGCTTGGGGTAGGAATTTTTGGAATTCTTGCTGTGTAAGGCAAGATTTCTGCCAGTTCATGTGCACATGTTATATGCGTGATCACAAAGGCTGTCGTTAACGACCGTGCCACTCTGGCTCACATAGACCCGCCCGCACGAATGTAGGATATCGTATAATATACAGTCCAAGCATTTAACATACTTTTTTTCGTGATTGTTCGCGCACTTAGCCATCGGATCCTTTCCATCATTGACCATGGCGCACAAGGTTAATAATGGAAAGGTCAATGATAAAATATTGTGCTGCTCGAAGCCGCACGGAATCAACAATCTTAATTTTGGCGTGTTCTTCACTACCAGTTATTTCCTTTCCAATAGGACTACTCTTGTTTAGTTGAGCGTTTTCTAAAAGTACAGTGCTCTTGACATACCGTTTATGGGGCCGGAAAAAATTTATTTGCCAAGGACTAGTCCTAAGCACAAATATTTATATGTGCGGCAAGATTAGACGCCACAGGTTCCGAGACGATTGGGTGAACCAGCAAACGTAACGTTGTGACCGATTGGAATAAAAGCTCTACAAAAGATGCGTAAAGGGTTACTTACCAGTGTACACCGGCGTGTAAATTCCAGGTTTAACCACTACATTTGGAATACCAACCAAATATTGTTCCTTACTGATATATTATGTCAACAATTAAGAACTTTTACGATTATTTCTGTATTCTGCTAGTAACAGTGTTACTAAAGACAACTTCTTTACGGTGTTCCATAAATTACTATGCCTTCTTAAAAAGTGCGTTACAATAGCGTGGTTTTTGCCTGTTGGCCAGTGGGCAAAATTTGGCCCACGTGGCTCTGAGTGTCCTAATGCATAACAGGAATTTTCTCATTCACAACAACTTATGGATGGTGCTACCTTATTTCCTTCACCTCCGTAAGAACGCGCGTGTCTTGTAAAATAATAGGTTGAAAATGTCTCTGAGAACCTGCATGCTGCTCATTATGTCTCGATTAATACTTACGTTCTCCGACGTTTTACGTAGCTTCGCCTAAATGCTACGGCAACCCTTTGTTTTGAATAATCCGTATTGTTTAAAGAATCAATCACGTATCTTTAGCGGAGACCGTTGGGTTCTGAAGTCAGGCACGTATATATCGTCTCATTTGCTTGTTTGTAAAACTGGAAATATATAAAAACTCTCAACAGTATGTGGTTGCCAAATCTTCCTCCAAACATTATGTGCTGCATAGGTGTTACAAAGCAGCGTTGCGACAATATTACGAAAATAGTTGGGCACTTAAGAGGAAGGGCAATAAAAACGCCAAAAAAACATTTGTCCATAGTTTATATTCACAAGGTTTGTAACAGTTTCTCATTTAACTTGTAAAATTGAATTTTTATTTATGGCTGTGTTGTACCCAGTAGAAATAAAGTCATGGGGCCTTCTATAGTTCCCAGTTTGAAAGAATTATGTTATGTAAGTATAGAATTGTTACTTAGTTGTAATAAATAAAATTCCACCATTTGTGCTTCTGAATCTTTTTTCTATTTCTTATCAGTACTGTAGGACTTCTGCAGACCCATAAACGGAGAGGGCGTACAACATCTCAGGTATCTAATTAGATACCAAGTCAAAGAAAAACAATAATTTGGGGGCGATAAGCGGAACAGCGGAGCACTTTCAATAGCGGGTACATCAATAGTACATTGCTACACTTCGCATACACGAGAAGTTAAGAAATGTATTGAACCTGAAAGCTACCCATGAAAAACATCTACAAAAAAGTACAATGCAACACTGCAAGACATGTTTTGCGCTATCACAAGAAGAACAACAAAAAATAACTATACAGGCTCCATTACAGTATACAAGATATACAAACAAGAACATTGCTGATCCCCCTTATGTAGAGTGAAACTTTTGTCTTGGCATTCTTTGAAAACAATAAACTTACGTGCACTACTTTTTTAAGCGATATTGCGCTAGGTATAGTTGATTTTTTCTTTCGAAAAGGGACAAGTCGCCAGTGCGTCGAAAAATACGAGACGTACAGACAAACAATCCTTTTGCCTAGTTCATGGTCAATCAGCAGCAGTTTTGAAAGTCGGCACTTTAGGCTTGGAAGCATGACAGCTTATAGCACGCGCACTGCAGAAGCCGTTATTCTGCAGAAGCCGTTTAAAACTTGTTTATGTGTTGCGAATGGCGACGCTAGTGTATTCGGTCAAAAGAAACAGTTTCATCTAAAGGTTATAGCTTTGCAAGGCCTCCTGCAGCCTGAAACAAACGCGTATCGAAGAAGTGGTTATTTTGCGTTTGCGTTGCAGTTCCTTATCCAATACGAACCTGACCCTAGTGCTCGCACCGAAACCGCTAGGATGTGCTAATTAAGAATGTCCTTCCACCAGGAACATCTTTAAATAGCACAAAACCGATGCTGAATTCTCAGCCAACCGAGTTTACAATTAAATAGGGATCATTTTCTAGCGTATGGCTGGAACCCTTCAAATACATCGCTTACGTGACACTTACTGTTTTCAATTTCTGCTTTTGAGTGCCTTCGGCCGCATTATTGCAGCGCACGAGTTCATGCTTTAATTTGAAGTCTTCTTTTAGGTTACACTAAGGTTGCGATAAAGAAAGAACATCATTTCTATAGGTTCAACACCTCTGCCTGACGTTTACTTGCAGCTTTCTGCAGCGTTTTATAGGGAAAACAAAAAAACCGTTTTGCTTCGTGTCTTCAAAAAAATCAAACAAATAAAAAGCATGAAAAGGGCTATGCGTGTCTTCTTTTTTTGTAGGGTAGAATATCGCTGAAGCCAATATAATGCGGCCGTAACGTCTTGTTACAACCGCATTATAAGTAATCCTTTTTTTCTGGCTGGTCTATTATTTGCCTTTACGTTACATGACGTTTTTAATGGGCATCGGGGGTACAGGGCACAACACGGTGTAAAGTGTCTGTTCACTACTACCACAGACGGGGATGGATACGTGGGTTTAGTTCTACGGATTGTAGGACTCACTAGCAAACAAAAGTTGAAACAATAAACCATACCCTGCAATACCATCATGTGTAAAACAGAGGTGCTTTTTGGGATTCCGTCATCAGTGCAGCTAACAGGGACAAGCTAGGCTGCCAATTGCTGCGAGCCGTTGGAACTGCGTTAAACAACGGAAGCCACGCTTTTGTTGCGTAGAAGAGAACTTCAAACAATTAAAATGCGAGACCTGTTATAATCCTGCCGGGCACAAGAGAACGAGTGGCGATCGCTGGGAGCAAGGATAGCTCCAACTGAAAAGTGGGGTGGGTGCTCGTCAAAATGCGGACGCAACGCGATGGTGACTAAACGAAATGGGCAGCACATCCCCACTTTCACAACGCTGCACCGGTCAGCGAGTTCTTGTAGAACGACGGTATCGTCATGTTTACTCAAATTAACAAAGATATTCATTGCTTTTTGATGCATTCCGCATCCACCTCTAACTGAATTTTTTCGCCCTTATTTTCACTTCGAATTCGATTGCTGCTCACTGCATTTCGCAACATCTGCAAGTGCTTACGGGAGTTACCGGGTGTGGACAAATGGCGTGAGACCGGCTCGTCGAAAAAAGCAGGTGGTGAGAACCGTTTCAGTTGGACATCTTGGCAGTGTGTGCAAGCGCAGCTCTTTCACGCATTCACCTCTCACTTGCGCTCGGCTGCTTACGGGCTCACTATGTACAAAACTCGACGCGAACTCTTGCCGACATGATCTAATATTAACGCAATAAAAAGGAAACGTTGTTGTAATGTCTTGAAAACGTCATCGATGCGTTCTTTTTGAAAGGAATTTTATATAGACAGCCAGCGTAATTACCGCGAAGCAGTGCAGTGTGCTGCGAGAAAACAACAAGGACTCCAAAGGCGAGTTCTGAATGGCCCCAGAGCCATATAAAAGTTATTAGCGTGACGTCCGTTTTCACGCCCGTACTTTCAATTATTAAGATTTAGTAGTTTGGCTATGGTTTTTGTATGCGAAGTTGTCGTTTAAAAACTCTTTTACCTTTTGCCTAGGTGGCTGAATCGAAGGAGAGCCAGACAGACAAACTGATGACAGACAGACAGACAGACAGACAGACAGACAGACAGACAGACAGACAGACAGACAGACAGACAGACAGACAGACAGACAGACAGGAACAAATGTCGCTTTCTTGCTGCCCAAAAAACACTATCGTCTTCATTAGTTGTATTTAGTATTTGCAGCATGTCAGGACCCTTTTGGCGTCCAATCGACGTCAACACATAACGAGATTATGGGATTCTTGACATACCAATTTTTCCATTCTGTTCTCGTAAAAACGTTCGTCACGTGCGTCGTCTATTTTAGATTACGCGAAACAGCAACACGAAGCTTAAAAGGCCCTTTTATCGTTTCACTAGTTGGTATACATGGTACATCTGGTAGTACAGTTACAGGTGGGAATGCTCTAAAATACAGTTATAGTCCCCTAAAGTACACAGTCGCTCAACAGGTTTGTTTGCTGGTCAACAGCGGCCAGATTGACTTCCCATATTCATGGCGTTCTTCTGGCGCGTTTGTCTCTTGAATATGAATCACATTAAGGATTCTGTGGTTGATGAGGGTAGAGCTTAAAACTTGACAAGAGGCCCTTATTCAGGTTGGCTAATCCACACGTTGAACGAGACCTGTACGTGACGACGGTTGCTAACCGCTACAAGGAACTCAAATCAAAAAAGTTGTTTACCCAGATAAGAATTTGCTACCTACCTCACTCCGAGTTTTTTGATTTGTAATGCTTATAACATTGTTGAGCGCCAGTGTGTCTAGCCCCTGCCACCATGTCACCCAATCTGCTGTATATTTTGCAACCCACACTTGTCATTTTTTGCAGCTGGAAGTGTTCAGGTTGTAAGAGTTTCACTCACGTCAGCAGCAATAGGTGGGATATCGTCTTTGTCAAAAACCTTAAGCGTAATGCAGACACCGCTGCTTTGCCAACTTCTTCAGCACGCTGAATTTACTTATTTTTTCATATGGTGCCCCTCTCGTGTTTTTATTTATAAGGGATCTTGTGAAACAGTTACTTGTTCTTTGTGCCTCATAGTTTCGGCATACTAAACTCTTATATCCCAAGACTAATTAACTGGTTGGAGACACCAATTGCAACATAATTTCTCAACATGAGGCTCAACATAAAGCTCAACATAATTTCTATGAAAATCTTCGCCAACCATAAAAACAATAGTGGAATAATTCCTACTAAATCCTTCACCGCCAACATTGCCAGAAAGGAGCCAACTGGATAAAGCCCCTTTACCTTGTGACCGCACGCACACCACAGAGAACCCTGGGCAAGATCGTATACTTAATTTTGCCCATCAACGTATTGTTGGCCAAGCCATTGTGCCTGGACGATGAATCCTGTCAATTGGGTGGTTTGCGCGGCATGGCGTTACAGTCCCATTGAAAACATAGATATGAGTCCCTCCACCCATCTACCTTTGTGCAAAGAAGATTAGGCGTGGCCATGCGCTCAATTAAGGAAACCCGGTTTGCACAATAAGATCTCGTTCTGCAACTTAACTTCGTTTATTTGTTACTGTGCAACGTGTAGGCGATGTGATATGCGTTATTACACACCTCAGTAGGAGTGGCGGCCATGCAAGCAAGACCCGACGTGTGTATGTAGCCCGGGTAAAGACTTATCCCACCCGTGCTTGTGAGTGATGCTGAAGGTATGTTTTGTCAGCGGGGGGATTGTTATGTGATGGCCTCACTTGAAGTAAATAGTAAGGCCTGCACATTAGGCAAGCCTTCTGTGAGCATCCCGTAGAACAAGGAGATGGATTCGCTTATTACATACTTGGTGCGTGCGCTCAACGCGTACCGGCTACAGTCAGTCTTTGCCTGTTAATAAACACTACCCCACTCATCAGTTATCTGAGCATTGCCGTAACAATAGTGATGTAATCCTCAGTCGATGTCTCTTCTGCCTTTTTAATTGTCTTAGTTGTGGAAGGCTACATAGCATTTCTATGTGCACATTGATTTAGTTAAAGCAGTCAAGTTGCCTTGGTGGTTTAGAAATGTGCCCATCACACTCTAGCTTTGTCTGCCCCTACAACCACGTAGGATACATGCCCCTACAACCGCAATTACCACATATTTCCCCTCGACTCTTCCTATCATTTAAGCTCCTGGATTATTATTTTTATTACCCACGAAATAATTATTATTTTTTCGTTCTTTGCCGTGTCTTTGTAAAAAGAGACACCTTTGGTGACGGCCAACGAATCTAAGCCTAGGACTCCGACTAATGCTGCGTTAAAATCACTTCACAAAATAAATACCCACCAGCTAGTGTATTTCTTTCCTGAAACCTCGAACGTCTTCACTTGCAACTTCCAATATTCACAAACTTAAAACCCGATGTAACACGGTCGCCGGCAACCGCAAATTATTTTGGTACTTCGAGAACTTTCTATAACCGGGACTGTCACATGAGAATAAATTGATTCGATAAATAAATGATTAAAGACAGGCGCATATCAGCAGATACAACAAGTTCGTAATTTGCGGCGGCAGAAGCGCTCACCTGCCAGTAAGTTACCAATTAGCGTAAAGGCTGAAGTAAAATACTAAGGAAGCAAGGTCTTGCCCTCAACCCGTAGCACCACAGCGGGTTCAGGAAACACAGAAGATTTTGTTGCATCGCTGCCGCGCTGAGCGAAACGTCATTGGATCTTATATACTTGAACTTTGTTATAAGAGCTTTCTCCTATTTCTGGTGCGGGGGGATGTGGCGTTCTTTTTTTCGGTACAATTCCAGGCGAAGTGGCATGGATAATGGTGTCCTCTTCTTTTAAGATTGTTGAAAGCATACCGGTCTGCATTTTCTGGTCTGTGGATACAGGACTGCTGAGTATATCTCTTAACATTACGTATATCTTGGTTAACAGTACGTAAGCAAATTGCTTTCGCCTTAGCCTATTAGACATTATGTACAGATTAAAGCATCCTGACGGGCTAGTTGGTCTGTCATAATGGAAATAAACTTCGCGCTACAAGGACGGGACGAAAGAACGGGACACACCACACAGCGCAGACTAACAAACTGTGCAGATTCCACGCACATATGTACTATTGTCGCGTAGACATGTGGAACCAAGAAAAGTTTACACAATATTAAAAAAATATATAAAAACACCACTTCACCATGACACATGCCGTCTCAACCTGATTATACATCATCAAGAAATGCGATGTCCTTGCCCAACAGCAATATTGAAGCAACACTAATGCAACTATCCCCGCGCGCACACTTTCCCGCGTCTGCATTATCTCCCGCGTGAGCGCGTCACGAATCCTAGCGAGCACCTTTATTTTTTCAAAGAATGAAACACACCTGCAGTCACATCATTGAGTTCCAAGATGCCCGCTTATCGCGTTGCTAACATTATTTTTGTGCTTACGGAGCCTATCAATATTACACCTGCCAGTTTGGCCTGCATATACCTTTTTACAGCGCAACGGATCACGTACACTACTCCCTCCATGCAGGCAACAAACTTACTTTGGTGCTTCTTGCAGCACCCTTTCTCTTCTTTTCGAGCGGTGTTGAGCTCTCGACAAAGCTTTGCAAACTTGTCGGGCACAGCAATAAACCGCATTCGTCCCTGCACGTCGAGTGATGCGCTTGAGGCTGTGGCTCAGCTGGTGGATGTACGGAATCACCGCAATCTTTAGTTTGTCCTCGGTGTTCTCGTCACCGGCTGGCCTCCTGTCTTGCTCTGCCAGCTTAGCCTCTTTGAGTATCTTTTCTACTACTGACACAACCAGGTGTGTGGGGTAGCCGGAACTCGACAGTCTCTCAGCTTGCTGAGCCAGGCTAGCCATCATCCTGTGCCGGCGTGATTTTGATAATGCATTCCTGACGCACATGGTAGCAAAACCTCTCTTGACAAGCTTGGAGTGAGAAGACCCAAAAAGAAGGAGTGGTTTGTTTCCCCTAGTAGCGTAAGACCATCAGACGTGGTTGCTGGTGAAATGAAGGTCCACTTCTAAAAACCTGATGTGGGCTTCGTGGGGTAAATCGGTAGTAATAAGCAGCGACTTGATGTGCTCGCTAAAAAGCGAAATGACATGTTCTGCGGCGGCTTCCAGGCTCTACGCTGCACAGTCTAAAACAACAAGGTAATCGTCGACGTATCGCATTAACACTTTCGACTCATCCAGATGCTCAATAATTATTCTGTCCAGTTTTGCGAGGTACAAGTAACTAAGTACTGGCACTATACATTATACATGACCCAATGCTTATGCTGTTCCTCTGGATGAAAGCCTTATCGTCTAAACAAACATAAGTGGACCTAAGGTACATAGACAGGAGCTCTAAAATCCCACCGTCAGATATGCCTCCGTTGTTTAGGAATGCAACACCACGTTTGCCAATGCATTCGTCTGCACACAAATAAGCAGTTCGTCATGCGGTAGAGAGTAAAACAAGTCTTTTACGTCTATTGAGCAAGCGGCATAGCTCCGGTCCCAATTTCGTTTAAGGTAGTCAGTAATGGGATTAGAGTTTCGAATCCACAACGGGTCGTCTACAGTTACTTCAGTTGCCAGATACTTACAAGATAAACAGGCTATTTTAACTGTAGACGACCCGTTTCGGATTTAAAATTGTAATCTCATTACTGACACCTTAAACAAAACTCGGACCTGGGCTTTGCCGCTTGCTCAATAGGCGTAAAAGACCTGCTCTAGTCTCTACCCCATGACGAACTGCTTATTTGTGGGCAGGAATGTATCGACAAACGTGGTGCTTTCTTAAACAATGCAGACGTGTCTGCCGGTGGGTTTTTAGAACTCCTGTCCATGTACCTTAGGTCCACTTATGTGTGTTTCGACGATAAGACTTTTGCTCAGAAGAATGGCATATGCAATTGGTCATGAATAGGGCCAGTACTTAACGACTTGTACCTCGCAAAACTGGAGAAAAAAATAATGAGCATCTAGATGAGGCGAAAGTGTTAATCCGATATGTCGACGATTACCTTGTTGTTTTAGACTGTGTAGCACAGAGCCTGGAAAACCCAGCAGGGCGTGTCCTTTCGCTCTTTAGCGAGCACCTAAAGACGTTGCTAATTACTAGCGATTTACCCCATGAAGCCCACATCAGGTTTTTAGAACTGGACCTCCATTTCACCAGCAACCACGTCTGCTGGTCTTACGCTCCTGGGGGCAACAAACCACACCTTCTTTTTCTGTCTTCTCACTCCAAGGTTGTCAAGAGAGCTATTGCTACCCTGTGCGTCAGGAATGCATTATCAAAATCACGCCCGCACAGGATGACGGCTAGCCTGGCTCTGCCAGCTGAGCGACTGTCGAGTTCCGGCTACCCCACGCACCTTGTTGTGTCAGTAGACGAAAATATACTTAAAGAGGCTGAGCTGGCAGAGTGAGACACGAGGCCAGCAGGTGACGAGAATCCCGACGACAAACAAAAAATTGCGGTGATTCCGTACATTCACCAGCTGAGCCACAACCTCAAGCGTATTGCTCGACGTGCAGGGACGAATGTGTTTTTTTGTGCGCCCGACAAGCTTGCAAGGGTTTTTCGACAGGTCAACACCGCATGAAAAGAAGAGAATGGAGGCCGCACGAAGCACCAAAGTAAGTTTGTTGCCTGCATGGAGGGAGTGGTGTAACTGATCCGTTGGGCTGTTAAAAGGTATATGTCGGCCAAACTGGCAGGTGTAATATTGATAGGCTCCGTGAGCACAAAAATAATGTAAGCAACGCGATAAGCGGGAATCTTGGCACTCAACACCGTGACCGCAGGTGTGTTCCTTTTTTTGAAAAAACAAAGGTGCTCGGAAGGAGCCGTGACGCGCTCACGCGGGAGATAATGGAGGCGCGGAAAATTGGGTGCGCAGGGGATAGTTGCTTGAGTGTTGCTTCAATATCGCTGTTTGGCAAGGAAATCGCGTTCCTTGATGGTGTATAATCTGGTTGAGACGGCATGTGTCATGGTGAAGGTGTGTTTATATATTTTTTTATTATTGTTTAAACTTTTCTTGGTTTCACGTATCTACGCGATAGTAGTAGATATGTGCGGGTAATCTGCACGGTTTGTCAGTCTGCGCTGAGTGGTTTGTCATCTTCTTTCGCCCAGTCCTTGTAGCGCGAAGATTTCCATAATTGGGTGAAGTATTTGATGTTTTTGCTTTCGCTCTTATTTTAGGAAAAACAAAGTGGATGCTATTTTAGTGTAGATACTCAAGCGCGTTTTGCATGGTAAACGAGGTCTCGATAACAATGCTGTCTTTCGTGCCCTGCAAATGCCATTTTGTGTTATTATTCAAACAAGACATTGCACTGTATTATATTTGGCCTCTGCTATTTGGCCAGCTATACACTCCTTTGCGACATCTTCGCCCTGGTTTTATGTTGCCATGATATACAACTCGATTTGGTGAACCTGTTTGAGAAAACTAAGTCCCGATGGTCCTGAATTCTTTGCCAGACGACTTGTTTTCTATGAATAGTTGATAAAATTAAAGCAATCTAATACACCTTCACATTCGCCAATAAGGGTCCTGTTTCGTTGAAAATTTTTATAAAATCCGTACGTTTGTTCTATGTTTGTAGAGTTTTCACTCATGAAATGTGACAATTATCTATTGATGTACGGATTATAACGTGTTGCTCACTGCTGGAAACTACTATTGAAGCCCTTGCAGCTTTTGAATACCCGAATAAGCATTCCGTTTTTGGAATCAATAAATACTATTATTATTACTAAGCAAAACTCGACCTCACACAAAACTCAAACCAAACCACATGCCTAGATTTTCGGACATGGTGCAGTGACCTCTATGGCGTTCTCCCGAACCTCATTTGAAAATGTTCTTTTTAAAATGTATCATTATACCTCCTGCTTGATTTTGAAAAAAGCATTGAGCCATTTAGGCACCCCCCGGGAAAGTCTCATTTGTTCGTTAAATCGGGAAATTTGTAAGACCATATTTCGTTAGATCGAGTGTTGGCTGTGCTCCGAACACAAGATAATAATCATTTAGATACATAATAAATTCGCAAAGATCTGTTACAACAGCACCATAATTTTGCCGAATTCGTTATACATTGTCGTCCAATAACTCGTTTCGTGCAATGGCTTTACTAAGTCAATATACGGTTTCAAACTGCCAGTGAAGCCGAAAAAGATTCCCTCATTAGTAACCACGCGACCGGTGCTTTGTACTAAGCTTTCTACTGCAGCACAATTTCCGGCTTTGCTTTCTGGTTCTCTAAACCCTGCAGCGGTCTCAGAAAGCACAACACACGAATTCCTTGCAAGTAGCCTGCACTTTCAAACTGGAGTTTTTACCATTTAGAAACGAATTTTTGAAAGAGGCAATGCAAAAAGGAAATATTTTTGTTGGGGAGGTTTTATTTTTCGTGTTATTTTTCACACAAATTTTGTGTTTTTAATCTACAACTTGAAACCGAGACGTTTATCGATTGTTTTTTATGTGTAGATATCTTTGGGCTCCTCAAAAAGCCTCAAAACATTTCGCGGTCTGTTGAAGGCGAAAAAGATATTTTGTCGCATGACAGTGATAATTTTTATAAACGTTTTATTAATTGCTACGAACTGGAATGACAGCATGGGGAGATGCCTCGTTTAATAGTGCACTACTGATGGAGCCGTGGGTACTTTACAATAGCAGTCGCCATTTCACGCCGCCACTGACGATTCGTGTGCATGCTCCAACTGCGGAGTACACATTTTGCCTAGCAAAGCTAAACATCTGTTGTGTGCTGCAAGTTCGTCGTGAGAACAAACGTTTTTGAATAGAGAGCTTGCACATATAGTGTACTACTTAATGGCCGGCATGCTACACGCCGGCGTCACAATATTAAATTTTTTTTTTCTGAAGTGCATAAAATTGCTAATGGTTTATGGCTCATATTGCACTTTACTTACCAATTAGAGTTTGCCAAAAAGAGAACTTCAGAAATAACACGCGACTAATTGAACACGTGCCTTTAAATTGCAGTACCGCGCATGCTCGCAACATTCCTCTTATGTGTCTGAAAAGTATTTCTAAACCAACGGATGTTAGCTAAACAGTTAGTATATCTTTTGAGGTTTAAAGATAAAAATACACAAAACCAACATACCTTTCAATATTTTCATGAGGCTTTTCTCAATAGTGTGTAGGAAGGTCAAATTTAAACCCACTTTTTCTTCACCCTTCGAAGGGTTTATGTATCCAAGTATGAGAAGTAGCAGCTCCCTCATGAACACACTACCTTTTATCATCGATTTTGATATGATAGCTCATTTTCGCGATAGGGGGATATTTGGCTTGTTACAGTACGTTCAGCCTGGAATATGCAGGGCACAGTCAAAATTGAAAATACTCCCGGACGTTTTTTGCAAATAAATTTTCACAAATAGATCCCAAGGTAGCATGTCTGGCAATGCGAAGATTTTGTGGCGGTATTGCGATCCTAGCACTAAAATGTGCCCTGCATACTACAAAACAATACCAAAGATGTTTACGCCTATGTCAAAGGCTCTTCTTCATCAAAGTAAGCTCCAGACGGCCCATATACGGCCTGACGCCGAAGCAAAGGTCACAAAAAAGCACACTCTGATTGGGCGTTCGATATGCACATTTCGGATGCATCTCCAGTTGAAATGCAGCTTTCGGAAAGACAGAAAGAAAGTACAGAACAATTCAATTTCTAAAGATCGTGGGCTAAAATCAAAACCGGCGGGCATTTTGTTTCCACTTTTTCTATCTTTCGAAAATCTGCATCGGTTTTAACTATAGCTAATTACCATCCGCATTCTTTCCTTTGCGCGCCTTGGCATTCTTAACTACCAGCCGATATTTCTGTCTTAATTCAACAAGCTCCTCATTTTCCATTCCGGTTCGCAACATGCATAGCGAGGGTCTCTATTCTGGTACCTTTCGTGCCATTGGTAACTTAAGAGTGTTCATCGCTGTTCAACCATTCTAGACAAGTCGTAAACATGATTCGCGGCCGGGGGGATAAAAAGAAGGTCCTCTTCACCCCGAGTATTCCGAGTGGTGCTGGCTACCACCCCCAAGCACATAAAATCAACACCGCAACAGAAATACCCTAGAAAGTGGAAGTAAGACACGTATTCAGGACGCGTATTCTGGAGGACGACGAGGATCTCGCCTTGCCAGTCGGGTGGAAGATCACATCCGGTCGGCATTTGTTCTCCACTTTCTTATTGTCTTTTCCAATACTTTATCTTTTTCAATGACCTACCCCATCCTTTCCTTAGCTTTCACGCATTTCTTGTCTGCAAACCCTTATTTCTGTCTTAATTACACAAGCCCGTGATTTCCCATTCTGGTTCGCTCGTCAGTAGAGGCAATCCAAGAGAGAAGAAAATTGCGGCTGGGTTCATTTCGCTCGTAGTTGATCTGTTGCGTAGCGAGCTTCTACGTGAGCGAAATATCAAAAGATAAGGAAAGGCAACAGTGTAGCATGGTGTGTCACTAGCAGTGTCTGTTATGATTCAGTAAAAGTTGAGGAGAAACAAGTGGAAGATAAAGGAAGCGGGGACAGTGGGCCAATCCCAAGAACGCGGGTATGCTCCGTAGGGGGAGATGTGCGTGCAAGAAGAGGACGATGTTGGAAAAGGGAACACAAGACGAGCTCGAGTTCGGATGCCCTCAGAAAGGAGACATTCACCCAAGGACAACGACCATGCAGCAACGCTGAGACGTCGCCAGCTACACCGGCACAGCGAGGCCCAAGCCGTAGGACCGGATAGCCGTCTATCTTCCGGCACCCAAACTTTGCGCCGGGTAGCGTGGGCATAGTGCTTTCCGGCAAGGCCACCACGTCGTCGGGCGGACCACCTGCTCTTCTCGCAAATCGAGACACCTGTGCCTTGCGCTGGGGAGCCTCGACTTGCACCAAGTCATCGGGGCCACCACACTTCAAGGTGTCTTTACCGTTCCCTGCCGGTCAAGGCAGCTCCGCCAGAGACCCGAATGCTACTTTACGGCCACCGGGTAACCCAGAACGTGAACACGCCGGGGAAGTCTACATGTCTACTAGGGATGTGCCTCACGACACACCTGGAGAACTGCGAACTAGTTCTTTTTCTTATTAGGCACGTTTAGCAGGTCATAGAACAGTTCTTCTTGGTACCAGGACCATTACATTAAGCTTTCCGTTTTGTTAAGTTTCTTTATTGTCGCTCCCTTTGCTGCATTCTCTTCGCCTTCAGTTTTTGAGCCCATTTATAAATGTGTCTGGTGTCTGTCGAGACCAAAGCTGCCTCTCATTTTTTGCTTGTCACGTGTCTATCGCCTCGATGTTCATAACACCCGAACCATGACGTAATCAGAGTGTCAATATCCCAATGGCAACCACCGGCTGCAGGTTAGTTTCGCATCAAGAAGCCACGCGTTATAATTCTTCGGCGTACCCGGGAAACATACCATCAGCGACGACATGAGCAGGAACAGGAGTGAAAGAAATTAAGGCAACCGCAAAACGTATAACCAAACAGACTTTATTGTAAAGTTTAATAAGTACCAAGCGTCAAAACACTGATCCACGTTATAGGATTGGCGTCAAATCATTTCCATAGAGTGCCTCGCCGCGTCTTTTTTAGTTTGTTTACAATAAAACAAAATAGGCAGAGGCTTTGTTTTTAGTTTACGGGGAGGTTTTTGTTAGCCACAACATATGTTATAAGTTTAGCTTGAGTAGTAAACATCGATAAATATTATGAGAACGAAAATTAGTAGAAAAATTTAAGGAATCTTCTATGGCTCTTTCGTCCCTTGCGCATTGAGGGCCGAATGCAAATATGTGCATGTTGGCCACTTCTTAGTATGATGTAATTGTAATCGTTTCGGTGCACAAGACACAAGTTTACCCGATTGTGTTTCTTCATATAAAATTACTGCAAAAGATTTGAAATGTCGCATTCGTCTTGATCAAAACTACACAAGATATTATGCATATTGTGGTGTGAACTTCGCAACGAAGCATAATGAGGAGGATGCGAGTCCGACTCATTGAAAATAGCCTTTCATGTGAAGTAATAAAATTTAGCATTAGCTTCGAAGAAAAATGAAAGTCCAAAAGCTTCGATCACCTTGAAAAAGCGTACACCTGAAGGGTAACGTAATATTTAAACCAACAGTGTTACTTTATATTCCATATTTGTTTCTTCCGTTTGCTTCAACAATAGGCAGCGATATATTGCTTCAATAAGAGACTAGAATCATTGTCATTATCATTACCCTATCAATGACCACTGCAGGGCCAATGCCACTCCCATTATTCTGCAATTACCTAGGTCGTGTCGTTACTGCGACCAATTTATCGCCACAAACTTCATGATTTCAATTGACTAACTTTCATCCGCCCCCTGCAAAGCTTGCCTTCTCTAGAGATCCACTCTGTTACCCTTATTGACCAACGGTTACCTTGTTTCGAATTATGTGCCCTGCCCACGTCCATTTCTACTTCTTAATTTCTACTAAGATGTCATTAACACGCGTTTGTTCCCTGACCCACTCCGCTCTCTTCTTGTCCCTAATGTTACACCTATCATTTTCCGCTCCATTGCCCGCTGAGACATTCTCAAGTTAAGTTGAACGCTCTTAGTGAAGCTCCAAGTTTCTGCTCCGTAGGTGAGTACCAGTTAGATGCCGCTGTCATACAGTTTCTTCGTCATGGACAATGGTAGGCTACTATTCATTATCTGAGAATGGATGCCGAATGCATATCTGTTGCGGCCTAGCAGTAGGCTGAGCGAAGCCGGGATTCCGCAAGAACCGGGAAAGGGACTGAGCCGCGGTTGATGTGGGCGAGATAATGACAACCTTATTCCTTACCACAGGCATACTTAATATAAAACACACATGTGACCAGTGACATCACGTACAAACTACAGTGTATAATTCAGGGCGACAGCACCACATAACGCATGCACAATAAAGGCGGCATAGGCGCTATTACCACATGTTGCCTTATTTCAGAATGGGTGCAGAGTCGCAACAAAACTTAGCAGCACCACCAGGAAAAGAGGAGCACTTATAACAGAAAGAAACAATGCACAAAAGAAAATAACCCTAAAATATTCAACCCCGTAGCTGTTAATATTTCCAACAAGACGACTAGATCGCGTTCAGTACTCGGGAGCTAAGTTTGCGAAATGGCAATGAGGGGCTAGATGAACCGTCAGGTACCTTGCTCTGTGTAATACGTATGGTTCCCTGTACTATTTCTACCGGAATATCGGACCGAGGAGAATCGTAACTACCTCCGTCGTCTTCATAGGCGTTGGGCTGGGAAAGAAACTAGAAATATCCTGTTTCTCTCCAGAACTACGCCGGATGAAGTTCTATCAACATACGAACTGGGCCGCTCAGCAGGACGCAGAACTCGCGCTTCCACTTCGCAGTCTGTCAGCCAGACGGCCATGCCCTGTTCGAGCTCTGGCAATGTAGTAGCCCTAGGATGACGGTTTAATTGCGTATGCTGCCGTTGGCGGGCGGTTTTATCACGGTTTCTTAACTTGTTCAGGCTCACTCTCCGATTTAGAAGGCTCCTTGGATGGACAGGTCCCGTTGTCCGTTGCCGCCCACCCATTATAAGTTTATTAGGGTTTTTTTCCAGTGGCCCCGGAGTGTCTCTGTACACTAGGGAAGAAAGATATTGATCATGCGGTTTTGTAATCAGGCCTTTACTGTTTTGCCCATCCTGTCTACATCCCCATTTTCTGGGTAGCCAAAGGTCAGCCATAGCCATAGAACATCGAAACCTGACCTTCCTTGTGCTCGATGTCACAGCGCGAAAACCGTGTTTGGGAGCTTACAACCTGTACTCCTGCGAAACAAATTTCGATCCGCTATTAGATGTAACGACGTCCGGTATGTCATGTCTTGCCAATAGAATTTTAGGATGCATAATGACAGCGGCACCCGTTGTATAAGATAGCAAGGCTACATCCGGGAATATGAAAAAATAATCTACGCCTACTACATACCATTTTTCTTGAATACCATTTTCCTTGAATACATACCATTTTCCATACCACCAGCACGTTCTCCGATGTCAACCTCGGTGGTAAATTCCCCGTCTGTAGACCTCGCTGGACTTCAACAGGCCGGATCTGCTCCCAGTTCCTCCCCCTCTCTCTTGGACCCCAATGTGCTCACCTACGCAAGCCATAGAACATCGAAACCTGACCTTCCGCACTTCGTCTGGTCTTGCCCGGGCCTTGCCGTGCTTCGCCCCCAACACCGCTCGGCGTGAGTTCACTCATACGAAGAGTGGATTCGGCCCTCTTGGCGCGTCAAGGACACCTTGACAGAACTCTGGAGCTTCATCTGTGCGGCGTTGATGGCTGGACATTACTAGCGTCCTTCCTGCCCTCCCCATTCTCCAGCGGCTTCGGGCCATCCTTTCCTAATAAAGTTTCCTTCCTTCCTTCCTTGAATGTGGCAGAGGTCCGGGCATAGCTTTTGCCAAGGCCGGTGTGGAGTGGTTTTCAGGTTATTAGGTTCCTACCATTGCTGTTTGTGCTGAGCGCATACGCGGCAATCGGTCACCAAAGCTCTTAGCTCACAACTAAACCCAACCCGCATATCGACTCTGTGGTCAAGCTCTGCATTTCTCGAATCCCTGGTTAGTCTCATGCAAGCGTATCAATACATCTGCGCGCAACTTCTGCGGGAATACAAGCCGTACAACCTTCTGTAACACTTCTTCGGTGACTGCAGCGTGGCTGTTTTCTGAAAGTTAGGACACGAAGCCGTCGAAAGCTACGAGACCTTTGGCTAACGTTTTTGGCAGAATGTCATGAGTGCTTCACAGATTTCACCAGCTGCTTGTTCTGGTTTGAATTTTTTAAAAAGGCTCATTTTGACGGCGTTCCACAAAGTTACAAACGTGCTTGCTGAAGTGACCAACAGGGAGTGCATGGTCAATTTGTTTTCTCTGAATCGGGGCTCTGGATAACACATCTGCAGTAACAAGGCTCTTACTCGGGACATGAAAAACCTCATTAGTAAATGAGCCTCATGCAAAAACCCTGGATTGGAAGCGGTGCAATATTCTAAAGCAAATTTTCTATTCAAATATGGACGTGGTTTGTGGTCGGTTTCACACATAATTTGAACACCTTTGATGTACCCTTGGAATCTTTCTGCTTCCCACATCATTGGAAATGCTTCCATTTCAATCTGGGAATACCTGATTTCGGCAGGCGTCAACGAGCGCGAGGCAAAGGCAACTGGTATTTGTTTCTATATTTCCCTGTATTTCGCCAGTACTGCTCCCCAACCGAGGGATGAGGCGTCATCGGAAAACTCCCTAGGGTGCGTTGCATCGTAGTTAGCCATGACGCCTGAATAACCAATAACGTCTTTGACATATGACAGCACTTGCTCTTCAGCTGGTCCCCTCGTCCATTCTAAACCCTACAAAAGCAATTGACGCAATGGCGCAGTTTTTGAAGCCGAATCCGGTATTATCCTTGCCAGATAGTTATTCATATCAAGCAACCGTCGAATGTGAGACACGTCAGCTGGCGTCGCTAGTTATTTGAAGCCTGAACCTTTTCAGGGTCCGGCTTTATCAGATCTCTAATAAGCACACTACCAAGAAACGTTATCTCGTTTACTACAAAACAACACTTTTCTTTTTTAGCGTAGTGCCAGCGCGCGCTAGACGTTGTAAAGTGAAACGCGGATGCTCGTCATATTGAGCTTTGTCGCAACCACAATTGAGCACATAATATATCATGTTTACCACACCTGGGCTTCCTTCCAGAATCTGGCCGTTTTTAAAGAACTCAGTTGCTGGCGTTATCTGAAAAAACTGTCTCTGAAAACAGTTATAGCCCAAATGGCGTTATCAAGATAGTTAACAACTCGCTTTCGGGTGACAACTTGATTTGTTAAAAACAAGAGTATGCATCAAGCTTTGAAAACACAGTGACGGCACTTAACAGACCAAAACCACCCCCCACCAGTGGCAAGACAGCACGCGCGAAGTATGAATTTATGTAGCTGTGTTAAATCAACGCAAATAAGAACATCTCCAGGAGGTTAAAGTACTCGTACATTACCCGTGCACCATTCTGTTGGTTCATTAACTTAGCAAATTGCGGCATCTCGCTTCTTACGCACCAGCTCCAGCTTAACTCGGTCCCACAAAGGTAAGGGAGTGCGACACGCAGCGTGAATTGCAAAAAGAATAAGTTTGGCTTCAGTCTGATAATGCATTAATCTTTCATGGCTCCCAGAGCGCCGAAAGGCTGCCAGAAGGACGCTTCGATGGCTGACGCGCAACTGACAGAGTCAGCGAACTTCATTAATAGGCTCAAGAGCTTTCAGCACTGGTAGACCCAGAAGCATGGGGCGCAAGGGGTTACACCGCGTACACAATTTCTTGGACAGTACGTTGTTTGCACTGGATATTGACAAGAAACTTTCCGAAAACATGCAGCGGCTCTTTCGCGGGGCCTGTAAGGTTATTTCGCACTTTAACAAACTGGTAGGTAACCCAGGAAATGTTGCAGGTGCATCAGAAACTTGTGCACCCGAGTCTAGTTTAGCGAACACGGTAGTGGCGTCAACTACAACATGAGCATACTCAGAATTAGAGTGCCCTCGTGCACCGCTCCAACACATTACGCCCGTTTTTGCATATGGAGACAACAAAATTGCTCTTTCCTTCGTTCGCCTGGAGCCTTTTTCCGACACACAATCTCAAAATGACCGAAGCAACCACAGTAGTTGAATTTTGCAGGTTTTGCCGGGCAGGTGGTCCTGGGGTGCGCTCCTTCACCGCAGTTGGGGCATGGAACGGGAGTGCATGGTCCGCTGGGCTGTTCTCTGGCGTGCTGACCTTGTATGCCAGGTGCTGTGTTCACTGACGAGCTGGAGGGACGCTATCATCAAGAGTTCTTCCGGGGTTGCCGTGGTCTGACCCCATCCAGGTTTCTGGCTTCCGGTGCAGAAGGTTCGTCGCTGGTTTCTCGCAGCTGTTTGTGCTGTTGTTGGACGGTTTCCTTCAAGCTAGCTTTTGCAACACGCTTCGCGAATGTCAATTTCCCATCCATTTGTGGTGGCTGGGAGACCATCCCGACCCTGAGGCCAACGACAAACCAGTCCTATATTATGCGTTCCTTCTCCAGGTAGTCGCACCGGTCCACTAAAGTGTACAATAGATTGACGAATTGGTCGACTGATTTTCCCGGTTGTTGAATGCGTCGGTGGAAACACTGGCTTTCTAAAACTAGGTTTCTTGTGGCTACAAAGTGTTCGTCGAACGTCTTTTTGGCGACTTCGTACTGCTTTTCCTGCTCTCAGGTAGGGCGAACAATGAGAAAATTTCTCTGGCTTCTTTTTATATCGTATGGAGTAGAGTCTGAACTGGCGCCTCTTCATTCCGCTCATTTAGGCCTGGGCCGAAGCAGTAGTCATCGAAGAGTTGAATCGAACAAGGACTTTCAGATGTTCGGTCCAAGTTAAAAGTTAGCGGAGCTGGAGCAGCGCACACACCGTTGAATTGCTTCCCTCCGCTGTCTTCTGACATGGCGCCACTTGACAATACAGGTGCAACACCCGTTCAATGTAAGAAGCGGCCACTTCTGACACTCATGGCGTGTTGTGTCCTACCAGTAGGCCAAGCGCAGCTGGGGTGCCGCAAGATCCGGGAAGAGAACTGAGCTGCCGGCGATGCTGACAACGTAATGACAACCCTTATTCGGTGCCACCGGCATACATATAAATCAAACACATATGTGAATAGTAACGTCAAATACAAACTGCACTTGACAACTCTGGGTGACAGCACGAAATAACCACGCACACAACACGCGGCATAGTCATGATCACCACAATGCACACAACTTCATTCACAACTTGACCAAGTGGATATACAAGCTTAGCGATTCCACTGCCTCGCTACCTATCTCAAACCACTGTGCTTTACCGAGGATATTGATCAATAGTTTAGTTTTCTGCAAACTATTCTCAGTGCCACGGTTTGGCGGTGTTTGTCCAGTGCGGTAATCATATGGTTTGCAATTTCTGCCCCGAGTAATTAGCAAGGCTACATCATCAGCGAAACTGAGGTTACTGAGACATTCCCTATTAATCCTTATTCCCACCTGTTGCCAGTTCACTGCTTTGTATACTTCTTGTGAACATGCGGTGAATAACATTGGAGAGATTGTGTCTTCTCTTATGACAACCTTCGTTATATTCATTTTACTGCTCTCCTTAAGGAGGACGATGCTAGCCCTGGACCCGTTCTAGATATTTTCCAGTATTTTTATATACTGCTCATCTGCACGCTGGTTCTGTGATGTCTGAATCATTGCTGAGGTTCAAACCGAGTCAAAGTCTTCATCATAGTCGTAGAAAGCTATATATAGGGCTTGCGTTATGCCGGGCATTTCATTATCACCTGATTGATTGTGTGTATGTCGTTCATTGCTGAATAGCCTTTACGAAACCCTGTTTGTTCTTTAGATTGACTGAAATCTAAGCTGGCAGAAATTCTGTTAGCTATTACCTTGGTAAGTACCTTGTAGGCGACTGACAGTAAGCTAATTGGTCTGTACTTTTTCAAGTCCGTCATGTCACCTTTCTTATCGATTGGGATGATGTTCGAGTTTTTCCAAGATTCTGTCACACTCACGCTGATTAGGCATTGCGTGTACAGGTTTTCCAGTTTTGCTATTACAATGTGCCCGCCATCCTTCAAGAGGTCGGCTGTTATCTGATCTGCCTCAGGTACTTGCCCTCGCTATTCTTTCGAAGCATTCCTTACTAAATCTGTTGTTTCTAGTGGTATGTCTATCTCCGGTAAAATACTTTCTCGTTGGGGGTCAGCCTGGATATCCCGGCTACTGTACAGATCTCTATTAAACTCCTCAGCTACCTGTTGGAGGTGAGAAATCGGGAGAACAGTAATGCAGTAATAAATCGTGATAACAGTAGTGCATCGCTGGCGAGGATAAAAATACGGGAAATTATTCCAATGAGATATGTTATTTGGCGTAAACACATTAAATTTGGTACTTGCATCATCGTGGATCCTGCCTCAACAGCAGTCATACATAACAAGAAACAATTAAACGAGACTTGTGCTAGCTGCGGTAACAGAAAAGCCATTTGTCTCTGCAGAAATTGCTTAACCCATTTTGAACCCAAGAGAAAATCACCGTTTTAATATATCGCCAGAGAAACTGAATGAATTGGCCGAATTCTGCTTTAAATGGCCAAAATTCAGTAGGCACCACCTAAAGTAAACTGGAGTTGCCTTTCTGAAGGAAGTATTCATATAGAAAAACAGTAAAACAAACGGAAATTTGGAGGTAGGCACTATATATATATATATTTATATAGTGCTTATATGTTTATATCTATATATATATACATATAGTTATATATGTATATATATATATATATATATATAGAATATGTATATATATATATATATATATATATATATATATATATATAGTATAAGTAAAGAGTCGGATACACAGCAAGAACAATAACAAACAATGTTTACTTACGTAGCGGCAACGGGACTTGCCTTCATCAGAGTAAAGTTACATGATTTCTTTACTCTGATGAAGGCAAGTCCCGCTGCCGCTACGTAAGTAAACATTGTTTGTTATTGTTCTTGCTGTGTATCCGACTCTTTACTTATACTATTTCTGCGCGCTTTGTGAGTTTATCTTTTTCTAGATTTATATATATATATATATATATATATATATATATATATATATATATATATATATATATATATAAATCTAAAGAAAGATAAACTCACAAAGCGCGCAGATATAGTATTAGTAAAGAGTCGGATACACAGCAAGAGCAATAACAAACAATGTTTACTTACGTAGCGGCAATGGGACTTGCCTTCATCAGAGTAAAGTTACGTGATTTTGCTGACGCAAACATTTCGAACCCATTTCTTATATAGGTTTGCATAAACCTCTGAGAAGGAGCGGAAAATGTTTCGGAAATGGAGAGTGTGCATACAGTCAGGCTACGCCTAAGTTACAACAAAAAAAGGGGGGGTGAGAGAGAGAAAAAGGGGTCGTGTTAACAACGCAGCGTTCAAGGTTGCATCATGACGGGTCAACGTATGCCGCGCGGCCAGCAAGTTCAGACAATGGGGGAAACTGGACAACCGCGGTGTGAAAAGAAAGGGAAGAGTATACAGTAAGGTATTCAGTGGCTGGAGAGACTGGTTCGGGCAGAAGCGAAGATGGGTGTGCCCCCCGCGGATGAAGAGAATAGATAGGGGGCACAAAAGAGCATTTCACAGAAGCTAGCAACTGAACAGGAAATAGGTAGGGCCACGAAAGGTTAAACATGAATAGATCACAAAGAGTTAAACATTCTTAAGTGGTGGTGGGAACGAGGCCTCCTTCCCCAGGACAAATGGCATTGTTGAGCCGCATTAGGCTAATAAAGCGGCTGTATTAGGAGAGTTTCTGGGAATTCTGATGGGAAACTCGAGGGTAGGAATAATGAAAAAAAATTATGAAGCCGCTAATTTTAATCGAGGGATAAGCACGTTTGTTTTCCGTAACTTTCATTAATTCTAAGTGTACCTGACCCAAACTTATAAATGAGATAAGATTCCCGAACCTCGCGGTCGTGGTGCGTTTTGAAGGCGGATTCTAAAATCGTTGCTTTAAGATGTTCAAATGCATGCTCAGGACTGTTCACATGTCTTGACAGGGGCAAATAAGGGCAGCTTTTTGCATGGGAGCGGTGATTATTGAACCGTATTCGGAAGGGACTTTAATTTTGGCAGGTATATTGTTGCCTACAAACAGTGCACTCTAGAAGATATACGACATTAGCGGAGTCACAGTTAAAGTTACCTTTTATATTTACGTAGTAGTCTGAAGCCGTGCTGGTGGCGCGCTGAGTAGTGGTCATGTGTGGGCATACTCTACATCGGGGTTTATTGCAGGGCATGCAGCCAGCAGTTGCCGGTCGGTTGATACGAGAGTTAGTCAGAAAGTCACCTAAATTCTTATTACGCTGGTAGACAACGCGTGGTGGTTCGGGGAATATGCTTTTTAAGCGGTCACTTTGCATTAGGATATTGTGATGTTTTTTTAGCACGGTTGACACTCTTGGAGCGGAGGATGAGTGGGTTAAAACTAAGTTAGTTGGCAGGTTCCCGTGCGGGTTTTTTTTTCTTAAAGAAGTCGTTACGGTCTAATTGGTTGGCTCGCACAATATCGTCGTCGATAACTTTTTCCGGGTATTTTTATTCAGGAGGGCGGTCTTGAGTTCTCGACAGTTTGAGTCAAAGTCGGCTTGGTTTGAGCAAATTCTCCTAAATCGGTGGGCTTGGCTGTAAGCTATTCCTGTCATGCAGTGTCTGACATGGCTACTTCGGAAGTGCAAATACTGCCGCGTGTATGTCGGTTTTCTACACAGTTTAGTTTGAAGCCGACCTTGGAATGTAGTAACGGTGACGTGATGTTTTTTTAGCACGGTTGACATTCTTGGAGCGGAGGATGAGTGGGTTAAAACTAAGTTAGTTGGCGGGTTCCCGTGCGGGTTTTTTTTTCTTACAGAAGTGGTTACGGTCTAATTGGTTGGATCGCACAATATCGTCGTCGATAACTTTTTCCGGGTATTTTTATTCAGGAGGGCGGTCTTGAGTTCTCGACAGTTTGAGTCAAAGTCGGCTTGGTTTGAGCAAATTCTCCTAAATCGGTGGGCTTGGCTGTAAGCTATTCCGGTCTTGCAGTGTCTGACATGGCTACTTCGGAGGTGCAAATACTGCGGCGTGTATGTCGGTTTTCTATACAGTTTAGTTTGAAGCCGACCTTGGAATGTAGTAACGGTGACGTCCAGAAAGTTTACACTGCGTTCCGAATAGGAATGAGCAAGGGAAATACTAGGATAGGCTAGGTTAAATGCCTCAATAAAGGTGAGGAGCTCCGCCTCACCGTGTTGCCAGATTATGAATATATCATAAATATACCTGTTATAGTACATTGGCTTTAAATTTTGCGTGTCATATATATATATATATGTATATATATATATATATATATATATATATATATATATATATATATATATATATATATATATATATATATAAATTAGAGTCACAACGAAAAACATAACAATATCTAATACGACGTTTCGGCTGGAAACCAGCCTTTTTCAAGTAAAGTACAGAGGTCGTATACATTGTATATGTAGGATCGCAGGGAGTGCTGTGAGCACGTGGACACATTATTTCAAAAATGTACAAGAAGGAAGAACAGTAAGAAACAAGTCGAAAGAAACATACTGCCCGACTGGGCGCGCAGGTAATCCATCTCAATATACAACGCGGCGAAAAGCAAACGCGTGGCACTTAGGAAGCGTGTTTCCTTTAGCCACCGCCCACCCACGCAAAGCAATATTAAGAAAAAAAGTAAACAAACAAGGAAGGGGTACTGGGCATTTTACTCAAAGGAGCGGAAACAACCTGCCGCATTAGGCGCAAGCGTAGAATCGACAATGAGTCGTCCGGGCACTGGGGAACGCAAAATGGCAGAAGGTGACGTTGAAGTTAAAGAATGGAGGCGACAGGATTAGCAAGGGGGCCGCGTCCTGAAAGGAAAATGCCGCGGCTTCAGGAGGAGACCAGATAATAGCCACAAATGGCTTATCCCCGGCCCGCGTCACGGGCACAAGGTGGACAATGACGGCCCTTCGGAGGGCGCCGACGCCGACAGAGGTGTGTGTAAGAGCCACCCAAGAAGAGCGCAGGTTGTTCGAGGATTTTGAGAAATGACACACAAGGCAGCAAATAAACAAAGAAACAGCACACAGAAAAAAGCAGTTGAACGAGCTCCCGGCTGATGACATGAAATGGGTAGATACAACAAATTGTCAGCTTACATTTGATATTTTTGCAAGTAAAAAGGGTTTGCACATTATGAAAAAAGTAAAATAAAGATGTGACGCACGTACCAAAACAAATCTTCAGTGATCTAGGAGAAAAAAAAAGAAAAAAAAACTTCGTAGCTAGTCATCAATGGCAATATAAATTCGCACACAGCATTCTTTAAACAAACTGACAAACGAAAGAATACAAAGAATACACGTGTACAAATCGTAGAACATGGGGAACCATAGCCGTGAACAAAAATAGCTTACAAAGTGACATTTCGGGGAAAAGAGCAATGAAGCATACGGAGAAAATAAGTTATTCACAACACTAGACCGAATAGTGCTTGGAAAGTGTAATGATGGGATACAGCAAGATTTCGTGCAGGAGAAGCATTGAAGCACACGGAAAAGTAACCTGCTGACAACGATCAACCATCCAACGGTTGAGAAGTGGTAACGTGCGATACGTTCCGCTACAAGGTCTAGGTTTGAAGGCACGACAGCCTTCCCTGAGACTCATTGATACCTCTTGTGAGAGTGTTATATTTGTGGATCAGATAAGATTTGCAGGCTTCCCTGTCGAAAGGGGTTTTAAATCCTGATTGGAGCACTGGCCTTAAATTGGTCGAACGGGTGTTTCAAAGAGTTGATATGTTTTGAAAGGGGGAGATAAGGTTTAGTTTTTGCATCGGATCTGTGATTATTGATGCCAGTTCGAAAAGAATTTTCAGTCTGTCCAATATATTGCGCACCACAATCACCACATTCTAGGAGGTAAACTATATTTGCAGTGTCACAATTAAAGTTGCCCCTGATCTGCATGGAAAAGTCAGATTCCCTGCTGTGAGCGCTTGTTGTTGGTGTCATCATTAGACGCAATTTGCACCGGGGTTTTCCACATGGTGTGGAACCTGTGTAACTAGTTTCTCTTGATCGAGATGATGTTACAATGCCTCTGATGTTTCTTGCCCGGCGATACACCACGCGTGGTGGGTCTGGAATGACGTGCTTCATTCTTTCACTCTGGAGCAAGATGTTGTGGTGTCTTCTTAAAATTTCATTGACGTTTGGGCCAGATGCCGAATATGTCAGAATCAGATTGGTTTGTGACCTCGAAGTGGAGGTTTTATTGCCACTAATAAGGCTAGAACGCTCCTGCTCTGATGCCTTCCTGATTGAATCTTCAATGAGTGGTAGTGGGTATTTCTGCCGTGCGAGGTCAATGCGGAGCTGATCACAATTAGAAGCGAAGTCATTTTGGTTAGAGCAAATTCTGCGGAAGCGTAGGGCTTGGCTGTATGGAATGGCCGTTTTGCAGTGTCTCACATGGCTGCTGTGAAAATTCAAGTATTGGTGTCGGTCGGTGTGTTTTCTGTACACAGAAGTATCCAGTCTGTGTCCGTTAGTTGTTATCCGCACGTCAAGGAAATTTATTGTAGAAGTTGAATACTCGTGTGAGAACGAGATATCATTGTGAGCACTGTTGAAATCGGATGTGAATTGTTTCAGGGCTTCCTCACAATGAGACCAAACCAAGAAAATGTCGTCGATGTGCCGCTTGTAAAACAGTGGTTTTAAAGGGGAGTTCTCCAAGAACTGATCGGTCATCTGCGCTGGGGCGCTCCGTCAGCGCCACCCGCCGTTTTTCAGCGGTAGAGGTGACTATTACGTTGAAGATTGGTTGTCTTCTTACGAGCGAGTTAGCGCTTACAACAAATGGGACGACGCTACCAAGCTGCACAACGTCCCATTTTCTCTCGAAAAACCCGCGATCTTGTGGTATAACAACAACGCAGCGACCATGAAGACCTGGGCTGTCTTCAAAAACAACTTAACTCGTGACTTTGATCGACCCGCCGTACGGAAACTGCACGCTGAACAACGCCTGCGTACACGGGCGCAACTACCGGGTGAGAACTTCACCAGTTACATTGAAGACGTTGTGGATCTTTGTCGGCGCGTCAGCTCGTCCATGTCCGATGATGACAAAATCAAACACATCATGAAAGGAGTGGACGACGACACGTTCCACATGCTTGTGTCCAAGAACCCTCGATCTGTGACTGAAGTGATTGGCCTGTGCCAAAGTTTTGAGGAACTGCGCCGGCAAAGGGCCTTGGTTCACCATTCATTGCCGACCACGGAATCTCTCTCGAGCCTCACGTTCTCTTCGAACCAATTGCAGCTCGAGGCGAAAATCAAAGAATTTGTCCGCGAGGAGGTAGCACGTCAGCTATCGCTGGTGCCGTTTACTGAGCAGGCTTCGTCCAGCCTGCCTTCTGCTCTGCAGGCGACCATCCGCGAACAGGTTGCCGAGGCACTCCCGCCTGCTAACGTCGCTACCGCAGCGGTCGCACCCCTGGCCGTTCCGCAGGTGGCAGCTACAGTCGCGGCGCCGCTCACAGCTACAGTCGCTGCAGCTCCAGCAGTCATGCCAATGGCGTATGCCGACTGTCTCGCGCAGCCAGTGCACCCATCTTTCCGGTCGTTTCGGCCAGCGATACCAGCAGTGGCACCTCCCACTTTGCAGCCCGCTCCCCAGTTTCCACCGACCAGACCACCAGCTGTGCCGTACGGTAATCCCTGGCGCACTCCCGGCAACCGGCCTATATGTTTTTCTTGCTGCTGCCCCGGTCACGTTGCCCGTTACTGCCGCCGTGTCGCTTCATCTCCTCGTGTGCCCCAGACGTCCGCCTACGCCGCACGACCACCACATCATAACGTGTCCTCAGGACCACCTCCAACCTCGTTTCCCGCCGACCGTCAGATCTTCGAAGGCCGCCGATCGCCGTCACCCCGTCGCCGCTCCCTATCCCCCATGCGCCGCCACTCCGCCCCCACTCCAGAGGGAAACTGATTCGCGCAGTTCCTGAGGCACGAACTGCGTACCCGTCGAAATACCGAAGCCCTCACCTACCTCCGCAAAATGTAATTGACGTGTTAATAGATGGAGTACCTGCGCTGGCGCTTGTTGATACCGGAGCAGCTGTGTCGGTCATAAGTGCTAAACTGTGTCGGTCGCTGAAGAAAGTTACGACGCCACTTCTGGGACTTTCTCTCCAAACTGCAAGCTCAGAACATGTTGCACCTTTGGCTGCGTGTACTGCTCGGGTCGCCATTCAAAATAATCTCTACACGATTGAGTTCGCCGTCTTGCCCATGTGCTCACACGACGTTATTCTTGGGTGGGACTTTTTGTCGAACCAGAACGCCGTAATTGACTGCGCCCGCGCCGAAGTGGAATTCTGTTCGCAAAATGACGCTCCGACCCCGAACGATTCCTCTACTAACGGAGAAAAGCTGGCCGTAGACGAAGACGTGGATATCCCGCCGCAAAGCTCAGTTCTCGTCGCCCTTTCCGGCAGTACTCTGGCGGATGGACCTGTTTTATTTACGCCATCAAACGTTTTCGTTGCTCGCAAGGGTTTGCCGCTTCCGTTTGCTGTGCTGACACTCCTATCTGGCCGCACAGCGATGTTGGTTTGCAACCAGACGACCCGCCCTTTCAGCTTGCTTCGTGGGGAAACTGTCGGCAATATTGAACCTGTCGAATCCGTCTTCAGCCTCGACGTTTCCGACAACGCACCTTCACAGCAGCTACATTCGCTGAACGCAATTGGTCCCACCGATACGCCCACCTCTGACGACATCTTCCAGAAGTCCATCGCTTCCGATTTAGACCCCCCGCAACGCAAAGACCTTGTGGCTCTTCTTAGGAAGTTTCAGTCTTCCTTTGACTGCAAGCAAGCCCCTTTGGGAAGAAGATCCGCGGTCGCCCATCACATTGACACAGGTACCCACATGCCGTTGCGACAGCGACCATATAGGGTGTCGGCATCGGAACGTGGCGTGATTAGTGAGCATGTTGATGATATGCTCCGACGTGGCGTCATCCGACCTTCTCAAAGCCCCTGGTCGTCGCCTGTGGTCCTAGTAACGAAAAAAGATGGGTCCCTCCGATTCTGTGTTGACTATCGCCGCCTTAACAAGATCACGCGGAAAGACGTTTATCCCCTGCCTCGAATAGATGATGCCCTTGATTGTTTGCACGGTGCTGAATACTTCTCCAGCCTTGATTTGCGCTCCGGTTATTGGCAGGTCCTGGTTGCTGAGTCTGATCGACCAAAAACAGCTTTTGTCACGCCAGACGGCCTATATGAGTTTAATGTAATGCCGTTTGGCCTGTGCAACGCGCCCGCCACGTTCGAAAGAATGATGGATAACATCTTGCGTGGTCTCAAATGGCGGACATGTCTCTGTTACCTAGACGATGTCGTCGTGTTTTCTTCGGATTTCCAGACTCACCTGACCCGTCTGCACCAAATATTGACATGCCTAACTGCTGCAGCGCTCCAACTGAACCTTAAAAAGTGTCGCTTTGGTGCTCGCACATTGACTATTCTCGGCCATGTCGTGTCAAAGGATGGCATCCTACCAGATCCCGAAAAGCTCCGTGCTGTCGCCGACTTTCCCAAACCGACGTCAATGAAAGCCCTCCGCAGCTTCATTGGGCTGTGCTCGTACTTTCGGCGCTTTGTACGAAATTTTGCGTCTATCATTGCGCCACTGACCAAGCTCCTCGGTGGTGACAATGGCCTGTCCTCGTGGTCCAAGGAGTGCGATCAAGCGTTTACAACCTTGCGGCGTCTGTTGATTTCGCCACCCATACTGCGGCACTACGATCCGAACGCCCCTACTGAAGTCCATACTGATGCCAGCGGCGCAGGACTCGGTGCTGTGCTCGCTCAACGCAAGCCTAACTACGAAGAGTACGTCGTCGCGTACGCTAGCCGGACTCTTACAAAAGCTGAACAAAACTATTCGGTTACCGAGAAAGAATGCCTTGCCATCGTCTGGGCTCTTTCCAAATTTCGACCCTATCTCTACGGCCACCCTTTTGACGTGGTAACCGACCATCACTCGCTGTGCTGGCTGTCGTCCCTCAAAGACCCTATGGGACGTCTTGCTCGTTGGGCGCTCCGCCTGCAGGAGTATGATATTCGAGTTGTTTATAGATCCGGCCGCAAGCACTCTGATGCGGATGCACTGTTTCGCTCTCCGCTGCCTGGTAACCCGGAACGTCTTGCGGGAACCGATACGCTCGTAGCGTCATTGACCTTCACCGACATAGCTTCCCGGCAGCGCAGTGATCCATGGATTGCGAAGATCATTGAGTTTCTCTCCACTACACCGACTCCTACGCGGCCCAGGGCTCTTCGACGCCAAGCCGCCCACTTCGCCATACGGGATGACCACCTTCTCTATCGCCGCAATTATATGCCCGATGGTCGGAAGTGGCTTCTTGTGATTCCGCGCAGTTTACGTGCGGATGTATGCGCTGCTTACCATGCTGATCCCCAAGCCGCTCACGCTGGCCTTCTTAAAACGTACACCCGCCTCCGCCAACGATACTATTGGCGTGGAATGTACAGCTTCGTGCGCAAATACATTCGTGCTTGCACTGACTGTCAGCGCCGCAAGACGCCTGCACCGCAACCAGCTGGCCCTCTGCAGCCTTTGTCATGTCCCCATCGTCCTTACGATCGTGTCGGCATCGACCTGTACGGCCCCTTGCCATGCACTCCTTCCGGCAACCGATGGATTATTGTTGCGGTCGACTACCTAACCCGCTACGCCGAAACCGCAGCGCTGCCAGCCGCTACGGCGCGTGATGTTGCTGGGTTCGTCTTGCGGTCCCTTGTCTTGCGGCATGGTGCACCCCGCGAATTACTCAGCGACAGACGGCGCGTATTCCTCTCTGAGGTTGTTGAATCCCTCCTCGCTCAGTGCAGTATTGTTCACCGCACTACGTCCGCATACCACCCACAGACGAACGGCCTGACCGAGAGATTCAACCGCACAACTCGGAGACATGCTCACCATGTACGCCGCTCGTGATCATTCAAATTGGGATGTGGTGCTACCTTTTGTAACGTTTGCTTACAACACCGCCGCACAGACCACTACTAGCTTTTCACCATTTTTTCTCCTCTATGGGCGCGAGCCGTCTTGCACAATGGATACAATACTACCGTACAGCCCCGATTCGTCTGAGTGCCACCCTATTTCGGACTTAACTCGACAAGCCGAAGAGTGCCGCCAGCTCGCCCGCTCCCTGACAACAAATGACCAGGGTCGCCAGAAGCATCTTCACGACAACGACCACGCCTCATCTTCCTTTCGTGCTGGCGACCTTGTGTGGCTGTGGGTCCCCGCTACAACACCGGGTCTATCCTCCAAACTGCTTTCGAAATATCACGGCCCCTACCGTGTCCTCAAGTGTACTTCTCCCGTGAACTACACAGTAGAACCACTGACGCCCTCTACAGACCTTCGCTGTCGTGGCAGCGAAACCGTCCACGTCAGTCGCTTGAAGCCCTACTACGACCCCGCAGTCGTTTCATCGCCGTAAGTCGCCAGGATGGCTCCTGCTTCACCGGGGGCAATTGTAATGGAGATTGCTTGAAGTGCTCTCGCCGTCCAATCCCTCTTCACCCACCGGTCAATCCCCGAATGAGCATGTACCACGGATCAACGGCTGTCATCACCGGTGCCTGATCGCGCGGCTCGAGTCGAATCCTCTGGCTGGTTCACCTTGGACGGTTTTGCCTCTTGATCCCTGTCTAGCGGACTCTGTCTTCCTTCCAATAAACCCCTTTGCAATATATATATTTATATATATATACTTATATATATATATATATATATATATAGATTTCGATGAGTTTTGCAACGGGCCAGAAAAAACGGTCAGGTAAAAGATAAGAACAACTTTGCGGTTAACTTGTTTATTATAAATTAGTCCGACAGTTTCGGAAGTGGAACTTCCTTCCTCAGGGACAATCCCACAATGAACACCGAATCCCTATGCACGCTGCATGCGAGGGAGTCTCTCGTCCTCTCCCTCATCAAGGAGGGGAATACGCCAGAGAATGTAAAAAATCCGGTAACAACACGGCACTTGCTGAGTGGAGAGGATTTAAATTTAAAAAAAAGGAGGAAAAGGAGGAAAGGCGGTGGTTTTAGTGAGAAAACGGCACGGGTGGGGGAAGGGAGCGGGACCAATGGTTTCTATCGGCCCGGTGCGGCTGGGATGAAAGAGAACTGACAAACAAAATACAGACAACGCATGAGCACAGATGGGAAAAGCGGGGCGGGGGTGTAGTAACTAAGGACGCGGACTTGGCCCGGCATTTGTTTCGTGGGCACCCAGAACAGAACGTTAAACAGAGAGGCATTGCTTTTACCAAGAAACCGGTGATAAGTCTACTTGGTTTCCCCTTTGAAGGGCCGCGACATGGCGACAGAGAAAGGCACTAGCGGCAGCCAGCGGCGAGCCGCATAGCGGTCGGACTGCGCGGAAGACAGGGATCAAGTTACACAGGGGCGCGGCTAGTTCAGGGAAGGCGACGAGTGCCCCGTCCGTCTTTGGCCGCAGCGTAGAGTAATGTAAAGGCACACGTACTACGCGACAAGCGTGAAGTTCAATGGAGGGCCGACACAGAAAACCACTGAATTATGCCACCGCTATGTCTTAACAGAACACGACAATCTCAAGGCACGGCCCGACTGGCACTGCCATTCAACGTCACCTCCCTCTCTCTTCTTACTCTTCTTAGTTGTCCCAACGTGGACCGCATTTATCGCGCAGCACGTGCAGTGCGGGGCTTAGGCGGCTTTTTTGGGCGCCGCTCCCTCTCGGTATGCGCCCGTTGTCAGCTGAGCTAATGATTGGAGGTCCTGAATGAGTTATAAAAAAAACAAAAACTGTTATGCTAGGAGAAAGGGGGTGGAACAATGTGCATCCACTTCCTTTTGTCAATCAACGTCCTTGGTCCTCCGGAGGCACGACATGCTGCCAGCGCTCTGGTTGATACCATGAGTAAGCGTTTTGAACTTATAAATAGGGTACGATTCCTTCTGTTCGCGCTCCCGTTTAGTGTGAAAACCGGTCTCTAGCAGAGTGACTTTAATTTGGTTGAATGAATGTCCTGGGAGGTTGACATGTCTTGAAATGGGCAAGTTCGGTTGTGTTTTAGCGTGAGAACGGTGGTTGTTAAAACGTTTACGGAAGGCGGTTTCTGTTTGTCCGATGTACAGCATGCCACAGATGTCACAGTGAAGCATGTAGACGACATTTTGGCTGTAACAGTTTAGATGCGCATTTATTTTGAATACGTAATCTTTGGAGCTGGCTTTAGCAGTAGTGGTGGTGGTCATGTGTGAACAGACCTTACAACGTGTTTTCTTGCATGGCTGGCATCCCCGTTGAGTACCCTCAATGGTAGTCGTCTTGGCTCTGACAAACATATCTTTCAGGTTTTTTCGGCGGCGATAAACAACTCGAGGGGGGGGGGGGGGGGGGGGCTTTTGGAAAATTGAAGATAGCCGGCTACTTTGTTGCAGTATATTAAAATGTTTCGAAAGAATGTTATTCAGAAGAATTCAGTGGTTTTCTGTGTCGGCCCTCCATTGAACTTCACGCTTGTCGCGTCGTATGTGTGCCTTTACATTACTCTACGCTGCGGCCAAGGACGGACGGGGCACTCGTCGCCTTTTCCGAACTCGCCGCGCCCCTGTGTAACTTGATCCCTGTCTTCCGCGCGGTCCGACCGCTATGCGGCTCGCCGCTGGCTGCCGCTAGTGCCTTTCTCTGATGCCATGTCGCGGCTTTTCAAAGGGCAAACAAAGTAGACTTATCACCGGTTTCTTGGTAAAAGCAATGCCTCTCTGTTTAACAGTCTGTTCTGGGTGCCCACAAAACAAATGCCGGGCCAAGACCGCGTCCTTAGTTACTACACCACCGCCCCGCTTTTCCCATCTGTGCTCATGCGTTGTCTGTATTTTGTTTGTCAGTTCTCTTTCATCCCAGCCGCAGCGGGCCGATAGAAACCTTTGGTCCCGCTCCCTTCCCCCACCCGTGCCGTTTTCTCACTGAAACCACCGCCTTTCCTCCTTTTCCTCCTTTTTTTTTAAAATTTAAATCCTCTTCACTCAGCAAGTGCCGTGTTGTTACCGGATTTTTTATGTTCTCTGGCGTATTCCCCTCTTTGATGAGGGAGAGGACGAGAGACTCCCTCGCATGCAGTGTGCATAAGGATTCGGTGTTCATTGTGGGATTGTCCCTGAGGAAGGAAGTTCCACTTCCGATACTGTCGGACTAATTTATAATAAACAAGTTAACCGCAAAGTTGTTCTTATCTTTTACCTGACCGTTTTTTCTGGTCCGTTGCAAAACTCATCGAAATCTTGCCCATCAATGGCTGCCAGACACCATACAACGGAGCGGTTGACGTGCCTTTTTCCAAGGCACACCATCCGGAGCGCTATTGTGGGGGACTCTCTCATCCGCCATGTCCACGGCTATTTCCACCCGAGTGAGAGAGGTTCTCCCGGATTTATCTCATACGGCGGCATGAAGTTTGAGGACGTCAGCGCCGCCCTGGAATATCTACCCAACCGTGCAGACACTGGTGCTTCACGTCGGAACTGCTGATATAGCAGAAAGCGGATCATCGTCATCCCTGGAGAAGTTGAGACGAATGCTTGCGAGGGTTCGCCTCCACCGTCCGGCCTTGAAGAGGATATGCTTGAGCCTGCCTCTTCCCCGCACCCTGAACCGCCGCCGACGAGGGGAAGACTGGCGGTTTGTCAGATCATTCAACTGCGAGGCCTCCCATTTTGTGCGCGAGGTCCGCCGCCTGTGCCAGCGGAAGGAGTTAGGAGCAGACGTGCGCTACATCGATCACGCCTTTCACGAACTACCGGCACGGAGGGTCTTTTCTGCTGACGGGCTCCACGCGAGTTTTGAGGGCGTTGCGCTGCTGGCGGAGCACTTCCGCAACGCTCTCTCGTTCAGGGCGCTCGGCTGGCAGCGGAGACCCTTTAAACCCCGGGCACCGAACAACCCAACACCAGGTGCAACGCCGGCACAGCGGGAATGTCAGCGGGCTCCCCCTTCCCCGGAGGTTTCTCCCACCACAGTTGTGACCCCGAAGACTTCGCCACGCCGGCCCAACGGGACACGCCAGACCCCCCCCCCCCCTGAGACGACTGACGCGGGTGTTCGCAACGACTGACTCCGCCCAAGTAAAGGTACGGCCCGAACGACACGACCCTGGTCGCGCGCCTTCCTCTCTCTTCGCAAAAGCATAGATAAGCGAGTGCGCTACAACTTGCACAGTGCTACTTTAAAATCATATGCAACAGCACGTAAAATACTAAAGGACTGCGGCTAAGGCTGACACCGGCAATGACCGATCTTAATGCAGATGAAATGCGCGGTGGAACAATATTCTTGAGGACGCATCCTTGCAGCTAATGCAGGTAATAATACGACACGGAGAAAGAAAGACATTAGAATTAGAGACGTTGGAAAGTTCCCTTCGGAGCAGCCCGGAGATATCCGAAATGAAAAGAATGGAACTCAAGAGATACTAATCCCAAAAAGAAGGAGGTGTAATGAACCAAGAATTTTAAAAAAATGCGGAGAGACAATATCCCCATTCCAGATCACTCCTTTGGGGATAAGGGAGTTGGATGCTCAGGAAGCCAAACCAGAACTGAGAATTCTTCCATTCCGGATAATCCAACTGCTGTACCCTTAGGTGAGGAGAAAAGCGTATGTCCTGTGAGTCAAACCCTATCTGAAAGTTCGGCGCATCCAGAATCCAACGTTGTCAACCTATCGGACGTACCGCTCATAGAATCTGAACTTAAACTGCTGTCAAAAGGTCTCACATTCTGTCCCTCTACGGGTATATTTAATGAATTTCAGCTGTACCAGGACTTAGACAATTTTGCGAGGAACTTACGCCTTCGTGAATACTTCTACGACCGGGAAACGAACCCAGACAAAAAAATTCCGGCAGCATCAGACAAATGTTGGACACCGAGCAATGGTCGGGACAAACATCTCGATATGTACATTTCGGCCGTTCAAAAATACGTGTTGAATGCATTAAAGAAAACAAACCCTGTCCGCAACGACCTATCAACTGATGAGCGGAAGGCCCTCTTCTCCCTCCGCCAACGGGATGACATTGTTATAAAGCCGGCGGACAAGGGCGGAGCAATAGTCGTAATTAACAAAACCGACTACATTAGGGAAGGACTCCGACAACTGAGTGATGAGAATTTTTATGAGGAACTTCCTGCGGACCCAACACAGCAGTTCGTATCGAAAATCACCCTTGAACTCACAAGGCTTCATGAAAATGGCGATATAACTAAAGACATGTTTAAAGCAATGACACCCACCCAATCAGCAGCGGGACGCTTTTACCTACTCCCTAAAATTCACAAACCTGGCAATCCAGGCCGCCCTATTGTATCTTGCAATGGTACTCCAACAGAATGAATTTCCAGCTTTCTTGATTTTATTTGGAAAAACGCAGTTCCCACAATTCCGGCCTATATCAAGGACACAAACCATTTTTTGAGAGAGATGTCTGGACTCGTACTCCCCCCTGGCAGCTTCCTGGTTACAATGGATGTCTCATCGCTGTACACCAATATCCCCCATTCAGACGGCATCAGGTATACCGTGGAGGCATGTCGAAACGCTGATATGGCACTAGAGATTAATGAGCACGCCCTTACTACCCTACTTTACCTGGTGCTTCGTTACAATTATTTCCAATTCGAAAACAAACATTACCTTCAAATTAGCGGCGCAGCTATGGGCACAAAAATGGCACCAAATTACGCGAACTTGTTCATGACGTCACTCGAGGGACCCTTCTTGAAAGCTCAACCCGTTCGCCCGCTCATATACAAGCGATTCCTGGATGACATCTTTTTTGTCTGGCTGCATGAAGAGGCAGGCTTGCATAAGTTCATTTCGGGTTTCAACGCGGTCCACCCTTCTATATCTTTTACGCATAATATCTCAAGGACATCGGTGAACTTTCTCGACGTCACCATTCAGGTAGAGGGCACGACCACGATCACAGCCCTATATAGAGAACCCACAGATCGCCAGCAGTATCTGCAATTTGAAAGTGACCATCCACGGCATTGCAAGATGAGCATTTCCTATTCCCAGGCCCACAGATACCGCAGAATTTGCTCTGACAACGCCGACTTTGACCCCAACATAAGCTGTGACCTACCGTGGTGACGTGTTTTTAAGGTGAAGGGTAGAAACCTCTAGCGGTGGCCGTCGGAGCCTTGGTCAAGCTCCGGCCGATGGGCTCCCTGCCTGTCTATGTCTACCAGGCAGGGAGCTCCGGGACCTCTTTGACGACCAGGGTAAGGTCAGAGAAGAAAGTACCCCCGTCTCCCTGCTTTTCAATGTATCATATGGCATTTTCGAAACCCCCCCCAGACGTGATCGGCCACCGAAAAGGGGTCGCACCGAAGTTTCCTTTCCACCCCTACCAACTAACAACGTTCGAAAACATGACAACTATCCCCGTTTTTTGGTCCTTGAATCAATAGACAAATCCAAACCCGTCTCCTCCCAATCTGTATTCCTCGTCTCCAAGTTCCTTGAAGGAATTATTGGCAAATCTTTCGAGGCAAAAAAAATACGAACAGGCGAAGTGTTGGTTGAAGTCAAGACGCAGCAGCAAGCCACAAATCTCCTGACCCAAACCCGCATGGCAGATCTGGACATCACTTTCACACCCCACCGCAGCCTCAACAGCTCACAGGGGGTGATATCTCAGCCAGATCTGCTAAGTGAAACAGAGGCCGACCTTCTGGAAGGCCTGAAGGATCAGGGCGTAACAGCTGTCAGGAGAATCACCATCCGTTGCGACAATGTAGAAATACCAACAAAGCACGTAATCTTAACATTCAGCAGTTCAAAACTTCCTGAGCACATCAATGCTGGTTTCATTAGGTGCGCTGTACGTCCATACATACCTAACCCGCGCTGCTGCTAGAAGTGCCAGCGGTTCGGGCACGCTACGACTTCTTGCCGCGGCAAACAGACCGCTGCGCAAAATGCGCCGCACACGACCACCCCACTGAAAAGTGTGACTCCACCACCTTCACCTGCGCAAACTGTCAGGGGCCGCATGCGGCATGGTCCCGCAGCTGTGAGAAGTTTCACCAGGAGAAGAAGATAATCCACGTAAAAGTAACCGAGAACATCTCCTTCCCCGAGGGGCGAAAGAGGTTCGGCTATTTCCCCCTGGGGAGGTACGCCGACGCAGCTCGCCGGGGGGGGGGCGGAGCGGCGTTTTGTTTCGGCGGGGACCCAGTACCGCGAGACGGACTTGGTCCCGCCCCCCTCTGGGTTGCCTCAGGCAGCCCAACCCGCCTCCGCACCGCTCGCTGAGCCAGCAGCGGCTGTAGTAGCAATCACGTCTCTTGGGGATGCTGCTGTACCCACTGTTTCCTCCTCTCCACCGGCTCGAAGCACCTGCGAGGGCCCTTAGGAGATGGAGCTGAAGGAAACCGCAGCAGTTCCCACCTCCGCCGCACCGCCTGTGCCACCCGGGGCGCTCCTGACGCCGTCTGCGGTCGCGTCTAAAACGAAGGGCACCGCAAAGGGTGCCCAGTCAAAGTCTAGGGGGCCCAGTCCGCTGGGCACCCCCTTGCCCTCAGATGACGACCTAGATGCCGAGCCGTTCCGGCATGCACCAAAGCGGAAGGAACGGGCTCCGACGTCAAGATCAGTAGACAAAATGAAAAAGCCCCTTCCAAGAATACAAGCCCCGAAAGCCGACACGTAAACACACACGTACTCCGGTGGATCTGAACTTCAATAATGGGAAGAGAAAATATCATGCAATGAAACTGCAGAGGCCTTCTTAAAAATCTTGATGATGTTTATGAGTTACTACATTCCAATCAGCCAAGTGTCATGTGTATACAAGAAACACACCTAAATTCCAGACATACAAACTTTTTGAATAGTTACCAGGTATTTAGGAAGGACGGGGTTGGTGGTTGCACATCTTCCGTGGGTTTGGTCATCATTGCCCGAAAGTCCTTGGCGTGTCATTCTATCCTGTTACAGACCGTCCTTGAGGCTGTTGCCATTCGCACCAAAATTTTCAATAGGCTACTAAGTCTATGCTCAATTTACATCCCTCCTGATTTCTAGCTCTTGAGCTCGGATTTCGAGGGCCTTGTGGATCAGCTACCCACACCTTTCATTCTTTTAGGCGACCTCAACACACATACCTCTCTCTGGGGCTCTGCTCGCACAGATGCCTGAGGTCGCCTTATCGAAAAATATCTCACATCTTCGGGAGCATGTCTATTCAATACAAACAAGCCTACATACCATAATATAGGACACAACAGTTATTCACACCTCGATTTGGCGATTGGCTCTGCAGTACTCTTTCCATCTATAGAATGGGATGTTGGCACTAACCCATATGGTAGTGACTACTTCCCAACCACATTACCATACTTAGGTAAAAGCCCGAGCAGTTCATCTTCACATAACAGGGGCAATGAAGATAGAGCGAACTGGAGTACATTTACAGAAATATCTAAACTACACCACACATTCATTCAACACCTACACGTTGAAGAAGCTACCCAACTCCTCACGGCGCACATCCTCGACGCCGCAGAGAAGTCCATTCCCCACGCCTCTGGTGCCCCGCACAATCAGAGGAGGCCATGGTGGAATGAGGACTGTAGTCGGGTGCGAGAGGCCCCGAACAAGGCGTGGGGTATCCTTCGACGGTACCCCACGTCGGGCAACCTTATTTTGTTCAAACGGACCAAGGCGTTAGGAAAATGTGTGCGCCGTGAGGTAAAACAAGAGAGTTGGTGCACCTTCCTTACATATATTAACTGATAAACAGACACACATAAAGTCTGGACACGAATACGAAAACTAAAAGGACAACAGACTCACAGCCTGGCCCTGGTTAGTACAACAGGGGACACACTGGAAGACCAAGCTAACAGCCTTGCACAACACTTTCAACACGTTTCCAGCTCTGCACACTACACAAACACTTTCCTGAGACATAAAGCCGCTTGTGAAAAGAAGTCCTTACATGAGAATAACAGGTCAAAATCTGGTTACAACTCTGAATATACTCTCTATAAGCTGACGGCTGCCCTGAGCACATGTAAACCTTCAGCTCCAGGCGCAGATCAGATTATATACACAATGATACAACACCTACACCCATGTACTCTTGAAACACTCCTACACTTATACAACAACATATGGCTTTCGGGGACATTCCGAAGTCTTGGAGGGAGGCTATTGTAGTGGCGTTCCTGAAGGAGGGTAAGGACCCGTCTTCTCCCGCCAGTTACCGACCCATCGCCCTCACAAGCTGCCTGTGCAAGCTTCTCGAGAAGATGATTAACAGGAGGCTCGTGTACTTCTTAGAATACAATGGTCTTCTCGAGAGCTGCCAGGCCGGCTTCAGGGCGGGGCGGTCTATAAATGACCAACTAGTAGCGCTAGAATCTTACATTAAAGCTGCCTATCTTTATAAGCAGTATGGCATGACCGTGTTCTTTGATATTGAAAAGGCATATGATACTACATGGCGCTATGGCATCCTTAGAGACCTCAAATCCTTTGCTATATCTGGTAACATGCTGAACACTCTGTCCAGCTACCTATCTTTACGAACATTTCGTGTGAGAGTTGGTTCGTCACTTTCAAACGTTCACGTGCAAAAGAATGGCGTGCCTCAAGGTGGTGTTTTGAGCTGCACTTTGTTTGTAGTCAAAATGAATTCAGTTCGGAAGGCATTGCCACCAACAATCTCCTGTTCGATGTATGTGGACGACGTAAAAATATCATTTAAATCGTGTAATATGTCCATATGTGAACAACAGATCCAGCTTGGGGCAAACAAGCTTGCTCGCTGGGCAGATCATAACGGTTTTAGGATTAATCCTGGAAAGAGTACCTGCGTCATTTTCTCAAAGAGGCGCGGTATCCAACCCGACCCTGAAATTAAATTGAATGGTGACTTGATTCCTGTAAAAAAGGAACACAAATTTTTAGGCGTCGTATCAGACGAGAAACTAACATTCATCCCTCACATCAGGCAACTAAAACATAAATGCCTCAAAGCAATAAATATACTTAAGGTCCTTTCACACCACTCCTATGGCGCGGACAAGCAACTCCTTTTACGGGTCTTCACAAGCTTGGTGGGGTCCCGCTTGGACTATGGGAGCGTGGTTTATGGGTCGGCAACAAAAACAGCGCTGAAAATGCTAGACCCAGTGCTTCACTTGGGGCTCCGCCTTGCGTCGGGCGCTTTCCCTACAAGCCCCGTACAAAGCATATACGTCGAGTGCGATAGATGGTCCCTAGATCATCAGCGAACATACATAGATCTTCTGTACGCTTTTAAAATTTCGTCAATAACCGACCATCCTTTCAAACCATTTATTTGTGATACACCTATGTCCTAACTTCTTCTTAATCGTTTATCTATCTCTGCTCCGTTTTCACATAGGGTGAGACAGGAAGTATCAGAATTATATGTCACCTTGTCAGGCACCTACAAATCAACCCTTTCCGACTTTTTACCATCGTGGCAGCTTCGCCCCGTGTCGTGCGATTTGTCGTTTGTGGCGATTGATAAAAAACAAGTAGCCGCAATTGTAATTCTTCAGCACTTCTTGTTCCTTCAAGATAAATGCAAGTGTGCAGAATGTTTTAGCGACGCGTCACAAACAGCCCGTATGGTGTCGTGTGCTGCGCACGGACCTGATATTAGGGTATCTAACAACCTAAACTCGAAAAGCAGCATTTTTACGGCTGAAGCCTATGGCATATTTCTGGTTTTAAAGCACATAGTTCATCATTAAATTCCCAAGTTCACCATCTTTACAGATTCCTTGAGTGTAGTACGTGCGTTGTCATCTAAGCAGCTTTGTAAAAACCATGTTATGCATTTAGTTTACAAAACCATTATGCCAGCATATGCATTAAGTCTTGAAGTGACCGTATGCTGGGTGCCAGGTCACTCGGGGATCACAGGAAACGAGACAGCAGATCAAATGACCGCTGCTGCTGCACTTGCAAACACAGTGGACATAACAACAATACCGTACACTGACCTTAAGTCACCCATTAGACAACAACTTCGCAATATATGGCAAGCACACTGGAATGAACAGGCAGACAACAAACTACACGTTATAAAGACACTCTTGGGAGCATACACCACTGACACACACAACAGGCACAATGAAGTTACCCTGGCTCGATTACGGATAGGCCACATGCATGCTACACACTCATACCTGCTCACGGGATCTCCAAGACCCTTGTGTAGCAGGTGTGGAGACGGCCTATCCGTGATCCATGTGCTACTTCAATGCAAAGCACTCCACACAACACGACAGAAACACTTCGCCGACCTCTACAGACAACACATTCTACTACACCCAGCATTGTTTTTAGGGAATGGTTCCTGATTCCTGTACATGATTCCTGTACAGCGCACCTTTAAGTTCATTAGTGACATGTTTTTACACCTCGTTTTCTATCACGCGTAGTTGCTTTTAAACCCGATTTCATGCCCCGCACCACCACAACCTCGCCTTTTACACCAGCCATCCTCATTGTCTTTTACTGAATTCACTTTTTTTTGTTGAACGGTTTTAGCGTTTACGGTTACATTCTTTATACCTAACCACCGTTTTGGCGCTCTTTGCCCTCGTTGGCCTTGCGCCATAAAACACCAACCATCATCATCATAATCATCATCATCATCATCAAGAAATGAGAGGCTTGTCAAAATAAGACCAAAAATTAGGGTATGCAGTAAAGAAAACCTTGGAAAGAAGGAAAAATATTGTAAATATTGAAAAATATTGTAGGCCACTGAAACAGATGAAAAATTTGGAAAGATAGAAAGAAAGTGGAGAACAAATCTCCGCGGGTGGGATCCGAAACCACGAAGTTAAGAATATGAGTCTGGTGTGATGACCACTGCACTACCAGCGGGGATATTTTCTCCTCCACTGTATGGGATATTTATATTAAGGTAGAGGGTCTACTTCACCCCAAATAGACCGAGTGGCGCTGGGTACTACACCCCAAGTGCCGGGAACAAAACTACTTTAACATAAATACCAGCTGCGCCAGCATAAATGGTTAACTTCTCAAGTCCTCCGATTTTGCCTAAGAATGTACTTGACGTTACCGCTGAAGGTGTTCCCGCATTCGCTTCTATTGGTACTGGTGCCCCTGGGTCTGTAATGAGTTAAAGTCTTTGTCTTTCGTCGAGGGAAGTCCACTCTCCGCTTTCTTGCCTCACTCTCCGTACCGGGAATGCTCAAGACGTAAAACCATTGTCTTCGTGCACCAGCCTAGCTACAATCCAGGAAAATGTCTATATCATCTAGTTCATCGTTTTTCCTTGCCATTGCCCGATATAATCCTCGGTTGGGACTTTTTGCCATGACACCATGCAATCATTCGTTGTGCTCGCGCTGAGGTAGAACTTTTCCCGTTTGACGACACTGCTATACCCGAACGTACCGCCAAAATTATCTGCAACCTAGGATATCGACTTTCACCCGGCAACTCTGTGCTTGTTTCTATGTCACCCGCCGCGGTAGCTCAGTGTTAAGCCGTTGCGCTACTGAGACCCAGGTCCCGGGTTCGATTCCCGGCCGCGGCGGCCGGTTTTCTTTGGGAGGCGAAAAGCAAAAATGCCCGTGTGGGCGAGATTTCGGTGCACGTCAAAGATCCCCAGGTGTAGAAAAGTAATCCGGAGCCCTCCATTACGTCACGCCTCATCGCCTGCGTTGTGCCGTCGAGTTAAACCCTACAATCACACAATTGTTTCCATGCCTTGTGAGTGACTCTCGGACGCCACCGTTTTCTTTGAACCGTCGACACTCTTCAGGGTTTGCCTCTACCTTTCGCGGTCTTTGAAATTGGCTCCAGTGTCGGTACACTACTCGTTTCAAACCCGTCTTCATGTCCCGCCACATTGGTTTGCGGTGAATATCTTGGCCACGTCGAGCCAGTTGACGATCTTCTCATTGTCGACGTATCGGAGAACGCTGCATCACTGCACCTCCCCGCGCTTGAGCCTTCTCTTAACTGCAACTCCGATGTCTTTTTACGTTTCATTGACGAGGCTTTAGCTCCTCTACAACGAGACAAGCTTCTGGCTCTTTCATCGTTTCCGGGACTCTTTCGATGCGCAACAAGTCGCTTTTGGCTGAGCATCTGGTGTTTTTGTCACCATATTGACACCTATTCCCACGCACAAGTAACACACCGGCTATACCGTGTTTAGCCCACTGGGCGTTATGTCATTGATAAGGACGTTGCGGACCTGATCAAGCGCGACGTTGTACGCCCTTCGACAAGTCCCTGGTCCTCCCCCGTAGTACTTGCGACGAAAAACGATAGCTCGATGTGCTTCTGCCTGGACTACGGTCGCCTGAACAAGATCACACAGAAATACGTCTGTCTGATTCCTCACATAGATTACACCCTCGATTGCTTGCAAAGAGCCGAGTTCTTCTCTTCATTGGATTTACGGTCCGGCTCTTTGCAAATCCCAATGGTAGAAGTGTCTTGTCACGAAGCCAAAAATCAGGCAGTTGTCTTGAACGAAAAGCGCGTGTATTGGAGCAAACTTGTGCACCCCTAACAACTCAAAAAGTACACAGGCGGCGAAGCAGCAGTCAACAAAGTAACGTGCGGCGGCGAGCGTCAGATAGTCGAATGAATGCCGAGGCGTCTGCGTTGCAGGCGTTTATCTTTCTGTGCCAGTGTTTCACGAACCGTCGATATGAACACAGAACATTTTAGATCAAAGATTGTTCCAGGCCGGTTGAAGCTAGAACGAAATGCTCTCCTTATCCGAATGAGATAACCCATGCAGCATGAAAATAAAGAATCGTACCTGCGCTCCACTTGGGACACAGATAACACAAACAGGCGCAGCCGGGAAGTAAAAACAAACCACAAATAAGCAAAAGCAATCCATGGTAAGCCACAATATTATCCTCAAAATCGCGTTTGTCACATCTGGTGGGCTGTACGGCTTCAACGTCATGCCCTTTTGCCTGTGCAATGCGCCAGCGACCTTGGAAAAGGTGATGAACCACATATTGCGCTGCCTAAAGTGGAAAAGATGCTTGTGTTACTTAAATGATATAGGCGTGTTCTCCCCTGATTTTGGGACGCATCTTACACACCTTGAACAAGTGTTGACCTGACTTGCCACAGCCGGCCTGCAAGTAATTTGAAAAAATGCCTGTTTGCAGCCTGAAAACTTACTAGTTTAGGCCACATGTTGGCAAAAGACTGTCCTTCCGGGCCCAGCAAAACTGCTCCCCCTGGCGGAATTTCTCAAATCGACGACAATGAGACAAGTTCGCCGCTTTGTCGGAATTTGTTCTTACTTCCGGCACTTCTTTCCGAAAGTGGCCACAATCATTGTGCATTTGACGAAGCTCCTTGGTGGTAAGAACGAGATAAGCGACTGGTCACCCGCCTGCGACAAAGCCTTTAGTATGTTGCCATGCCATCTGATTTCGCCATCGGTACAGCGAAATTTTGATTCAAGTGCTCCCACAGAAATTCATACTAAAGCCAGCATTGTGGGCATGGGTGCAGTAGTAGCACAATGAAGAACGGGATTCAAGGAGTACGTCGTCACGGACGCCACCCCCACCCACAAGTCAACGACGTCGTGTCCGAGAAAGAATTCTGAGTGATCGTTTGGGCTATACCGAAATTTTGGCCGTACATCTACGGACGCCCCTTCGACGTGGTGACGGACCACCACGCCCTTTGTTGGCTCTCTTCGCTAAAGCATCCGTCTGGCTGCCTCAGTCGATTGGCTCTACGGCTGCAAGGACATGACATTGGAGTTGTATACCGGTCCGGCCGCAAGCACACAGACGCAGACACCCTTTAGGTCTCCTCTACCATCCGGTGCGGAATATTTATCTTCGGTGGATTGCACTCTGGCCCCCCCTTGATATCACAGACATGGCTGCTTAACAGCAATAGGATCCGTGGATCGTATTTATTGTGGAATTATCGTAATAACCGTCGCAGCAGCCGCGCCTCACTCTCATCGCCGTCAAGCTCTTCATTTCGCTGTCCACGACCAACTTATTTACCACCGAAACTGTTCGTCCCCCGGTTTCAAATAGCTCCTTGTAATCCCTCGTCATTTGCGCTGCCACATCGGTTCTTTGTTCCACGGTGACGCGGAGTGTGCGAACGGAGGCTTCCTGAAGACATAGCGAATACGTCGCCTTCGCTTTTACTGACCAGGCATCTACACCTTCGTCACAAAACATGTTTCTTCCTGTACCGAATTCCAGCGCCGTAAGTCTCCTCCACGACTAACAACGAACGAACGCCTGCTTCTGCCATGCCCTGCGCGCCCCTTCGATATAGTGGGCATCGATCTTTACGGGCCGCCACCGTGCACATCTAGAGAACACTGCGGGATTATCATCGCAGTAGAACATCTCATGCGATACGCCAAGACAGCAGCCCTGTCAGCGCCACAGCGCGGGACGTGGCATCCTCCCTTCACCGTCGTTTGACCGTTTGACACGGAGTGCCACGAGAGCTGTTGAGCGATGGAGGTAGCGCCTTTTCATCTGAAGAATTCAAAGCGCTCTTGGCTGAGTGCAATGAACTTCACCGAAAATTACCGGCCTAACCGAATGCTTGAACCGCACTCTTGGAGACATGCTGTCTATGTATGTTTTATCAGATAATTCTAATTGGGATCAGGTTTTTCCGTTCATCACGTACGCATACAATATGGTGACGCCGATGACTACCGGACTTTTACCGTTTTTTCTCCTCTAAGGAGGGCACCCGACCCACACGCCGGACACGGTAGTTCCATACCTCCCTGATCTCTCCGAGTGCACACTGATTTCCCAGATCTCGCAGTTTGCTGAGAAATGCCGCCAGCTCATTCTTTCATTTACATCTGAACACCAGCAGCTACAGAAATATCGCCATGACGTGTCCAGTGCACCGCGCGATTTCTCTCCCGGCTCCCTCGTTTGGCTTTGGTACATCGTCCCACTCCAGGTCTCTCTCCAAAGCTTACATCAAAATACAACGGTCCTTATTGTGTTATCAAAAGCACTTCACCATTGAATTAAATCGTCGAGCCAGTTCTTCTATCATAGGATCTTCGGTGCCACGGCCGTGAGACATGCATGTTCAGCGACTTAAGCCGTACTATGATCCGCTCGTTCCGTCGTCACCTTGAATCGGCAGGATGGCTCCATTTTCTCACCGTTGGCGATTGTAGCGAAGAACACGAACCCCGGAAGATGAACACTATCCTTCTGGCTATGTACTATTCTAAAAAAATAGTTTGTGGACAGTCTTCGGAAAACGCTGTGAGCCATGCAGTGCTTTCAGAAGAAGACGACGTCTGTGCTCCCACGCTCGCTCGTACCGTTTGAAGGTAGACCTGTCAATAAACGTCGCCAGTTTATATGTCCATATATATATATATATATCTATATATATATATATATATATATATATATATATATATATATATATATATATATATATATACTGACACGGTCTTGATGGATGGAATGGGTTTATTCACAGTTGTGTGGACCGGTACGGGCCAAGCGAACAGATCGGGAAGCGGCCGGCACAGTCACCACCTCAACCTCCTCAACCTCACAGACGACGTCTGTGCTCCCACGCTCGCTCGTACCGTTTGAAGGTAGACCTGTCAATAAACGTCGCCAGTTTATATGTCCATATATATATATATATATCTATATATATATATATATATATATATATATATATATATATATATATATATATATATATATATATATATATATATACTGACACGGTCTTGATGGATGGAATGGGTTTATTCACAGTTGTGTGGACCGGTACGGGCCAAGCGAACAGATCGGGAAGCGGCCGGCACAGTCACCACCTCAACCTCCTCTTCTACCCAACCACATGGGGCTTGGTCAATCTCTTTCCATTAAAAACCCCAAAGACAACGTCATTCGTAGAAACTGCGCTGTAAAACTTCCCCGGGGCAAGACGAAGCTCACTTAGTGAGTTCATGTTGGCGGGGTTTGCAAGGCTTCAGGCGGGCGACGTGAACAACTTGATTTTTGCGGGACCGACGATCTTGGGACATCACTTTAGCGATTTCATAATTCAGGTCGCTTAATTTTCGCACAACTACAAACGGGCCGCTATAGGTTGAAAAAAAGTTCTGACACAAACCACGTTTTCGTAGCGGCGTCCAGAGCCAGACAAGGTCACCAGTGAAGTACAAAGCTGGTGCGTGTCGTCGGTCATATCGCACCTTAGTCTTCGCCTGGGACGTCAAAGTTTGTTGTCGGGAAAGGCGGCGCGCCTCTTTAGCACGACAGAGAGTCTGTGCTATAGAAACATCTTAATGGTTAGAAAAGGGCAGGATAGTGTCGAGGAAGCTGCTGGGCAGTCGCATGTATAAAAGACAGAAAGGTGCGTATACGGTGACCTCGTGCTTAGCGGTATTGTAAGCGTATGTGATAAAAGGTAACACATCGTCCCAGTTTTTGTGATCTGAGGATATGTACATGGCCAACATGTTTTTCAGTGTACGATTTGTGCGCTCAGTAAGGCCATTGGTTTGTGGGTGATATGGCGTGCTGTGTCGGTACAGTGGCCCACAAAGACTAAGGAGATCTTCGACGATATCCGCTGTGAATTGGCGTCTGCGATCACTTATAACCACCCGGGAGGCACCATGGCACAGTATGATGAAATGCAGAAAAAAGTGTGCGACTTTGGAAGCTGTAGCGGATGGCAGAGCAGTCGTTTCCACATATCTTTTCAGGTAATCGACACAGACAAGTATCCATCGATTCCCGGCCACCGACTTGGGAAACAGGCTGAACAAGTCAATTCCTACTTTTTTAAAAGGTGACTGGTGGACGCACCGGATGCAAAGGCCCGGAAGGAGGAACTGTGGAATGCTTGTAGCGCTGGCACACCTGACATCCGGCGATGTGCTGCTTCGTCGTCTTTCGGAGGCGAGGCCAGCAGAAACGTTGACGGAGTCGGTAAAGCGTGGGGGCAAAACCAAGATGTCGTGAGGTGAAGTCGTCGTGCATAGCATGCAGGACGACAGGGCGGAGGCTGTCAGGCACGACAAGCAGAATGCGAGCAGTATCGGACGAATAATTCCGTCTCCAGAGCAAGCCATCTCGGACGACGAACGGTGAAGTCGACGCTTGAGACGCCTGTGCGGTGACAAAAATGGCTGCAAGCTGCTATCTTTTTGTTGCCCTTCCTGAAACACGAGTGCATCGGGGAGCGTGGTCGAGATGGGAGCTAAGGAATCGGCATTGTGTTCTTCCTCAAATAGCTGCGCTTGTTGAGGCAGGGGTGACAGTCAGCGTCGGTGTGGTGGCACCCGCTCTTGTAGACAACAGCGAAATCACATTCCTGAAGCCGTAAAGACCAGCGAGCAAGTCGACCCGAGGGGTCACGTAGTCCGACAAGCCAGCACAGGGAGTGATGGTCGGTTACGATGGTAAAATGACTTCCATAAATGTAAAGTCTGAACTTCTGAATGGCGAAAATCATCGCAAGGCATTTTAGTTCTGTCACCGTGTTGTTGTGCTCTGCTTTCGAGAGGGTACGACTTGCGTAGGCGACATGGCTTGCGCGCCTCCATGCGGTTGAACCAGCACAGCCTCAACACGAATGGCGCTGGCGTCTGAGTTGATCTCAATGGGGGCCGAGGGGTCGAACTGGCGCAACACAGGACCGGATGTCAACAAACGCTTCAACTCCGTGAAAGACGAGTCACATTCGGGAGTCCATAAAAAGGGCGTGTCTTTACGAAGAAGAGCTGTGAGGGGACAGGCGATCTTGGCGAAGTCTTTGATAAACCGACGAAAGTAGGAGCACAGTCCAAGGAAGCTCCGCAGGTCCTTAAGTGATCGGGGTTTTTGAAGGTCACGAACCGCAGCAATCTTTTGTGGGTCAGGCCTGATACCATCGCAGTCAACAAGGAAGCCGAGCCCAAGCACCTGGCGCTCTTCCAAAGGGCACTTCTTGAAGTTCAGGACAAGGCCAGCCTGCGCGATGCGCTGGAGAACAACATCAAGCCCCTGGTTATGCTCGTTGAACGTCCGGCCGAAAATTATGACGTCATCTAGATAACACCTGCAGACTTCCCACTTCAGGCCCCGAAGGACAGAGTCCATGAATCTTTCGAATGTTGCGGGCGCGTTGCACAGGCCGAACGGCATAACATTAGGGACATTGTCTTTGGGGTTTTTAATGGAAAGGGATTGACCAATCCCCATGTGGTTTGGTCGAAGAGGAGGTTGAGGTGGTGACTGTGCCGTCCGCTTCCCGATCTGTTCGCTTGGCCCTTCCCGGTCCACAAAACTGTGAATAAACCCATTCCATCCATCAAAACCGTGTCACGTGGTGAGGTGCTGGGTAGTAGTACTTGAAGGCAAGGCTCGTGAACGGCGCACTGGTGGAACACGCAATTTGCAGGAGGCCCCGTATAGGCAGGCGGACTCGTGGTGTACTCTTGAACTTGATACCCTAGTTCTTCCCGTATAATACGGCGAACCAAGGATGCGATATCCCCAGATGGACCAGTGTCCACGCTAGCGACAGTGGGAACGTTTGGAAGTCGGCCGAATTTGGGGCAAATCCGCGGAAGCTTGAGAGCTTCAAATGTGCGGCGGTAGCTGGCCACGTCTGCTGCAGAGGCAAGGTTTTCATTTGCAATCAAGAAGTGGTATACGTCTTCCTTTTAGCAAATGGCCCACCTTGTCCTCCTCAGTCATGTTCGGGTTTTCAAGAGAGCAGAGTTTAAGGACCTCTTGTATGTTTGCCGTACAAGTCTCGCCCGGTACCTGTGCTCGCTGCGTGAGCTTCTGCTCGGCCTTTTTGCGGCGGCAAATGAGGTCGCCAAAAGATTTCCTTAGCTCCTCGACGAAGCTGGCCCATGTCGTGAGCTTTTCTTCATTGTGTTCAAACCAGGTCAAAGCTGTTTCGACGAGATACACCACTACATAGGCTAGTTGCGCGGCTGTGTCCCAGCGATTGTATTTGCTCACCCTTTTGTAGTGTTTGAGCCAATCCTCGACATGGTCGTCATCGTTCCCAGAGAACGAGCGTGGTTCCTTGTGGTGCCAACCGTTGACCATCACTGGGGAAGAGTGTTCACCATTCCGGGGTGGCGCCATGTCAGCCGGCTCCACGGGCAAGCCAGCGATTCACCTACTCCAACCGAGAACGCAGGATTCTGCTGAATCCGCAGGGTCCAGGACGTTGCTACCCCGCACCTCAACCACGTGACACGGTCTTGATGGATGGAATGGGTTTATTCACAGTTGTGTGGACCGGGAAGGGCCAAGCGAACAGATCGGGAAGCGGCCGGCACAGTCACCACCTCAACATCCTCTTCTACCAAAACACAAGGGAATTGGTCAATCCTTTCCATTAGAAACCCCAAAGACAATGTCCTTCGTAGAAACTGCGCTGTAACAATATATATATATATGTATATATATATATATATATATATATATATATATATATATATATATATATATATATATATATATATATATGGAACATGCCGTGGAAGGGGAATGACGCTTCATTGTACGCTAGAAAGACGAAGCTCAAGACCAAGCGGTTGCTGCAGAGGTAGAGGAAGAAGAGGTGTGAACGAGAAATGGGCAGAGAGAAAGCGACACCGAGGTAGTAGACATGGCGATGGAACGGGGCATGACACAGGGAGAACCCACGTAAGACGTCCGGTTTACGTGCCACAGTGAGGCGAGACCGTCGACACTCCCTGTCTCTGCCACGGTTCCGGCTGTCGTCGCACAGCCCGGGGCATCGTCGACGGCATAGACTTCTGTCTACCATGCTCCGGCTTGCCGAACGGTGCGTGACCAGGCGCGAGGCAGGATCAAGCCCTTCAACTGACCCGGCTGAGATTTTGTCAGGCGTCGCAACCTGTGGAGTCAACCCCGACGACGAAAGCACATTTACGAGGGCGACGTCGGCACCCGCATCATCATACGACCGATCTGAGCGTGTTCTCAGGACATTTTCGCGGGGACTGTCGCGAACGTTGTAGTTGTGGGCAGTAGAGCGGGCTACTTGGGGTGTTTTCCTTTGGATGAATTTTCAGCCTAATGTTTCGTGTGTAACCTTTCGTCATTGCTTCGAAACTTCTGTCCTGTGACGTTTGTAAATATAGTGTCTTCTCCTCGTTCGCACCAAGAGCATTCCCTTCCTTTCGCCTAATCCGGCCCATTCATTACAAAAAGTGGCGAGCCTGTAAGTATTCCCACCACGGGCACTGAAAAACTGCTCGCTGAAGAGCAGAAAGACGATTCTACCCTGAAGGACTGTTTCCGCAAGATTGGGAAAACCTTCTCAGCAGGGAAGGGCCATAGCTACAGTTTTGTGGGAACCGCCAACGTCCTGTATTGTCACGTCTACATTTCAACTGGTAGGAGATTCCGACAGATCGTCGTGCCTAAGTCACAAAGAGAACCAATCTTTTCATTTGCACATGGAGGCTTTGATGCAAGTCATGAGAGAATTCGAAAAACGGCCTACTGCATTTTAGACACATTTTACTGACCTTATCTGCGCGGACACGTAGAAAACTTTGTCAAATCTTGGAACCGCTGCCACAGAACTAGTTCAGTACTTATTCAGTTCACTCTATTTGTCTGGAAGAACATCCCTCAGCTTCCCGACACCTATATATGAATCCCTAGAACAAGCCGCCGACCTAAATGAGACGGCACACAGAACTGCCTGCGGTCATACCTACCACGCCACTTCAGAAAAATGTTAACATTTCAAGAACCCCCCCACCGCGTTAAAAAATGCCTGCAGTACAAAGTTGGGTGTTTACGGTAACCGCCATGCAGTCTCAACTTTTCTGAGCCGAGGCTCGAATTCCATTAGCAGCAGGTGAACAACTCGTACTCCCTTCTAAACCTCCTACACAATCTCTACCCTCTCCGTTACTACATATTCTGCATTATTTCTTTTAGCTCACCACCGTGTTTAGCAGACATGTAAATAAAGAAGGTGGTCAACCGTTAGTACAAATACAAGCTCTAGGTAGGAGCAGTGGGAGCGCCGGCTGTCGATCGCGGAAGTCTTTACCAGCCGCTTGTACTCATCGAAAAGAACCGCGACTGGATCTCATGGGACAATGTTTTACGGTTATCACCACTAACATGAGCATGCTGCTATTCCTGGGATCGCAATATCGTGTGCAAGCTACTTGTTTTATTCTATTACGGGGGTATTTTTCGCCACTTTTGGCTGTTCACGATTCATACTGAGCATTCTATCACGTGTATCACGCCATACAAACCATGTTTATCGTGCTGCAGGGTGGGTCGGGCATCTTGATGGTGAAAGAAGGGGTTAATACAGCAAGGATATTCACATAAAAAGTATCTAAAACGGACATATCTATGTCACGTTTGCAAAATAAGAAGACTAGGCAAATCTTTCTTTCAGTATTGAACTGTTTATAAGTATAAAATCCCCATCATGCTCGTACGTTTTAAAAACACACCTACCGCTGCATACCTTTTTTTAGCAGAAAGCTGAATGTGTGGGCTACCAACGCTGCAAAAGATTTTGAATAAATCGTTTACCTCAATGCTCCGCGAGTTTCTGTCAGATGGTTTTGGATGACACATGCAGTAATTGCTATTAATTCTGTTTTGTTCGATTCGATTTTTTTGTGCCGGCGCAGAGCACTAAGGAATTATGAGGTAATAGACGCATAGTTTTGCCTCTGCATTTTGGGAGAGGTTTTTCTTTAATGTATAGCTGAAAATAAATGTTTTAACGATAACTTTAAGAATTCCATATCAGCACTTCTATGAAAGTTGTTCTTCAGAGTCCACAGTATTTTTATCTTTGTTGCGAAGATGCCTAGTTATTTCTTAGGCATGATAATTACGTATTATAAAAACATTTCACGTTATTGTTTACATACCGCATGGCCTCTCAATGTCCCCTTGAAAACCAGGTGACAAACAAGCGTTTGAATGCTTTAAATGCTTTTAGGGCAAGCAAGACATCATTATATGACGAAACCAAGCTCATTGGGTGCGATGGTTTCTCGGCCAACCTAAAGTTACCCCTTTCAGTACCAACAAACCTCATTGGTAAACAAAACATAACATGTTTGATTTTATTCCAACCCGAAAGTTTAGGCACCGGAACGAGAATGCACACCAAGAATTCTTCTTCAGTCTTCAGCCTCTTTCCATGGCCTATTTTTATTATGCTGTAACAAGACACTAAACAGAGAGATCTTTTAGTCGTTTATTCGACATCACGTGTGCAATTTTTGTTATACACATTGTGCCATGACCTAATGTTTTGCACAGAGCAACATCCTTTGAACATCCTTACGCATTTTCTTGGTACATGAACAATTCATCTTCTCGGCCCTTTTACTCGAAGGTCACACACCTCATAAAAAACTCTGAAACAGGGAATGACAAACATTCAAATGAAGCACATGAAATAAAAAAGGTCTTCTGGAAAACATTAAAGACAGGCATAATCATTCACCTCTTCGTCTGACAAAAACGATGGGTGTGCGCGAAGCGTTTTTGTGAAGAATTTCCTAATTTCCGTATGACCTTGGGGTTTGAGTCGAAGATGGTTTGGAGTGATAGTTTTAGAGCATTCCCACTGACTTTAATGAAGTTCGAACTTGTGATCGCCGCGGCTTTGAATCTACCCTTCGCCATTTGATTTCACGTGTAGGAAGCTTCGTTTTTAACTACCGCCGTAAGACGAAGGGCTGCACAACTTCTTGTGTAGGCTTGCAGGTCCATGCACACCTTTCCGTGTCGACACTGCTTCGACCGTCTCTGAATGGCGCCATAGGATGGACATCAATTCCACAGTGCGATGGCTTTATTCAGTTGAAGGAAAGCGGTTTCTTCGTTTTCTTTACATACGATCATCATGGTCCTCACAGAAATTTGGATTCCCTGCTGTGGGTTCTTGACGCGGCATATTCAGTCAGTGACACATAACCATCACCGCTTTAGGAAATGTTATCAGATTTAGCTCTCCAGAACAAACTTTATTCAACTATAGTAACTTTTTATCACACTCAAAATCTGACGGATGCCATTTTTATTGTGTTTATCTATATAAAAAATACCTTCAAGTATACCTACATTTTAGGTAACGTGTATGTGTCACCAGAGAGTCCTAATCTTTATACAAGGTAGTCGGAAAAATTTCTGGTAATAAAACCTCCACATTTTTGAAACACTTATTATCCCCTCTGGAATAATGAAAACTGCCCCCCAAAAATATATTTCCTCTGGCGTAGTACAAAACTATCGGGCACTGTTTTTGACTCTTTTTATTTCCCTTAGTGCAACCTTTTTTTGGCGATTGTCTTCATAAAAATCCAAGTGATAAGAAGTGCGGCAAGGCATCCCTTTTTACAAATTCGAGGTGTTACACTCCCAATCCGACGATCGTTCCCCTTGAAGGCGGTAATTTAAAGTGACCACTTACTAAAGCACTTCGTTTTCTCGTAGATTAATACAAGTCACGTTCATTTACATCACCAAGATTACCAACATAGAAGAAACGTTGCTCAAAACAACTAAGGTACACATGTTTGTTCGCCCCAAAAATCGGGTTCAAAGGGCTAACCCAGGATAAGAACAAGCACTGTAATAGCCTTATAATATTGCTCACACGTATCTAGAAGACTGCCTGCAAAGCACTTAAACCCCAAAATGCGGCACAAAATAAACCAGTGCGGTCGTGTTTTATGAAGTTTTCTTGGAACACACAAGCGTCATACATAAAACTAAGACTGTACCATTTTTAGAAAGTATAATACAGACGTGTTAGGAAACGAATGTTCGTCAAATAGCTCAAAAACTAAAAAAATAGCTACAATTGAGTTCTATTTATTAAAAGCGGTATCCCCACTCTTTAATTACCTCAAGTGACTTAAGACGTTCGGCGAAGGGACACCAGGGACACCAATAGAATGTAACACTGTTCACAGGCGCCTTATAAGCGAAAGCCATAATGCGGTTTTGATGCTCATTTTGTTGTTTCATTAAACGCATTGTGAGCTCTATGCTGTTTGCCTAATTAGGCTGATGCATATGGTCGGCGTGTTAGGCCTCCGTGTCTTGGTGTTTCTGCCAACGGAAATTACACCGTGGGGGGCAGAGGTATACAGATTTTCGGTGAAATGTTTATGTAACGGCGCGTGTTGCTTACGCCAGTGTTACACTAGCGTGTGAGTGAAGCCCAACGCGCCGGCAGCTCTGTAAAGCCCATTGAATTGCTCCGGGTATATTTTCCCGTTCTTAGTTAGTGTATGAGTCTATTTTTTCCCCTCAAAATTGGTACTGGTATTCAGAGTGCACGCTCTAAATTGTAGAAAAAATAACTGATTCTGAATGCATTTTTTTCTGTTTATCTATTGTTAGATTTTCGCGGCTTCAGACTATAAAAAATAGCGGATCAAAATAAATGGTAAGTTCAGCGCGAGAAACTAGTTGGTGAGTAACGGTGTCATTCTCTGCTAGCTTTATTATATAGTTTATAGTTTAGTTGAACTACGTTCCAGTAAAGGTGGTTTGAGGCGTATTTTATCTAGGACAAAATTCTACTGAATCAAGATTCTATTGAGTCATCTGGCGCCCTTAAAGAATAGAACATGGCGTGCTGCTGAGCCCTAACAGTACTTTGAAACTGTGCCGATAAATGGTTTCACTCTTTTCTTGTGTTGTAAGCACTGCAAAAGCCGTAGCTATTGCCTTCGTAGTAGCCCACTGCGTGGTTTCTTGTCAGCACAGACACGACTTCAGGTTCCTGGCTTGACTTAGGTGCTGTTGTTTTGGTCGGTATAGGAAAACCTAGGCAGTGGGTATAGGCAGTGCTTGTATATAGCTCCAGTGACGCCACTCTTAGCGTGCAAATAATGCCCAACCTTAAACAAACCTCAATGATTTTAGCAAGTTCACACGTTTTCTGAATTTGTAGCAAATGTGTATTATGGTAATCCCACTCGGAGGCAACGCGGCATTGCGTGGCTGCGTAAACTATTCCAGAGCATCTTAACAGGGGCTCGCAGAAACAGCGCGCGCGCGATCTAAGGAAGGTGAAAGAGGGTACACTCATCATCGAACATTCCACTCTCGGGGCGCCAGCGTGTCATGTGGTACTTGAGTGCTCTTGGAACTGAAAAAGAAAGTCCAATTCTGTATTGGACGTGACCCAAAACCGATATTGTGCTTGTTTGTTGGATAATGGCGCATGGCAGTGGCAAGCGCCTAAAATATGAGGAGGCAAGAATGAACCACATTTATTATTCTGCTGTTTTTACTCAGCACGTATTGAAATAAGGTGGTCAAAATATATGGCTCTTCGGCGAGCAACGACCGGCACAGTGCCATTCTTTTGCAAGCAAAGTCACTCACAAGAAACTTAACTTTTGTAGCTAACCGCAATATTCGGGCCCGGCTATTCAGGTTTGTCTGGCTTAGCAGATCCTTGTGATATCCCGGGCTGTATTGGAGTGACGCACGTTTTTGAAATAAACAATATTCTCTCCTTGCTTTACAATATGAAATATTGGTGGTACAAAAATACGAAATTAATTCTGCGAGACAGGATTTGTCCCTGTCTATTCCGGTGCTGGCGATGTGGACAGGTTTACCGCTGGAAGCACGAGAGAACCACACCACGGATGCACATCTCAAGGACGGGACGTGCGATGACTGATACTCCCCGTTTCGAGGTTTGACGGGACGCCGCCAAGATGCTCTCTTAGTAGCTACAGCCCTGCACTCGCGTGTGGACAACTGATGGCCACAATGCTGAAAGCGTCTCAGAACATTTTGTTACAAGAAGACGATGAAAAGGGCAATGCAGCGTAGCTTTGTCATCCCAGCCTCCAACGATGAAGAAGCTTTTTGGGAGCGCGCACCTGGTTGAAAGAGACCGCGTGATTGCGTAACGTGTCGCATAATCGATGACCACGGCAATCCACTTATTGCCGTTCACATACCGTGGAAAGGAACCGAGGAGGACTAAACCAACTCAGAAGAATGGCTCAATAGGTATATCGAGCGGCTGAAGAAGACCGGAGGGTAGCGTGGTAGGCACTTTTCTGCGTTGGCACATGTCAAATGCGGCGACGTAACAGTGAACCTAGCGGTAAAGCCTCGGCCAAAGTGGCTGGCCAGCTGTTGGAAGGTCGTGAAGCTGCCGGAGGACATCTGAACGAAGGTGCTCAGGTACTTCAGGAAGAAGAGTAGCACCATAAGGGCGGACATTGTGTCGATTGAGGACGCCATCCTTCGTTTAGAACAACCCCCGTGAAGGGATGGAAAGTTCAGCGGTTAAGCGGTTCATGATCGTGCTCAAGGAGGCATGAAGGCGCTGCTGTTGAAAGGAGCTGTTGAAAGGAGGAAATAGACAATAGCGAGGTTCCGAGTGAGTCGTAACTTGCAGGATCGCTAGGCTAGACTGGGTAGCGTGATAGACAGTCAGCGTCTTGATGTATACGATGGGATTTATAGACTACAGAATAGGAGTGCTCCTGCAGCCGCAGTGCCCAGCGCCCGAGGCGTCCGGTAGGGTCTTTCAAGGACGCAAGCTACCATAGCGCGTGCTGATCTTTTACGACCGAAAATTGTCATCCGTAGAGGTATGGGTAAAATTTGGCGACAGCCCACATTAGGGCAACGCTTTCCCGTTCGGTAATACAATAATTTCGTTCAGCTGCTGTGAGCAGGTGATTGGCGTAAGCAATAACGCACTCGTGGCGGGATTGGCGTTGAGCCAAGAGGGCTCCAGACCGTGGCCACTAGCGCCAGTCCGTTCTTCCGTGGGAGCGGCCACACCGCAGTGAGCTAAAATTGGTGAAGTTGTGAGGAGATATATTATGTTCTGGAATGACTGAGCTTGTAAAGTGCCCCACAAAGAGACGGAATCCTTTTAGATGCGAAGCATCTCTTGCTTTCGGCTCCATCATCCGTCTTTCGTCAACCCCACCTCTGCCCCTACACTATAAAACAAAGAAATAGCGGCGCCCGGTTTCAATCCCACTACTCTCTTGCCCCAACGGGTGGTACGTGGCGCTCTTCGAACTGCGCTACAAAACCAAGACAGGAGCAAGTGCTACGAACGCGCCTTATGTCCTTGACTCATTCGAACTACGTCAAGAAGCTATTGATACAACGAAGGCATGAGAAGCTGGACGTCTACGGAAACGACGAACTGAAAACTTTGCTGGATGATGTAGAATTTCCAGCGGGAAAGCTGTGGCGGGAAGCGCCACGGCCCTTGCAGCACAACCAGAGAAGAGGACAAAGAAGGCGGGCAGCGGGGTAGGAGCGTGAGCACGCAATAAAGAAAGACGAGAACCAGGAGGTGTTCGATGAGGTAACGCCGGTGTCGGTCTCTTCGCTGTCTCTACATTTCTATGTCCCTACATGAGGGTTTACACTACGTTCCCATTCGTGCTACGATAAATGAAACAACATAACGGCAACACAATGGAACCTACACTGAACCCCTGTGATGCTTCGCCTCCTCCTTGTGGTTCCCCACGGGAAGATGGTGTAATGTTTTGGGAAGGTCGGGGAGAGGGCGGGGATGTCAGTGAAGCCTCGGACGAAATGACGAAAATAGGAGCACAGGCCCACGAAACTTCCACCGTCTCTCGGTAAACGGCGCACCGGAAAAACTTCTAACCGCCTTGATCTTGTCTGGGTCAGGCTGCACTCTATTAGCATCGACAAGGTGGCCCAAGATAGCTAGTTCCCGCCAGGCTAAATGACATTTCGTGTAGTTACATTGTCGATTCGCCCGACACAAAATAGCAAGGATTTCAGAAAGGTGTTGGAGATGAGCCTCCAACAATGAAGAAAAGATAATGACGTCATGGAGGTAGCACGGGCATGTGGAACATTTGAATCCTCGCAGGAGAGAGTCCATGCTGCGTTCGAAGGTAGCTGGCGCGTTGCATGGGCACAAATGCATAGCCTTGAACTTTTATTAGCCGTCTGTCGTGACAAAGACAGTGTTTTCTCGGTCCAGCTTGTCGACTGCAATCTGCAAGTAACCTGACCGTAGGTCAATGGACGAAAAGTATTTTGCATCGTGTAGACAATCTAAGTCGCCGTCAATTGTGGGAAGAGGGTAGACGTCCTTCTTGGTTATTCGATTCAGGCTGGGCGTCTACACAGAATCGCCAAGTTCCATCTTTCTTCTTTACCAAAACGACTGGTGAAGCCCACGTACTACTGGAAGGTTCGATAGTGTCCTTGTCGAGCATTTTGTCAACCTCTTTCTGGATGACGCCTCCTTCAGTATGGGACACATGGTAGGGCCGCCGATGGATGGGAAGCGCATCACCTGTATCGAATCGATGGGTGACTGTAGAACTTTGCCCCAAATAATTGTCGCCCAGGTCAAAGACGTCGGCAATAATGTCAGAAGACGGCGCAGTTGGCTTGCTTGTGCGGGGGATAGCTTTGGGCTTATCATTGGTGCAAATTTATCTGGACTGGTAGAGAACGAATCGGAGACTCCATGTTGAATTGGCAGATTGTTCAAAGCAAAACTAGAAGTGCCCTGTGCACAGAAAGGAGTAAAGTTGGCGATAGTAATTCCTTCGGGAAGGCCTTGAGTGCGAAAGCCAAAGGTGATGAGAGGCAAGCTAACGATGTTGTGCTTGGTGGTAACAAAAGTGTGTGCGAGGGCAACACCGAGCTTCAGGAGAACAATCTATGATGCGAGTGGCAAGGTAGTCACCATCACCAACCGCCGATGAAGTAGCGAGGGGAACATAAGGTGCTGCCTGGCACTGCAGGCAAACGTATTCGCATGAGCATGAGCGCAGCGCGCATGCTCCGCTATCAAAAGCCGGTAAGTCGAGGTGTATAAGTCCTGCTGAACAACCGATGAGCGCGGCATCTGCAGACAAGAAATCGCGGCGGACTATGTCGTGAGGGCATTCGTCCAAAACAAAAAAAAACTACAGTGGTGTTTTGGCCAGTGATACTAACACGAGAGGTGCCATCAATGGCCGGCGTACCGCCGTCAGCAACTGGAACATACGACCAAGCTGGAGTCACAACTATACGTAGGCGGTGACGGAGATATACACTCATGACCGATATATGCGCCCCTGTTTCAATTAGAGCACGAACAGGCACGTCATCAACATTCGGGTGTGCCGTCAACACCCGCACGCCGTAAACAAAAATGTCGGAAAGATTTGTACTGTTTTCGATTTTTGAGTGAAGTTTTGTTACATAAAAGAAACAAAAAAATATTAGTACGCAGGCAATGATCCCCGATTCAATAGACTGCCAAGAAATACTTCATTCGAAATAAATCAAATTATGTGTGGAAGGTACGAGTGGGCGTAGGAGCACCACAAATGAGTACGCAGTATAAAAGGCCTGCAGACATTATCGTGATGTCTACACTTAAAAATGTGTGCTAATGTCTAAGAAAAATAGAACAATATAATGACGAAGAAACAACCACTTGCAAAAGCGTATGAAGACATTCAGCATTACAGTTAGAAAAAAATACAGGTAACAGGACCCTAATGGCAGCAAACCCAATTTTCTTCGAATAGTTCAAAAATGACCAGGAGGCGTTGATGATTTTAAAGTCGTACGCTAGTTATTTAAAAAGGTTACCTATTTAAAACAAGCACGTTTCTTACCGTAATATGTAGGAGAAGTTGGTACTAAGAAATTGTTATCTGAAAACTTCGTGTCCCTTTTACAGCGCAAAGGAAGAAACGCCAGTGAGATTAGAACGACTGTTAGAGTGCAGCAATTTGTAATAACATAACTAACTTACAGTGAAACGCCGCAATATTGAATAGAATAATATTCTGAACTAGAAGCCGAGAGAAATAGAAACAAGATGGACGAAGTGTTTTAACACCCATGCGCTAATTTTTATTATGTCGAGCGAATGAAACGTTAAACTCCTTAGGTTGTTATCTTAACACTTAAAAGTTTTTGCTACGGCGAAAATTTTTTAACTACGTTATTCTTGTCCATAGCTAATCTTATAACCTTTAACCTGTATTTTTATATACTCTTCACATTCTCTTTAAGTTTTTTGACATTTGAACTCATCCTTTTTGTACCAATGTATTGCTTATATTCTTACCACATTTTCAACTTCCTAACTGACTAAGAAAGGGCTCAGTGTTTAAAACCAAATTTCGAAAGCGTTGCAGGTTAACTCGAAGCCTTAGATATGAAGGTGACTCTGGCGTGGCACTGAACTGGGTCTTGTAGTTTTATAAATGTGGATGTTGATTTCAAATCTAGCCACCTATACAGAGTGCTGTAATTATGTAGGCGCCAATGGGAGCGCGGCACAAACGCTACGGTGTTCCACAGGTGCATTTAAATAAATACTGCAAAAAAAGTTTTGCTTTCCGCACATTATTTCTCCCAGTTTCATATTACAAAACTATTGGGAAAACCACACTTTCTGTTATGCCTAACCTTTGCGTTGCCGCCAGTGTCTGGTAGTTTTAAGCCGCTTATTTAGGTAAAAGCGGAGCCATCGTTTTAATCTGAGTCTTTTGCATGCCGCGCAATATATGGTAATTGATAAAAAGAATGTACCACCCTGTAGTCACAGAACAGAATGTTTGTCTTTGGTCGTATAGGATGTGTATCTCACTGGCTGGTTCTAGAGACATGAACGCTGGAAGATAACTGCCCTCAAGTCAAGAACCGCGGTATTCGATTCGCCAACACTCGTCCGCGAACTTCACACTGCTGACTGCGCTGTCGCCAATTGTGTTCCATGAGTTTTTAGCGGAACGAAAGTTGTCTCTAATAAACGGTTTTTCTTAACAAATTGGCGCCTTAAATGACTATGTGACATCCTTTGTGACATTATTCTTGCCACTTTCAAAGCTTACACAAGTATTTGTAAATTGTGAAAAGTCCATATATCTTGAGTTGAAGACGGCTCTTGTTATTTTTGCTTGCATCTATTCTTTAAAAAAACATTGTTGTTACTACCGGCCGTTTACGCTGTACAGGGGCCCATCAAACGGCAGTTCTACTCAGCTGTATTCTATATAATTATATGGTCTATCAAAATCCGTGTAAGGAAGTACTCGGATAGTGTAGTGCCATAATATTTATTGACGAACCTCAATACTTTCTGTTCAGTTACGTGGGCATAGGAGGGTTTATCTTTAGACACACTGACAAAGTTTCAAAAACAGTGACCATGCGGGAGCTTCACGAGCTGCATGCCATTGCGCCTTAACCTGAACTCCTCGCTGAATATATCTTCACGACGGTTTTACCAATGACATCGCGATTATTGATGATAATCTGCATTTTGCATGCGCTCCTGCTACCTCGTTTCACACATCAACCCGTCATACCTTTCGGTTGTTCTCTCCTGTGTCAGAAGGCCTCTTTTGTATTCAAGGGTTGAAAATCGCACGAATTATGGCCGCCACCCGGAATGCAACTCAACATCAAACAGGGCATAGACTCTCTCAAGGAATGCGCCTCCTCAATTTTTTCTAATGAGCCACTGCGACACACCATTACTTTTTTGAAGAACGTGCTGGGGTGGTGAGCTAGTGTGCGAATTATGATGCATGGCGTCTGAAAGAAAGTCGAAGGCAGGCTACGTAATCCAGACTTGACTCTAGGGATTGATATCGCTATTTGAGTCCGAAGATTCTAATTTCTATTGCACGTGGTCCAGGAGCTAGAGAAGAATATCTAGGGCTTACTCCTACAAGACCACGAGGCAAAAGATAACTTCTACGTGGTAATGTTAAAAAACAACGACGTCAAAATTGTAGCAGAGCTTCGTTGCCGGTCCAGAAACAAACCTATTTGTTAGTCTCAATCTTTACATTCCCCGAATAAGGTAATCGTTGCCGTACTTCATGACTACAAAAAAAATAAACATAATAAAGCTAACAAAGTTGACAAAGATCGCATAAACTAGCAGAAGTTTTCTAGTTAGTTTGACTGATATTGTCTAGTGGTACAGCTCAAAGGACAAGGACAAATTATGGTGCTTCATAAACCTGCTAACACGGCCATCGGCTTTTTCAGTACGCGGATTACCCATTGGTGACGACTGCTGTCCTGCGGCACTGGTTATATGAAGAAAGCATTTTGGAGACCATTAATTCATCGTACGATATCACTTGCAGTTATCACTTGCAATACAGTTATTTATTGGGAGATGTATTTGTAAATTCCAAAACCTGTGACATAAACGGAACACAATTTATTGAGGATGGCTGGTGTATTGGGCCAGGACGATTATGAATAATATCTAAGAAGCCCTAGTAATTTAACATCGGATAAAAACTGTAAAACCCGCCTAATGGAAAATATTGGGTTGTCGGCCAAAAAGTAGGATGTGGGCGGCGGGATCTGTTGTCAGTATAGTTCAGGGAAATGTTTGTGTCGTGTGGTGTCGAGTGCGTTGCATGTAATTAAGTTGTGAACTACTGGTAGGGCCTCTCCGCTCTGGCTACACAGGGGTCTTGATCAACCAATGAGCAGATACGAGTGCGTTGCATGTGTATGTCCTATCCGTAGCCTAGCCAAAGTACAATATGTGTGCCTGTTGCATGTGCCAATACTATATGATCCCAAGCGTGGTTTTATTAGCCGTAATTTGTTGTCGGCCTTTTCACTCCAGTGTGTTTGCCATGTTTTAAAAAGCAGCTTTCTTATGTGTGGTTTGGGGTAAGTGCAGGCATTACTGATATATCTACTGTGTGTCTGGGTGCCTAAGCAATGACCCTTTCATCTGCCACCTCATTTCCGCTCATACCAACTTGTCCCAGGACTCAGCACAAGACCATTTTAAGTTTTTGTACATTCACAAACATGATGGTGTAAAAACCAGATGAACTACGTGGTTTTTGCTGGAGTTTATTTGCGCTAAGCACCGGGAGAGATAATACAAGCGCCAGCGGTTCACGAGTTTCAAACGCTTATGACTAAATAAACCGCTTGGCTTCCGAAGCCTATGGTGTTCGTCGCTACGACCGCGCCACAACAAAACGCCTTGTTGTTGTACTTGGGTCCAGCGAGAGAGCTATCACGACAGAGCGAGCGTTTAAAGTGATCTGCACTTAAAACTGATAAAGGCTGTCAGTGAAGCAAAAAAAGTAAAACGAAAAAAAGTCTCAACGACCGCTAGAACGCCGGTAGATGTATTCACACCAACACGTCAATAATTACTGAAACGTTTTCTCATACGCAGTCACTAAAAATTCAGCGAAGTTTTGTCCCTAAAGACTAATCATTCTAGAGGCATTGTTCTAGAAAGTGACTCATTGAATATTTGCTCTGTATTGTGCAAGATATAAGCAGCTAGGCTGTGTTTCTCGCACGGCTGGAAATCAAAGGCAGGTGCAGAAGTACTCCGTAATTGCAGCAGATGAACAGTTAGGGTAATGCTAAGAAAAATGCATAAACCAGTACTTAAGCCACGAAGTCAAACCATTGGCTGAGTTCACGTACTGAGCACCGTTATTGAAGTATCGCGCTGTAGGAATAGATGCCGCCATATTAACTGATGACGCCAACCTGTGGCACCACGGCTGTAATATGTGTATATATATAGGAGAACAATCCTTGAATAAGCAATTACCTTCTGTCTTTGGGCATGATGTGTTTACCAGTACACCCGTCCAGCCGCGACGTCCAGCCAACATAACAAACTGGTGACGGAGAATACGCTACCCAGAATTCCGCCGGCGCGGCTGTTACTGTCTTCACATGCATGCCCGCCATCCCCTGGCCGTGACGGTTGCGCCGGTCCGAGAACTTTACTCACGCCTTTAGAGCGTCAGAACAATGGGCAACCCGCCGACGAGCCCTTTATCTGCGCTGCCTTGGACCTGAGTGGGAACGGAATTTCGATTCCTTACAACCGCAACCTCCATTGTGCGCCTCAGACCACATGCCCGTGCATCTCAGTGCGGGAACCGCCCCTTTCCGCCCCCTGCTGAAAGCACTGACGCAACCGGAACTTCAGAAACTAAAGCAACCAATGCCGTCCCTTCACAGGCAACTGACGAGTACGCCACTGCAGTTCAAGCACTGGCACGGCACTACCCCGCTACCTGAACGTACGCCTCGAACGGCATCATTTTTGTGACCATCGTGAACTGCACGGTGAGCCAATATCAAAACTTGCCTATATAGTCAGTTAAAGTTGCCAAACTACAGAATTGCAGAAAAAATAATAGCCACAAAAATTACCACTGGGGTATATTTTAGTGTACACAAGAGCGTAGTTAGTTTTGCCTTTACACTTGTTATGAATTGTTTGGCGGTTCTATTGTATACTTCGTCGCCATTCCAAGATTAAATCATAGGCATGGGATTGCTACAAGCCTTCTTGCTCAAATCAGGGGAAGTAGCCTAAATATTTGATATCTATTTTGCATTTTTTATGCACAGTCGGATCACTTGGCCTTACTGAGGAAAAGTTTCCCTTCTTTGGGAACAGAGCTAAACAGGGACAGTAGACTACGTGACAAGGTTTTCTTTTTACAGAAGTAGTAACTTGTAATATATTTTTATTGTGACTAGAGAATTTTGGGACAGTGCGTTCAATATCAACAGAAGTTATGTTCGGTAGTAATACACAAAATCCACAAAGTTTCACGCTGCGTTGAATATCATAAACCAGTGCAACCATATTTCTTTTGGGTCAGTTTCTTCGGGGCCGGACGGGCACTCCTTCAAGAAGAGCAGCCTTCTCGAGAAAGAGAACTGAAGCTTTGACCTGCAGCGTTCTGCTCTTGCGGAAGGAAGTGGCAACCCCCTCACGAGACAACTGTTACCTCGTACGGTTGTCATAAATCGTTTTTTCCGACGCAGTCGGCGGCACGGGGAACCTGTTCTTACCCCTGCATGACGCACACCCTCACTGGAGACGGACGGTAAGGATGTACAGAGAACAACTCCGCTGTTATTTGTAAACCTGCTTATCTTTCCGCTCACTAAAAGAGGTATAGTTATTGAGGTTTTTTGTGCACAAGACGCATATAGAGAGCTAGAAGTTTACAAACAATTATTACAAAATGAAAACCTTTTCAACCTACGCTACTGCTCGAACAACGCCATTTGACGATAAATCTGCCTAATCTGCATTTTATGAAACACTGTAATCAGCAGCAACTCCATACAATGACGTTATTTCAACAAATGTTTGCCTAATAACGAGAAACATGATTCTAGCATTTCTATTTCTTGCGTCGGTCATGGTTTACATCAGGCAGCAGAGGTTAACAATGCTAACATGCAGAAAAATAAATGACCGTGCACGCTAGCACTATGGCCAAAATGTGTCAGGCTGTTGACCTTTGAGCACGCCTGTCGATTCCCTGCAGCAGTTACTCGCTGTATTGCCAAACATAAACTCGGCTCACCCGTTATGAGGTTACGGATTTGCGAGCCAGAAAGGGGATGAGCTGCTACGCTATGGGGGCGAAGTGGGTTTGATGCCACTTACCTACTGCAGCACGCCTACGTGAATTGGCAACAGTGTAACTCCCGACACATGCCCTGATTTCACTTTTACTAGAAACATCAACAACGCCACGTGAATGAACGTACCCGAAAATCGCAGTGATGGCCAGTGAACCATCTCAAGCTGCCTTGATGCGGAACAATATAAAGTACCCGTGATTGAAGTCGAATTGAAAAAGTGGGCCATGGGCCGCGAGCGCAGGGCTGAGCCGCCTTCCTTCAGTATCGAAGACATCAAAACGCAGACGCATACACTACGAGCCTACGTAAAAGCTACAAAGTAACAGATCAATAAGACTACACTGGTTCGGCATATCGACACCAAACTGCTTTACTTCGGGTAAGCTCGCCAGTCATTGCAACATGCATGGAAAAGTAAAAAGCACAATTGCAATCTCTAAATGCGAATTATAGCCCTCACTGAGGGCGCAGACAAATATGCGCTGACTTTTTCCAAAAAAATTGTTTCATGATCTTTGACAGCCTCTGTAGTACGGTCACTAGATCAAATACATACAGACTCCGCAAATATTTGATTGACCCTTCAGAAATGGAAAGTGAAAGCACTAAGACAATGCAAACTTTTCCACACCTTCGCCGACAACATGGACGACAAGCACCAAACGCTTCAGCATCGATATCTGCGGCTGTCTCTGTCATGCTCTCTTCCAGACTACGCGTGCGATACAAACGCACACCTATATATGCTCATTGACGAATCGGAGGTACGCGCGGCACAAAGCAAGTTATGGAGAAATCCCACACCCAGCCAATGCCGTATCACAAACAAGATGGTGGCCAATCTAGACCATGACTCCGTCACCTCCCTTACACAATGCATGAATGAATGTTAAAAGATCGTCATATCACCAGAATTGAAGACGGAAGCGGTGGTCCACTTAATAACAAATTCACGAAAGAAGTCAAGCTTCGAGATTTGCACCCGCTTTTCCTAGGGTAATGCTGCGGGAAGTTGGTCGGGCACGTCATCCTGGATAGCCCACATTATTACCTAAAATATACCTTGGGAATTCCTTCATCCTTGTACGGATTCATACCTAGTCTAAGTGCACAAGATATCCTTGTCCAGCACAATGGGGAAATAATTATGCCGGCTAATAATGACAAGACTAAATCATTTCGCGCTCTTGATTCAAAGAGGACCTTTCATAACGTAAACCATCGAACGATCATGAACAATCTCAATTACATGCTTTTCGGAGCGAGTGCATCAAGCTACAGCGGTGATTTAATTACCATTCTACAAGCCGCGCTAAAAATTGTTCAAACGCTATTACCTCCAATCCACGTTGGAGGCAGGGACACGCCAAAGGTCGCAGTTCTTTCTTTAGTGGTATTTAACATATCGCTAATCGGCTTTACCAAAAAATTAGATGATATATCTGACCCCCCCATGGCCTGAATGCAGATAATATAACGTTATGGACGGGCACAGAATCGGTAGGAAAATAGCCAGATTTATGACACCGGTTTATGACACCGCTCAAGGTTATGCAACCATGTGGGATTTATGCTTCTCTCTACCGAATCCTCAACTCATTTTTGTCGAGAAACGCTGAAGTTGAAACCAGCAGAACCTAGTCATCCAATTTACACTTGACGGAGCTACGATCACGCCTTGCCTACACATAAAAAAGACTCCCCAACTCTACGCTTCTTTTGCCACCTCAGTCAAACAACAGGACAAGCTTTTCATATACTCCGCCGAATATCCAGAAGATTTACGAATATGAAGAAGCGGATACGCTACGACTCCTTCAAGCCTTCATCTCTCACATGAAAAACATAATCTCGTATGTGAGACTTGATACACTTATTCGGAAAGCATGTACACAAACCCTTGGTATCTCCATGAGACTGGCCAAGAAAAGAATGCTCGTACAAAAAATTGCAGAGGAGCTCATAGATGTTATTTGGTGAGCAGCACCACCGTTTATAGATCACAGGAAGAGAAAGCAACTGCATGATCGCCTGGGTTACACTACTCACGGAAAAAAAGGATTTGGCGCCATTGAAATGCCAACAACCGTACGGCAAAACATCTATGTGGCTCCCGGACCACGGTATATGCACCCAGAATTTCCCAAAAGAATGCGTGCAGAGAGAGAACAGCCAGTACCAGAATACGTGGATGCAGCTCGAAAACTGTATACTCGTGCGGTGGACTATGCTCGCATGGATACCATCGCAGATATCGTCCCCAGGTGCACCGATCACGTCGCCAGTGTCAAACTTGCTTGAATCAACACCTCCAAAGCAATAAAAGCAGCCATTGTTTTTGCACCGCAACACCTATACAATCATTAAGACTCACGCATCAAGCCGGAACTACGTACGGGGAAGAATATCAAGACCAGATGCAGGAATCCTTCTCCAGCGACCCCCTCAACACACGAATCGTCTGGTTTTTGACCTCTGGCCACTCGTACTTTCCTGGCAACGTCATGACCCAAAACGACAGCCCGAGAATCAGCCTACAGGGCACCGTGAGACGACTTTCTACAACAGGTTCATCCTCTAGTAATCTAACAAAGCATCACACAGCACACAAGGTTGGGTAGGCAAAAATAATTTCCTTCCGACCCAGCACTCATCACAAAACATGATAAGAAATTCAGGCTTTTGCAGACAAACACGTTCAACACTTGGCTAAAATTCACACCTGCAACTCCACCGTTTACCATTACACCTTCTTACACTGCTGTTAGACCTGCATCCTCTACGACATGGTGGGTCTACCGGAAAAACAATAAATGTTCGCCCAATACCCAATCCTTCCTTTAGCAGGGCGAGAGAGAAAAGTCAGCTGAGCTTCGGCTGATGAACGTATGCAGAAGCCAGCTAGCTCCAACGGGAGAGATCTGAGGTCGCTACCTTCTCCAAAGTATTATTTCTCTCTGGTGACCATGTTCAAATTTCCTTATCTATATATATATATATATATATATCTATATATATATATCTATATATATATAAATATATATATATATATATATGTATATCTATATATATATATATTGTGAGCACTAGCAGCATCTACTGTGCTGTTACAGTCGCCGTGCTCCGATAGGACGCACTATCACAATCGCGTCATCTTCATCATCTCAGCTTTTCGTATCACCATCTTTGCTTCATGACCGGGTCTACCTGAGTCATCGGCTCTTGGAATAAACCGTTCTCCTTCACGTGTCCTCGACTCTCTCAAGTGGTGAAGGGTGCCTTCGATCATCTCGTCTACTTTTCCCGATCACCCAGCTGGAGCTTCGATCAGGTCAGCGCGTACTAACTAGCCCCGTGCAGCGCGAGAGCAGCAATGACGGCAGCGACAGTGCAGTTCTCGTCCAGCCCACCTTTACGATGACCTGCCCTCAACGCGAATCAGCCTTTTTCGCTGCCCTTTGTGGCGAAGACGTTGAGGAATGGCTTGACTAGTTTGGGGGAGTGAGTGCGTTGAACCGGTGGGACGACGCATTCTAACTGAAGAATGTTGGCTGGTCCCTGATTGAAGTTGGGAAGACGTGGTTTCCTAACCAGGACAGTTTCTCTGATTGGTCGAGATTCAAGGAGGATTTACTTACGATCTTCGCAACGTCGTCTGCTCACTTGGATACAGCCAAAAAGAAATTTGATGCCCGTGTGCAACGCCAGGCGGAGACCTACACTTCCATACACGGAAGATGTCGTCGCGCTATGCCGCCGGTTCAACAAGGTCAGTCATGCCCGCAACGGAGAAGGTACGCCACATACTGAAAGGAATCGCTCATTTTGCTTTGAGTGCAATGGCGATTCAGAATCCCACTACCATTGCCGATGTGCGAATCTGTCAGTGGCGCCATCTTTTCCAGTCCATCCGCATTCAACACGACACCTTGCATGCCTGCCTCTCTGGCTATGCCGAGCTTCCTACTATGTTTCGCGACATCATCCGTGTAGAATTGCATCAGCGTGACATACTCGGCAATCAGAACAACCACAGTCGTGCAACTGGGCTGCGTGACATGATCATATAGGAGCCAGTATCCATGACAACTCTTCCTGAGCCATGTCATATTGCTCCTCTTCACATGCCAACTTACTCCGAGGCCGTATGCAGATCACCTGTTGCCATGGAGCAGATTGTATCCCCGCTCTCGCACGGCCACTTCACCCCCATTTCTGCGCCTCCCACCGCACTGCCTTTCCATTCAACTTGGCGAGCACCATGCCCTATTAGCGACCGACCCGTCTGCAACTACTGTTGCATCCGAGGGAACATTTCTCGCTCTTGCCATCGACGACAGCTGATCGAGCGCCACGGCTACGCCACATACGAGCGAGATACCGGCTTCAACTACACCCTTCGCCAGCATGTGGACTCACCACCTCCGCCTCGCTCTACGACCGCGATTGATTCCGATTACCGGTCCCGTAGTCCACGCTCTCCCAGACGCCGTTCACCTTCGCCTTTCGGCGAGTCTTCATCCCCTCTCCGACCCGCATCACAAGTTTTTGACTGACACATGGAAAACTGAAAGCAGCAGTTTTCTAGGGGGGGGGGGGCATATTTCGACAGATGAATATGTTTCCCCATCGCCCGCTCCGGGCTTCGCAATTTGACACCGCCACAAGTTTCAACCTTCAGCCAGAGGAGAGGCAAGCATTGGTGCTTCTGCTGACCACACAAGGCTTCTTTTGACGCGTACTCCTTTGTTCTAGGGAAGACATCTGCAGTGGTACACCGTGTCGACAGTAATTGATATTGTATCGTTCCTAGTCGTCCATACCGGGTGTCTTTGCCTGAGCTCAAAATACTACGGGAGAACGTCAACGACATGCTCAACAGAAATATTGTTCGCCCTTCATCAAGTCCCTGGTTTTCTCGGGTAGTTTTTGTGGAGAAAAGACGGTTCTGAACAATTTTGCGTGGACTCTAGGGGACCGAACAAAATAACTCGCAAGGTTGTCTATATAATGCGTCGCATTGATGATGCCCTAGACACTTTACAACGTGCCGAATACTTCTCGAGCCTCGACTTCCGCTCTGGGTACTTGTAGGTTCCCATGCACGAAGCAGACAAAGAAAAAACAGCTTTGGCCACACACGAAGGTGTTTACGAACTTTTACATACAATTATGCCATTCGCGCTGTGTTATGCTCCAGCCACATTCCTGACAATGATTGATACAGTTCTTCGTGGCCCCAAATGGAAAACCTGCCTCTGTTACCTCGACGATGTAGTCGTTTTTTCCTCGACGTTTGACTACCATCTAAAGCGCTTGAATGGACTCCGAACCTGTATTACCAACGCCGGACAAACTAAACACGAAAAAGGCCGATTCGCGAGCAAGTCTATCAAGGTGTCATGAATGCGCCAAGGACCAGCTAGAAAGTCACAAGTCGGTAATGCGTGCGCAAGTAGGGATAGCTTTATGCGTGGAAAATGAGAGCAGAAGGTAAGAGAGTAGCGGAAACACAGAGCGGAAACGAGACTACAGGAAAGAGCGTTAAATGCGGTAGCAGGCTAACGAAAACTGTTCGCTAAAGAGACCAAGTGAGGAAACGTCCTACATGGTCAGGATGCGCAGCAGTCCAACGAGCTCTCCTCACTAAGTGCGTGTTATCGGCCGATGCACCACGGCGCGGCTTGCTCGCTGAGGAGTCTCACGTCACGTCGGGTCCGGACACGGCACAGCGGCCGGACGTCAGGAACTGTGCACTGTGGTTGACGGCTCGATGGCCAAGCGGCGGTTGTAAGTCGGTGTTTCCCCTAACCGCGCTCTCTGGCCCAGCGCGTCACCAGATCCAGGCACGGGCCAGCAGACAGACTTCGGTAACCGGACCAGCGGCCGACGGCTCTCCGGCGACAGCAGCGTTTGAGACCGTGGCTTCTAGCTCCAAGCGATCACAGGGCCGCGCTCACTCGCCCAGCGCGTCAAATGCGTCCGCTGAACCCTTGCCGATTCGATTCTTCTCCACGCTCCGCGCGCTCCTCGGCCCTCTTCTTTCTCCTTCACGGGCACCTCATCACACAAGGTACTCGGGCATGTTGTAAACAAAGACGGAATTCGCCCTGACCCGGAAATACAATGCTGTACGCCATTTTCCCCTGCCAGCCCGCGAAAAAGACCTCCGCAGCTTCCTTGGTCTAGCTTGCTATTTCCGAAATTTTATTCGTAACTTTTCTACCCTCGCTTCCCCCTCCACAAAATTCTTGCATCCGATGCCCCATTTGTGTGGTCTGAAGATTGCGAAGCCCCCTTTTAAATGCTCAACCATGCCCTGACGCCTGCGCCAGCGCTGCATGTTTTTGACAAAACGGCAGCAACTGTCCTAAACACAGACGCCAGGGGACATGGCCTTAGTGCCGTGTTGTCACAACGCAACGCCTCCTCTGTGGAGAACGTTGTGGCGTATGCAAGTCGCGCATTGACCCCTGCTGAACGAAACTACTCAATCACAGAATAGGAATGTCTAGCAGTTGTCTCGACCGTACAGAGATTTTGTCCATACTTGTACGGACGGCATTTCACTATGGTCACTGACCATCATGCTCTCTGTTGGCTTTCGTCGCTCAAAAACCTAAATTGAAGGCTTGGTCGTTGGATTTTGTGGTTACAAGAATACGACTTTACTGTGACATACAAGTCTGGCAAGAAGCACATGGATAAGGACGCCCTTTCCCGCTGCCCTGTGTCTTCACAAGATAATTCGCCATCCAATGCGGCCGAAGTCGTCTTACCTATGCCACATCTGGACAATATAAAGTTCGACCGCATCGACAATCTACCGTCCCTTCAACGTAGAGACCGCAATTGTAGAAATTTAATTGACCAACTTACCAGTTCGACGAAGCCACTTAACTGCCGCTTGCGCGGACAACTGAAAAAATTTCTAATTTTTGATGGTGTTTTCTACCATTATAATTAGGACCGTACCGGTGACAAGTGGGTTTGCCGTCATTCCGCGATGGCTACAGCAGCATAATGTGAGAGTTTTTTATGACGACAAGACCTACCACCGCGTGAAAAGTCGCATCTTTTTGCATGGCCTTCAAACCGCGTCGCCCAATACGTCGCCTCCTACGCGCCCCGCCAACACCGTAAACGGCCAACATCATCTCCTGTTGGAATACTACAACCGCTACCTTGTCCGTCAGCACCGTTCGAAGTCGTCGGCATAAACCTGTACCGTCATTTGCCCATTTCCACAGCTGGTCATTGTTAGGCTGTAAACACCGTTGATCATCTAACCCGCTATGCTGAAACCGCCCCTCTTTGGACGGGTTGCACTGTATAATTCGCCGAGTTCTTTTTGCGCTCCACATTTTAGCGCAACGGGCCTCCCCGAGTGCTGAGCGATCGCGAAAAACCATTTCTGTCAGCTACTCTTGCAGAAGTTCTTCGTGCCGCCGACACTGCTCAGAAAACTACGTCCAGTTATAACACTCAAACGAGTGGTTTGACTGAACTTTTTCCTCGAACACTACCCGACATGCTGTCTTTCGTACATCCGACTGGATCACAGCAATTGGGACGCAATTCCTCCGTTCGTAACATAGGCACATAATTCCGCACTGCAGAGCACCACAGGTTTTTAACCCTATTTTCTCGTCTATGGCCGTCCGCCTCCCTCGTTTTGGACTCATCTTTCTTGTCGGCACCTGTTGACTGCATGGTCAGCGTTCCTGAATAATTCTCTTCCCGTCTCGCTTACTGCCGCCGTCTCGCCCGTATGAACACAGAAGCCAGCCAAAGCACCCGCAAGTCTTGTAACGACGAAGATCATGGCGACGTCACGTTTCACCCAGCGGACGTGGTCTTGTTATGGACTCCTGTGCGTAAACCTGGCCTCTCAGAAAAGTGTCTTTCTTTGGTACATTGCACCCTATGCAGCGCTACGGCAAATTTCTTCTGTAAATTGTCGCGTCTATCCAAACAGTGCCGTTACCAATCGTGGCCGCCGTGGAACAGAAATCGTCCACTTTTCGTGGCTCAAGCCTCATGTCCAGCGGTCAAGTATGTTCAGCGGTCAAAAGGGGGGACAAGTGTGTGCATGAGCAGAATATACAGTCCTTGGACAATCTACTAGGTTGCGACAATCGCCGTGCTCCGATATGACGCGCTATCATCATCGCGTCAACTTCATCATCTCGGCTTCTCGCATCATCATCACCGCTTCTTGACGGGGACTTCCTGGTTCCTCGGCTCTTGGAATAAACCATTAGAATAAATAAATGGTAGGCTACTATTTATTTTCTGAGAATATCTGCCGTATACAGTCCCCCAATTCTTATCCTTCTATTTATTTGCGCCTCATGGTTGGGATCCGGGTTCACAACTTGGCCTAAGTAGATATATTCAGTTTCCACATCCACTGCCTTGCCATATATCTCAAACCACTGTGCTGTCCCGAGGTTATTGATAAATACTTTGGTTTTCTGCATATAAATTTTCAGGCCAACGGTTCTAATTTGTTGGTGCAGGGTGGAAAGCATTCTTTGCAATTCATCACCCGAGTAACTTACAAGGCAAGATCCTCATCAAATCTGAGGTTACTGAGGTATTCTGCATTAACCCTTACTCCCACCTGTTCCCAATAAAGCGTTCTGAATATTTCTTGTAAACATGCTGTGAATAGCATTGGCGAGAATGTGTCTCCTTGTCTGACGCCTTTTTCTATAGGATTTTGCTGCTCTCCTTATGGAGGATGACAGTAGCGTGGACCCTTGGTAGATATCCTCTGGTATTGTTACAGAACGCTCATCTACCCCTGCTTTCGTAATGCCTGAATGACTGCTGAGGTTTCGACCCAGTCCACTGCTTTCTCATAATTTATGAAGGCTATAAATAGGGGTTCAGTACATTTAGCGCACTTCTCTATCACCTGATTGATCGCTTGAATATGCTCCATTGTTTAATAGCCTTAATTAAACTAGGCTTGTTTTTTCAAGTTGACGGCAATTTAAGGTTCCAGAAATTCTGTCAGTGATTACCTTGGTAAGTACCTTGTATACGACTGACACTAAGCTGATCGGCCTGTAATTTTTTGAGTCCTTCATGCAACCTTTCTTACGGATTAGGATGATGTTTGTGTTCTTCCAAGATTCCAGTACATGTGCGCTCATTAGGCATAGCGTGTAGAGGTTTGCCAGTTTTTCTAGTACAATTTTTCCTCCACCCTTCAATAGGTCTGCTATTAGCTGATCCTCACCAGGTGCTTGGAATGCTGCCCATACTGAGGTTATACATGGGATGCCTCATGCAACCTTCGAAGATCTCTTCACAAAATACGACGTGTGGAACGATTATTTAGCTTCTGGAATTTCCATAATGGAGCCACCATGAATGCTGTAAAATTGGTTAGTCAACGTATCAATACTGCAGTGGTCACTACAAGATAAGAAATCGTCAAAGCATGTTGCAAGTTTAGCAAAAATAGAAGTGTCGTCTGCGCATTTATTGTTCATTATTTATATTATTGATGTCACACAGGTAATTAAGGACACACCAGTTAAGCTGCGATTGTACGCTGATGACTGCGTTTTATATACTAGCGTAAATATTGCTCATGACCAAGATGTTCTGAACAAAGTATTTTCGTCTTTTTGTGGTTGGAGCACCGCGTGGCAAATGAACATTAATTACCAAAAAACTGTTTAAATGACAATTACGAATAAAAAACAGCCGCTAAGGTTTAGTTTTAGTTACAATGGGCACTACCTAAACTCTGTGAATACATTCAAATATCTTGGTGTTACGTAAACTAAAAACCTAAAGTGGCACCATTATATCGAAACAATTTGCGCTAGGGCACTTAGAAAACTGGGATACATAAACCGAACACTAAAGCACTCTACCAAGGACTGTAAATTAACCGCGTACAAATCGCTCGTCCGACCATTGCTAGAGTACGGCTCAGCGGTATGGTCACCCTCTACTGCACTTGACATAAATATGCTCGAGGGCATACAGAAAAAAGCAATACGGTTTATTTTTGGCCGGTATGACCGCAATTTTTCTCCCTCATCTCACGCATGCTCATTGTCGTTAGAACCCCTTGCTTTTCGACGCACACTTGATCGTATCACTCTGCTACATAAGATTGTACACAGCCGCAGTTGCATTGAAGCACCGATTACTTTTTGTCATTCAGCACGTCGAGCCACGCGCCGATCTCACCCACTCAACATTGTTCCCTTCTAGCCATTTGTAAATTGCTTTAAGCATTCTTTTTTCCCAGCCGTTGTTGAGATTTGGAACAACTTAGATGGTTCCCTGCGCGAAAAACCAATTGAACTGTTTTTGAAAGAACTGCCTAACCATATTTTGTAATATGTTTTAAATGCTTTGTATGTTTATGTGGTGCAGCTTAATGTATATTCTTTTCTTTTCATGATGTACCCACTCCTGCTATGTTTCGTGAATCGAGACAGCAGTATCTGTAAATAAATAAATAAATAAATAAATAAATAAATAAATAAATAAATAAATAAATAAATAAATAAATAAATAACTGGGCAGGGTTTTGTAGTCGAACAACATAACACGGCGGACGATGGCTATCTCTGAGGACTCTAGAGAAGCTCCTTAGCACCCGTTCTGCAAGAACTGTCATTCCTTTCACTAAACATTGCGAATTCTTACCGCTGCCGTCATTACAGTAGGGAAAAGGCCAAGTTAGTCTGACGACTATCCTCTGTGACAAGTGGCCTTCACAACTCTCCGTGGAGCCCCTGGTATGCACAGGCCAGCACTTTGCGTTTGCCTATGAATCCTCTTTGAGAGTTATCGGAACTGTGACAATGTCTGCCACGCTCAGACCAGGTTGTCTTTCCTTTCGTCACAGTGAGATCACAACGAAAAAATTTTGTGCTTAGATGTTGTGCCTTTAAATGGCGCGCTTGGGATCTTATTGCTCCTCAGTCAGAAACTTGCCTAACATGGGAAGGTTTTGCGCATCTAGGTACCGGTCCAGGTACTGTGTTCGCATTCAGGGTTTCGCATTTTCACTTCTTTAAAGAAACCGCGAGATTTCGGTTGCTACAACAGAAAAAATGCTCAGAATATTGAGATAAGGGGAGCTTTATCATGTTTTGAAAATGTTGTAGCATTGAACCAAATAGTTAAAGTAGCTCAACAGCCTGCCGCAAACAGTCTTACTGCCTCACCGTCTTAACATCGGGCTTTCCGAACTCTTGATACACCAGTAAGGTGAACCTAAAGTGCGGCGGTAACGGCTTCTTGACTGGGCAGTACTCAAGTGACTCCTTAGCGGTATACGGCCAATCACGTTGACTGCTTCCCCAAACAAGCACATACTCAGTTGCACGGCCCATTTGTATTGCGGTAACCCCTGGCCAGTTGTCACGGGCTCAAATCGCTGCAAATCCGCGTCACGCTCCTCGCGTCCTTCCCGAAAGATTGGTAGGCTATATTAAGAATTTAATTGATAGAGCTAGTTTTGTTTTCGGCCGTGACTGTTGCTGTGTTTGCCGACCCTTATAGAATCTGAATCTCTAGCTACAGGACTCAGATTTCAGCCTTCGCAGCTTTCTTAGCTCTGTCAGCTTCTTTCCTGGCTCATTTAAAAACTTCCCGCCTTTCTTATTTCTCTCGTTCATCAGCTTCTCGGGGGGTTTCTCTTTTAGCTGCCCCGTCATACGGCACTGCGCTTTCCAAGGTATCAATGCGCTAGGAAAGTTCCAGTCCTGAGTACCAGCGGCGTTGCTACGCCAATTTGTGTATCAACGTCTACGTTTCCAGTATTCAATCACGAGCGCTGACACCATTCAACTTCCATCTACAGATGTCAAGGATAAGTTCCAGGCAGGATGATCACTGTCGTCAGGAATAGGCTGGTGATTGCGAAGGCAGACCCAGGAAAGGTGTTCCACACACGGAAAACTATTTAAAAGGCCTGTGGGCGTTAGGTGTAGGAGGAGCACAAAACAACGGATGTACTGGGTTGTCTACGCAGGAGGTACAGCTCGTTAATCAACAGTTATTTAAAGGGCCCGGGAGTTCAGAAGGTACGAGAATGGCCCGCGCGAATTACCACCATAGAATGGTCTGGAGTTTCTTTGGGACGCGTAACTACTGGCCTTGATGAGCTGAAGACCAGCGGTGAAGCTTGGAAACGGGGTTCGCCATGAAGACGGTAATGGAAGACTAAAAAATGCGCGCCAATACTCCCTGTGAGGGTGGTTTGAAAGCGAAGCTGTGAACAACACCGGCTACGATTACCCATGCGACGGCACTTGAAGTCGCACATGTGGCTCTACTAAAAGTGAAACCACGGACAAGTGAAATTCGCTTAATTACAGCCTTCGTTCAAAAAATAGTCTTCGTAAGGGGAAATCAATTCGCAATCTACTAATGGTGGTTGGTTGAGTTGCATTGGTGAAGCACATGTGCACAAAGGGTTTTTTATAAAATTAAGGATGCTGAGACCCGGTGTTAGACGCTCTAAATGCTCCTTCGTCTCTGTCGCCTCTGTAGAGGCGGAGGAGAAATAAGATATGTTGCGTTGCTATGAGCGCCAAATTTTTACTAACTCCTAGGGCAAGCGTAAGGGGCGTACACAGCCGTTACACCTGCCGTGGACTGAGCATAGCGGGCCGCGAGAGGTCACGTGACGCTATCACGTGGCATTCAGGATGAACGCAGCTGGTGAACCAATATACGTGCACGGTGAGTGCACTGTCTGTCACCATGTCTCCGGATGGGCTTGTAGCCCAATCAATAAGACAACACACTCTCGCTCTGCTTCTCTATTATTTCCAGGTTCGATGCCTGGTGGTGCTAGTAACTTATATTTTTCCGCCGGCGTTTTCTGTGGACACCAATGGTCGTGGCAGACCCCCTGGCGGGTATAGGTAACATGCTTCACTTTCAAACGATAGCACCCGGAACAGTACCACAGCCAGAAGAGTAAGCACATCAGCGCCAGAATAAGAGCGACCAAACGCCCTCCTTTGATTTGATGGCAATGAGCGACAGTGTTGTCTTAGGGTGCCCATTAAGAAATTGTGGAGTTTGATTTTTCACAGCATCGTGCCCAATTTGGCCAACTGGCTTCTTCCTGTCTTCGTTCATGGCTCGTCGATCGCTTCCCCCGCAGATGCTCCTCTTTGTTTCTGTGTTCGTGCTGGCACAATGGCTGGGCCATTTGTTGGCATTGCCATTATGATAGTATGGTCACCAACGAATATTTTATAGAACAATGTGTCAGACACTCACACGGTGAGTATCGGTTCCTTTCCCCACTGTATTGAATCTTCCTCGGAAAAGTGGCAGTACTCGCTAACCGCAAGTGAAGAGAGCAGCACTACGAAGCGGTTGCGAGTCGAAGGATAGAATAGTGCTCGTACGCCAGGCAAAGTAATCCATAACAGAAGAAATATCAAGTCAGCACGCTATGCATATGTGTAGGAATAAAAATTCTCCAACACGCGTTCCTCCAAGTATTGGGTTATTTGTTTTGTAGAGAGGGCATGCGTTACCTGATTTACTGATATGTTTTGCCGGTGTAACTGGGTCACGTTTACAGCTTATTACAACGCTTGACTCCCTTTACTGTCAAAAAAATTCCGAGCGTGTAACTGCCTCTATAAACTCCAGTAAAAATCATCTACATTGCCGGAATAAAGGTATTCATAACTTGATATTTCACTTGTGGCGCCACTGATATTCACAACAATAGGTCATCTTGGATAATAATGGCGTGAAATTGTTGCTTAGAAAAAATATTACTTTCTTCGCAAGCGAAAACCACAAGGGCTAAGAGACTGACGTTCTGGAAAGAAAATGGTGTTTTAAAATTGTACTTCAATGCACCTATACAAATATTTGTTATCGTGTTCGAGTATGACGCGACACTTAGGTAGAGAATATTTCATCTATGTAAAGTGCAGGGCTCATTTAAACCCTCTTGTACCAGGCTCCCTTGCTTAGCAGAAATTTGGGCCACTGATATCATCCACGGTACATGCAGCAGCACAGTTTCACACGCTCCGCGTACGCCAAAACAAAGTAACGCGTTTACCATTTATATACTTCAATGTACAGGTTCTCTGAAATGTTTTGTTTGCAGAATAAATACTTTTAAAAACATCTCTTTCAACAAGCCCTTATATTAGATACGGATTATCAACGAAAACGAGTTTTTAACATTTAATTTGTATCAAGTAGGCTATATTTTGTTTCGGAGGCTCTGCAATTCTTTTTATATCAGATAGGGTTAACGCCTGGTTGATGAGATTTGGTTTTGCATTGGGAGATTTAGTACTTTCCAGAATTTGTGCAATTTAGTATCATAAGTTCCCGTTGTGTGCTAGATTTTCATCTTGGTTACGATCACCCGTGAAATGTATGATATTTACCTCTAGGGTTATCGCATTCAGCATCAGTCTATTTTATTCATTAAACGGGATTACACCGACACCCTTATCGACGAGCCAACGTTCAATTACTGGCAAATTACTTTTGTACTATACTTACAAGGAAATCATCTCTCTCTGAGTGTGGTTTGCAATGATAGACCCGTCGGTTTTTCGCGGTGATGAAAGGTGTCGTAGCTGCATTCCGAGAATAGACATCAATTTATAGCTTGCAATTGCGTGTGGTTACGCAGAAATGTCTTGATCTGCCTAGTCAAGAGTGGTCTCTATTGCCGAGTTTAGCAAGATTTAAGCATATTTGTTAACCTGTGTTCCCCGCCCGTTTAAGTTTGTTTCTGTCTCAAGGTAAAGGGGTGCTGAAAAAATAATATTTTGTGTTTTTGTTCTGAGATTGACTCTTCGTTTGAAAACACAGCTGTTTATGTGTATATTTCAAAAATTACATTTCTATTCCTCCCGGGTGGCTTTTGAAACATTTACAGGTAATAGGTAACACAAGGGCCATCTAAGCTACCGTGTCTCGTCTCTATAACCACCAGAAGGAGATAATATTGTGTTTCATTTTATACTTGGGTATGCAAGCCTTATTTGGCCATTGTTTTTTTTCATTAAAATAAGGAAATATTCTCAAGCAAGAGACCATACTTTTGATTCCGCTACTCTTTTGCTAAATATAATATGATGGGCACCTCAGATGGTGTTGGTAAATATTCAGGAAAAATATATGCGCGGATATTAAAGAGACAGATAATTACATACATAATGAACTTTGGTTACCAGTCTATGTTAAAAACTGCATTCCTGGTGCGGAACGCAAGTTTCTATGTAACATCGATAAGACCTGTAGAGGTGCTAAGATGTGACAAGACCCAGACCTCAAAAAACCTGCCAGATTCTACACAGCTTCTTGTGAGACACCATGGCTTCTAAGTGATGAGAAATGTGTAACTGTGGACCTAACAAATCTCACCCTATTTCGGGTTCTACTATTGAGAAAGGTGCGCAAACGCAAGACAAACATTTAAAACAACCGTTTTTCTCTTTTGTAGAACTGGTGCAAAAAAATTCGGAGATTTAGTTATTCCTTTATTATAAAGCGAAGCATTGAACGCTTTCTAAACTGTTATTAGCAGAATCAGCATGACTTTTCTTTCACCATCGGCGATAATAAATAAAAGCCACCCGGAAATATTATGATGTTTGTCGTTCTTGTCTCTCTTGACTGCCCCAATGTACCTGCTTTCTCTTCTGAAACAACTATATTGCGCCGATATTTGCGTGAATATCGCTACTACGATAACGTCGCTAAACGAAGCAACGCAAGGCCCAATTCACAGGAGGAATCTGGTCTGCTGCAGATAATTATTTTTCTCAATGTTTATATTGCGTCCTCTTTAGGTTGTTCAAAATTGCAAGTTTACCCTCCAGTCACTCTCAGGGGCTTTGTGGTGAACGCAAACGTGCGAATACCAATTATTTCCTATGAACTGGAAACACATTGGCCGCAGTGATGTAGCGAGGGTTACTTTCTTGTGTAGCGGGCATCAAGGTTTACTATGGCTACAAAAAAAAAGAATTGTTTTTCTGTAGATCTGACAATATTACCATATTTCATCTTGCATCTGGTCATAGGTGCTTTTTACTGGGATATGTTTGCATGCTTTAGCTCAGACCCTCCTTCCTCCTAAAAATGTTACCCACGCAAATGGACGATGAAACATTATTTTGGAAATGCCAACTATCTCACACACAATGATTGTCCTTGGAATGTCTGTTCTAACATAAAATTTTTTTCGTGATTAAAAAATCCAGATTAGAACAACGAAAAGCTATCGAATGCAAGTACATAATTTGGGAAATACACTTAGGCTGCGGGGTTGCGTCCGCCATACCAATTACGAGGACGTGTACCGCAACAAGTACAGTTATTTTAACCGGTTATAAAACATCTGCTTTACTCTTTTTATGCATCCGTCGGTTATGTGGTCACCCGTCACATAAGCTATTTTGGAAAAAGCGGTAGCGTAAAAGTAGCAATTATCCGCCTAATATTGTGGTATTTCTGACTGGTGTGTGCACTTTATGTTGCCAAAATATATTCGTGTTTTTCATTAATATCGCAAACCAGAAACATGTATCCCCGCAGTGAGAAGGCACCATACATAAAACATGTTAATTTATCTGTGCCTTGATAATTTTGATTACTTGCCACGGCAAATCACTCGTCGAAGTGTCCGCGGCGTTATTGTATTTTTCAAGCTCAATTCATAGCTTTTGGAGTAAATACATTTCCTCCAATGACAACAGATCTAAAACAATTTTAAATGTGCTACCGTCAAATAATTTTAACGCTTTTTTGCACAGCAAGGCACATACGTCCCAATTGCTGTTTAACGTTGTCCGCAATGTTACTCTTTGAAAAATACGGCGGAATAGCGTATCGTTCAATAACGTAACCTATCGACTATAGCAAAACATTCGAGATTTATGCTCGTAACGTTGCCACTGAAAAGAAGTGCGCTGAAAGACAAACAAAATCATTTGTATCTCATGTCTATGCCATAAATTGTTCTACTTGTGAGCAATATTCAAGCAGAAAAACTTCTGGTCAGCCAATATTCTCTATCTTGCACTGACCCGTGTACTACTTGCAAAAAATAATAGTTATATTTTGTAATTTGGGATTATCTATAAATAAACGAAATGATTTTCATGAAAAGTGGTGCAGTTCGCTTCGCAACAGAGCGAGGGTTGCTCGTACTGCACCAATGTTGTTTCATGTACAGGCAAGAAGACATATCTGCCGGCTGAAGAATCACCTTCGCTAAGAGAACTTCACTGGGACACCCCGACAGTTAGCATGCCTGCGTCCATGAAGCAAAGCTTCTACTCATAATGGTGCTCTCAGTGCTCAACCAGCAATTAAGAAGTCCACGGTAGCTACACATCGAGTATATGCAACGACAACCTGTGTGAGAGTTTATTCGCACCGTTTAACCCGAAGCAAATATGTGGGCAAATTATTCAGCGGGAAAAAAATTGTCCGACTTGAGTAAATTAACCCAACCGGACAGTGGGACATACGTGTCCCACTTTTTTGTCGAAAATGAAACACTTATTCGCTTTTGGATTTCTTTTGTCAGAATCAAAAAGTGATCAAGAGCTAACCTAGAATGTTTTCAACATAATAACATTCCTTTATTTCCTTTATTTTGCCCCTGAGGGTTAAACAATATTGGCTCTAAGTAGTTTGAGGTGTAACGTCACCACTGTGGATTATATTTTTTGGGGCTCATTATATATCAAAAGGAAAAGTACCAGACTGTAGTTTCTTCTCGAAAATCCTTCCCACTATTTTTAACGTAAGTGTGCGCGAAATGCTTTGCTCAGCAGGTTGCAACACAGTTGCTTGCCAAAAAAATCAATCTCGCTGAAGCAATGCTGAATAAATGTTCGCGAAAGGCTTCGTTCAGCAGGTTAGAACGCAATTGCTTGCCAAAAAATAAAACCCCATTGAAACAACGTTGAATAAGTGACGGCGTTTGAATATAAAGTTTATGTACTGTTACTTTGGTGTTTTTTGATATTAACACTTTTGGGTAATATTTCGGTCCCCAAGTCTTGCATATTACAAAAAAAATATAATGGCAACAAACCGACAATAAATCGGGTCGAAAAATGTTGGGAAGGTATACATTTGGGGCGTTATATTCGGCGATTTCAGGATATTTTGCCTACCGAAGGAAAGGCGCTTTATTTTCTACATCATTTTTTTTATTTTTAAATCTTGGTTTATGACGTTTCCTTCGAAAAATGTTTCCTATTGATCATGACCTTTGGCTCATTTTGGTTCCGGCACTCCTGCCTAGCATATCCTTAAAAACAAACTGTACTGGGCAATACCAATCCAGAGAAATCCGCCTTTGAATGTCGAATTGGCCAATAATAAACATAATAATTATTGCCAAATGGTCGTCAATTTACTAATTTTACACACTATTTTTACGTGAAACAGGTATTTTGTGGTGATACTTGCTAGTTATGCAGATATTGCCCGTGATAAGATCTGAGCTTTAAGCTGTATTGGAGACACTTTATCTGAGGATGTTTTTTTCAAGTCCAAATGTGGGTGACATTTTGGCTGATACTTTCAAGAGATACACCGTCAAAACAATATTATTTTACCAAGTTGTGTAAACAGGTTATTTTAATGCCCAGAAAAATCGCACCATACAAACTTTTGCGAGTTCCGCAGATGACTGTTTTTGAGTAAATAAATTCTTTTATTTTGGGGGACACATTTTCAACATGATTTGGAACATATGCATTTTAATCTGCCGCTGTGTGCGTGAATTGGGCTGCCGAAATATTGCAAGTTTATCTTAAGAATATTTGGTGCTCGTCGCCTACCATTTTTTTGTTATTATATTGAATTCGTTGTTCTGAAAATATAAACATGCCACTAATATTTGTTTTTTCCAGTTGTGGTTGCAAAGAAGAAAGAAGAAAGTTTTTGACGCACAATATAAAACTTTCATCATAGAATCGTTTTCAATTTTATAAATTTGTACCAGTGGGGTTACCTTGCAATGAAGGATGCGGGACAATTAATTGATTGTGTGGTTTAACGCGCCGACGCAATGCAGGCGCTGAGGTATGTAGTTATTGCTCTTGACTAATTTCGGCCACCTGGGGATCTTTAACGTGTGCCAAAATTATGTATATATGAAAAGCGGCCCCGGCAACCGGGAATCACACCCGCGTGCTCGTGCCCGGCAGTACAACGCTTTAGCCAATCAGCCACCGCGGCGGGTAGATGTGTTACAAAATTTCGCTATTGAACCAGAGGCAGACACTATACCGATAAATTTGCGTCGATAATACCAATGATACGTAGTCTCCCGGCGCTTTTGATTTAATATAAGCCACTCCCTACGACGGTGAATTACCCTATCTTTTGAGAGTCTTTGACGTGTTTCTGACGTCTATGCAGGTATTTTCGGTGCTGCCACGTCTTCAGATGTCATTTACCGCTTCGACATATCAAACAATGTCTGGCTATAATGTCCGGAATATGTAGGAGATGTTTGGTGGATTTTTATGCTTGCTGTTTGACTTGAAATTCACCTGTCGTGTTGTTCCGTGCCATGTCATAACAGGTGGCGGATTGTGCATTGCTCTGTTGCGGCTGCGTTTTTGTTTGTTCTCAGGCAAAAAAGCAGCATATTTTTAGTACACTGACTCATTATATACACAGGTAAATGCTCATTAAAATTTATTAAATCGCGTAGCTGTAAGTGGTTTCTATGGCTTTGAGCTGTAGCGGACTTATAAATAGATATACCCTAAGTCATTAGGTTTACCGGCACTCATACAGGGTCAGCCATAACACTGAACACAGGGCAAACAGAAAGATCACTTCTTCCCCCTTTTTTACAAGTATACATCCCTAAGCTCGTGCTTGAGATGCAATAGGGCGTGGAAAACCTGTTGTTCATTTGTGAGCAGAACACAGCTCTATTAATACAAACATTGATGTTTTTTTTTATAAGTTTATAGGCTTCCCTTTTTTTGCGCACAAATCACTCTGCATTAAAATGACACCATAAAAGTGTACATGAAAGTCAGCAATCTCGCTGGTGAAAGCCCTAGCTCCCAGAGCATTCCTTTCTTCTTCTGGCCACAGATTGTCAGACACAGTCTCTAATGCGTCGGGCAGTGCTGTTGAACCTGCATTTACTTGTTCAACCAGCAGTTCAGTGCTAAAAATACCCCTTGCAGGCTATATACGCTCATATTACAGCATTTTTTGCAGGCTTTTCTCGTATTGGCAAATTATATTGGGAAATATGATCTATACGTTGTTGTGTTTTTCGCGTACACTAACAAACCTTCTGTAGCTATTATCTGCTTCGCGTTGTGTGTCATCTATAGCCGACGGACACAACGCAACGCCTGTAGTATTTACTACAGTTTACGTTAGGTCTCTCGGGTTATTTTCTGTAATATTCTGAAGAAACACCTCTCACGTCGGCGTCATTACCGTTTTAAAATAGTTCACGGTTCTCATCTCGAAAAATTGGTTGGCGATGCTTCTCTCAATCTTTTGACAGCAAGACCAGCCTACCCTGAATGAGATGGTCTGTTTTATAACCCACTCCCTAAATTCTTCCGAAGCACGCAAAAAAATCAAAAAAGTAGTTTTGTTTTGCAGAGTGGTCATCTCCAGCACAACTGGTCATGCCTGAAATGCAGCCGCGGTACTTAAATATACTGCTACATTGTTAGCGAAAGATAAGGTTGGGCGTTTTCATTCAAAAGCATCTAGAACCTTCTTCATGAACACAACTTGGTCTGCTGCTGCTTTTTGTGTCAAGAAATAGAAATCGTGTAATCGGCACATCCCCAGTAATCAGCCGTAACGACGGCAATTGCTTAAAAACTAAACATATCTTTGTGTTTCTATCCTATGCGATTTGTGAACATGAAATTACGAGTTTTCAGTTCTGGTAAGGCGGGCTCATATGAGTAACCCAGGGTACGCCTGTATGGGGGCATATTTGTATGTTTACAAAGTTCTGTCAACTTTAATTATGGGCGTACAGAATAACAAACGCTATGGGGTGATCATCTTTAAATCATGCTTTTCAGGTAATTTGTCTTGCACTAGTAAACGAAGGTAGTTGTGGTGGCAGGGGACATTTACATAATACAGGAATCTTTTACACATATGCAATTTTAGAGTGAAGGAGTTAGTACACGTAGAATTTAATAAAATATTGTATACTCGTTTTAAGATATCGAAGAAAACAAAATGGTGCTCGAGAAGTAATATTATAGCGGTGCTTCATGTTAGTATGCTGGGGCGTACTGCATTCTATGCTCTACAAAATACTCCTGCTACACAACAATACGCTATGTACGCGTATGCAATATTTTTGTCATTTCGTGAGGGTAAAAAGTAAGCTCCGACTAACATGTAAGACTTGTCTGTAGCAAAGCTACACGTACGCTTCATGGCCATGACGAGTGTTTAGGTCCACAATTAGAACTGATTTTCTTCTCCTTCGCTCCAGTAACGATATTACACTATCATTTTTCAGGTACAATGTGAGCTCCCTTTGGGTTTTTGGAAATGATAATTATTAGTCATTCCCTTCGAGGGGTGTGCGCTATGTCGTCCCTTCCTTGCCCCGAGCAAGTGTTGCCAAGATTACGGCGATGGCTGAAGCTTTTTTGGCTCATTTGTACCGATGTCCCTAAGTGGGTATGTTTGTCTTGACAAATTTGCTTCAGGAGACAAGGAGGTCACTGCGAGGCACACACTCAAGAGCACTCGCCATTTTCTTGTTTTGTATCTGCCGGGTTTTTGCTGCATTCTCCACCAATTTAACAAACGTGGGAAGGAGATGGTGGGTGGGAGGCCAACGCGAGGCCAGCTGGGCAATCGTCGCGGGGTGGTCGTCGCGACATTTTTCGAATTGCCGGGCTGTCGCCTCAAGGCCCATGATCAAATACGAGCGCTTTGCACTTATTAGGTATTTTACCTGCGGACACAAATAAAACCAATTTGCGGTAAAAATCGTATGGTATTTTGTCGATATGGGAGTACAATGTTTTTGGGTGGTAGTTGGCTGTACAACTATCGTAAGGCCAATTCTATGTTATGTTGAAGTGTAATGACATCATTGACTTGCACGATGACATCATGTCTATGACGTTATTCTAGCTTGTCATACGTCACAGTGACCCGAAACCACACTGTTCGACGTCGCATTACGTAAGAAACTGTGAAAACATTATTCTGCAAGCCAGACACATATTCTTGTGCAAATGACAAGTGTTTTTTCTCGTGCAAATGACAAGCATCCTTAAGCACTTTTATGTGCCACACTGGTTTGTACTAACACTTTAGAGTCAATAATTGACTTGACAGAGTAGGTTCCTGATCTATAATGTACCCATAATGCATTAGCCGTTTGCTCAAGACATGCGTCCTGTCCCTGATGCTCTCCAAGTTTTCATTTGCAACCAGAGAAACAAGGCAAAAAAATTCCACGAAGTGAATGAGGATGAGAGTGGTGAAGCTAAAATGCTTATCTGTAAAACCGTGAAATATTCGCCAACACCGCACATATAGACTCGGCGCGTCAAACTTTATACCGCTCTGTTGACAAGCCCGTCAACGACGTCGATGGTGGTGGTGATTATGTAAGGCCTGTGTTGGACGATGAGAATCTCCAAGGGTCCGTTGGCGAATTCGCTGTGTGACATTTTAGCCACCTTGGCCGTCGCTTTCTGCAGAGCGTCGCGTACCCCCGGTACGTGTCTTCAGCTTGCAGGTCACGAACGACCTTTTGTTCTTCCTCTCCTTCTTGTTGGGTAGCAACGAACGCATTGAACGTTTTGACCTCTTCGGCCAATCTTTGGTTGCCCACAATTATCATCAATGTGCCGTGTATGGCAGAAACGAGGGACAGGATAGGGCCCGAGCAAGAGTCTTGAGCACGCAGGCGACGAACGACCGGATCTTCTTCTTCCTCTCCTCCTTGTTGCGTAGCAACGAACGCGTTGAACGTTTTAAACTCTTCGGCCAATCTTTGGTTGGCCAATCTCTAGGGGATCCTGCCACAATCATCATCAATTTGCCATGTAGGGCCGGGTCAGGGCCCGAGCAAGAGGAGCTTCGCCCCTGAAATAGCGTGTAGCCGGGCACAAATACTGAAGAAAAACACAGAAGCGGCTACTGGACGTTGATGCGTGTATCCAGTGCCACAGAAAAGATATCAGAAATAGGCACAATCTGATGATGGTTGGGTTTTTATGGCGCAAGGCCGACTAAGGGCAATGAGTGCCAGAGAAAAGATTATTTAATGAAGGGAAGTGATTACCACAGAAAGGTAGGTAAAAAAACGTGTCAACCGAACATAGTAAAATCAAATTAAGATAATAGTGATGGCTGGTCTATAGGGCCAGATTTGATTATGCGTGATAGGAAATGAGGTTTAAAAACTAAACGTGTGACAAATACTCAAACACACGTTTCACGGAAACCAAGGCATAGTCACCTAGAAACAGCGATGGATGTAGTGGGATATGTTGTTTGTAGAGTTCTCTGAAGTGTTTGTGTCGTTTTGTGTGAAGTGCCTTGCATTGTATGAGTATGTGGATTACGGATAGGCCCTCTCCACACCTGCTACACAGGCGCCTAGGAGATCCCGTGAGCAGGTGGGAATGTGTCGCATGCGTTTGGCCTATCCGTAATCGAGCCAGGGTAACTTCATTGTGCCTGTTGTGTGTGTCTTAGGAACAATCTGTGAGTCTGGCTTGAAATCATGCAATCATAGAAAGCTATTCATACTGGTCTACTCTTATCGCGCAAAGCGTTCGGGCCTATTGTGAGACGTTTCATAAATCTTTAGTGCCAGGAAATTTACGAGCCTAAACCCTCAATACTAATGGGCAAACCATCAGCATTAGCACTCTCTCTACCCTGCTCTAAGCTGTCGCAGTGTGAGTTTCTTTCGGTAAAATGGGCGTGTGAGCCCGTGCTCATTTGACAATTTCATGACGAAACAAAAATTATACCACGCATAAACTCGACAACGTTTCAAAATCCTTGACAAAGCTTGCACTGACGCGCCAGACTTGATTGGCGAACATGTTGTAGATAAGCATTGCCGGAATCGTAGTTAGTTTGAGTATCATTGTTGATTTGAACAGTTGCAAGCTAGTAATCGGCGCCATATGCACCGAAGAGATTGTCATCTTTTTTGTGGCGCGTCGTGGACAAAAATTAATCCTCATCATTGTAGATTTCCACCAGCTCTTCGTCATGTACTCGAGGCAACGATAACGGGATGCGCAAGTCGTCTCGACGAAGATTGGCACACTCGTAGCCATGTCCCCGACTATCCATTGTGGCTTCCGAAGGTGTACGCAGATGCGGTGACCGCTGCCAGGCAGGATGTCTTAAAACTTTAGCTTTTATTTGGGGTTTTTTTTTACATGCGCGACTGCACATGCTGACAGCACTGGAGTTTTATTCTAAGCCACATCGTGAGCGAGGCACTCGGCGGGAGCCGAAACCCACGTGCCTACGAGCGCTCAGCTGTTTCTTGGTAGTTTTCCTTCAATGGCACACTTATTACTAGTAACAGCAGCTCTGCTGTTCAAAGTGTGCTATGAGAAACCCAGGTCTGTCGCTTCGGTGAGGTGATACACAACATGAACTATTCTTATTCTTAACTTCTACCCTAATGTACATCCTTTCACTTCTGCTATGCGGTAGACAGATAAACTCACTTCACTACGCCTTAATATTCTCTGCACGGGGCAGCAGTTGTAGTTGTGATGATAATATTGGCGCCACCACAGACCCCACGCTCCACTACTCACGCTGTTACCAGCCGTGGTAAACAGTTTAATTGTGCAGGATAGAAGCCTTTAACGGTGCCCGTGAGAGCCCACTTCAAGTTCTGGGTGATGGGTTCCCTATTTTTCACGAGGCATGGAGCACCTGGACCTCTTTTGTTTAGAGAATATCATACTCGGTTGCGTAAGGTATGGTATTTTACAACCCCCGCACCAATTTATCGAGCACTAAAATGGTCGCTGCTCAGAAGCAAATTCCAAACATCTACCAAAATTGACCTTAGAAACAATGACATCTTATCTCGTATACCTCGTTATCCAATCAGTGGCTACAGAAGCACCAGTAAGAGGTAAAGCAGTTTTCCTCATGGCAAAGTTCATCGAAATTGTTGCAGGAAACAACATCAATTTGAAAAACAATTATTTATGGAGTCGTGTTTAATGAAGTGGGCCACGAACAGCAAGCAAATAAGCTTCTGAAATCCAAATAACCTTTTTATTTTTAGGCTAAGTATTGGCATTACAGAGGTTACGAGGTGGAGTACGGTTCTTTTATTGGGCATCGGAGCCCTGGTCAAGCACAGGCCGATGGGCGATCTGTCTGCCTAAAAGGTAGAGAATTTCGCGGCCTCTAAAGCCATCTAGGTTAAAGCTTAAGAATCAACAACCCAATCCTTTTCCTTTTTCAATATTGAATGGCCTTTTCTTTATCCCCCTGTCATCCTCGGACCACAAGGGGCCGCACCAAAGGGCTAGTAAACGATAAAAAAAGTTTCACAATTTTCCCATCATTCTTTTTGAAGAGGACACCAGGTTGCAAGCGCGTGTCATTCTTTCGGCCAAATTGTTTGAGCCTGTTGTCGGTTCAAAATATGATGCTAAGAAACTAACATTGTGTGAAATACTCGTTGAAGACAAAACAAAAAAATAAACGCACAACCTACTGAAACAGCTCAGGGTGCCCGACTTGCCTGTATTGGTGACACCACACCATACCCTTAACTCCTCGCAAGAAGCCGTTTCGTACAAAAAATGAAGTCCACTGAGAAAATGGCGGACATACATAAGGCGCTTGAAGCTCAAGAAGAAACTGCAATAAAAGTAATTGTAATCTGGAGACCGAGTCAAGAAGGATCAAAGAAACCTTACTCTATTGTTTGGTCGCGCAAAACTGCCAGAAAAGGTTAAGGAGGGTTTTCAGAGCTGCAACATACGATCGCATGTACAAAATCCCAGGGGCTGCTTTAAATGCCAATAATGGCCAGGAATCGCTACCGTGCCGACTAAAGGTGAATTTAGCGAAGTGTGCCGATAATGATCATTGGTCCAAAGAGTGTTAGAACACAACACCGAAGTGCCCGAATGGCAGTGGACCGCTCCCTAATTATTTGTGCACTTGCAAAACTTCAAAATTGAAATGGAAGTCATCCAGGTAGAAGCAACAGAAGACATTACTTTTGTAGTGGCGCTTTACCCTTTGAAAGCACAATGTGCTTCCTGCCACACCAGACGCCAAAACTGCCCCTCAGGAGTTAGGGCGGGACTCGATCAGTGCCGGAACATATTGCGGTCTTCTTGGTAACGTGTCTCTGTCTCATTTCCTGGTTGAGCGGTCACCGCCTGCCACGAGAACAGCTGTAAAAGGTTTGGAGGACCCGCACAACGACAGACCGCCTTTAGCCGTCCATAATTGCAACGCATTGCAGTTGTGGGGACTCCGGTTGATGTAATCACTGGAATCGCAGCGGGGAGGGTTGCCTCTTGCAAATATTCGACTCTACCGACCAAAGCCACACCTGAGGACACTGAGGAAGTGGAGCCTCAAAGGCCTGCCGCAGCTCTTATACTCTGCCTAGTGGCTGCCCCAGCTGTGGCGCTACCGAAGCCCGTGACGATGCCGGCTGAAACAAAGGGCACCTGAAAAGATGCTAAGTCCAGAGGGTCCAGTACGCCAGACGTTCTGGGTTTAGACACCTGACAATTATGTGGATGTCGAACCGTTCGTACTTGCATCGCTGAGACAGGAATGTGCTTCGGCATTCAAAGTAACAGAAAAGTAAAAAGTAAACGAACCCCTTCAAGAATTCAGTTCAATTCAATTCATTTATTAAGCATTCTTAACAAAGAACAACACGAATACTAGGGCAAGAACAAAAAGCCACCATGCAGCAGCTTGACAAAGGCCCTTGCCCCTGACTTTGGCAATGCGCAAATTGGCAACGAGCACTGAACACACACAAGAAAAGAAACCAAAAATTTCGAATTACACAACTAGCAACTAAATAAACAGGAATACATTATTCTATATAAACAAGGGTACCAGGATATACAAGCACAAAAGAGATTTCACGGCACATTCCTCAAACAGAAATTACACAAACTAAAGGTTCGCAGCAAACAAAAGTTCTAATACACATCTAGCAAATAAATATGCAGGAATACATTATTCTACGTAAACAAGGGTACAAGGATATAAAAGCACAAAAGGGATTTCATGTCAAATACCTGAAATAGAAACTACACAAACTCTAAAAGAGTTGCAGCAAACAAAATGAACGCTTTAACACCAAGCAGAACGCAATGTGCAATATATAAGGGCAATATTAGCCAAATACTGTAGAAGGAATGATTAGAGATTACAAAAACGTTTTCTCAATTCTTTAAGGTTGTAAGTTGTTATATGTTCATAGTCATTAGGAATGTATGGCAAGTTTTGCTGCAGTGACTGCAATTTATAGTTATTACGTAATTTAGAAATGAACCCAATAACACTATTTTGTGTACAAAACGTGTCTGTTCTATGCTTAAGGGAGGCCAAGGTCGTCAAAAAACGTTTAAAAGAATCGGAACTGAAATAAAATGCGCGTAAGATTCGAAACTGGTACATGTGTTCTACATTGACTAAACTGAGGTCTTTGAAGGCTGTGTCGCTTGAAGCGAGACATTGACTGATTGATTTATTGAGGGGTTTAATAACGCGCCGACGCAACGCAGGCGATGAGGCGCGTCATAGTGGAGGGCTCCTGATTAATTTTCACAACCTGGGGATCTTTATCATGCGCCGAAATCTCGTACACACGGGCTTTTTCCTTTTCGCCTCCATCAGAAAAGCGGCCGCCGCGTGAAGCGGGAGATTCCAGGTTAGCAATGGGGCAGACAATTTTCTTTTGAAACATAAGAATTTTGATTATATTCGTTTTACTTGTAGTTGCCATACCAAACTGCAATAGATAATATGCGACATAAACAAAGCATGGTAAATTTGAACCTTCACCTTCACAGGGAAAAGCCGTCTACAGCGAGATAACACTTGGGTAACTTGAGCGAGCTTTTTACAGATATATACTGCATGTGCATCCCAGTTCAGGCGAGAAGTAAAATTAATCCCTGGAATTTCGTGTTGATGGGTAATACAAATTTCGTTTCCATCGTATTTAAGGACATGATTAAGTGGAACTGGTTTATTCTTTGCCTGAAATATCATAACTTTTATTTTTTTGGAATGGATTGTTATGCGATTCATTTCTTACCAAATACAAAGCTTGCATAATGTTTCATTACATTTTATTGCCAAGGTATTAACATCAGGCCCAGAGAATTATATACTACTATCGTCTGCATCAATTAAAAATTTTACGGTGGCATCAATTATCACGATGTCATTATTGTGCACAATTAATAGAAGCGAGCCCTATACGCTTCCTTGGGGTACGCCATGTATGACCGGTAAATAAGAAGGTTTGTAACTGTTAAACTGCACAAATTGTTTTCTGTTGTTCAGATAGGATTTTATCAACGCGAGAAGCATACCACGAATTCCACTTAAATAAAAGCTTATCCAATAAAATGCAATAGTTCAGATGGTCAAATGCTTTACTGAAGTTTATAAAAATACCGAGTAAAAAGGTTGTTTTATATCTTTTCCAATACGTGTTCTTTGGGTGTAAGTAAAGCTGTTTCCGTTCATTTTGTTTTGTGAAACCAAATTGTGCATGTGATAACATATTTTTAACATTAAACAACTTTGATAGGCGAGTAAACAATATTTTTTCTAGACTCTTAGAAAATCCTGGGATGACCGATATTGGTCGAAAATTGGAGGGGTTATTTGAATCACCCCTCTTAAAAAGATAGTCATTCTGGATTTTTTCATATCATCTGGAAATACGCCTGACTTAATAATCAAAATAAAAATATGAGTCAAAACAGCAGTGATAAGCAGCAAAACGTATTTTACTGGTATTACTTGTATGTCGTCTGAGTCTAGCACTTTACCATTGTTCAAAGCCATAAATCTTCAGTATATTTCTATTTCATTCATTGGATCTAGGAATATGCTATCAGCAGGGGTATTTGGCAGTGTTTCTACAGCTGGCCCTGCATCGACAGGAACACCAAAATTCGTGTAATGGTTATTGAAATGCTCGGCAAGTGCCACGCCCGACCACTCGAATAATACCCCGAAAAAGAAAACATGAACTCACACAAAAGCACACACAATTCAGGAGCTCTGAAATGTACAAAATTGAACAAGAAATATTATCCTATAATACCATAGAGGCGTTTTTTTTATTTCTGATAATTTGTATGATAATATTGCACTTTAAGCAGGCATGTGGGATGTGCCTCCAAGAAATGCAATTAAAGTTCAAACACGAATTTCTCAAATAGTTACATGGTATTTTGGGGATGTGATATCACGCGTGGTGTGATCGTCACTGCCCGAAAACCCTTGCCGTGTCACACTACCTACTTCTGGAGTTGCGTTGAGGTTGTTGCTATTGCAACAATGTATATAATGGCCTAATAACGGTACGCTCCGTGTACATTTCTCGTAAATTCCGGCTACCGAGATCCTATGTGAAAGGTCTCGCAGATCAGCTACCCGATTCCTTCATTTTATAGGTTATTTAACGGGCTTAACTCTTTTTTGGGCTCTTCCCGTACTGATGCCTCTGTCTCCTTGTCTAAAAATTTCTAATATCTTCAGAGCACGCCTGTTTAACGACAAACCTTCATATCAAAGGCTACCACACAACCCACATTCAGGTCTTGGCGTAGATATTGGCTCTGCAGTTTTTATCAATATCTCGAGTGGGCCCTGGGCACTAACCCAAAAGGAAGAAGCCACTTTTTCACCGCATTACGTAAGCATAGGCGCAAAGTTCACGTTCCCACAAAACTTTTGAATGAGTCCACGGTTGCCAAATAGTTACAGATACAAGCAACTTCACAACACGTCCATAAAACACCCACACCACAGGTTCATAAAAACATCTACGAGTAAAGAGGCTACCCAACATATTGCGACACATATTCTCGATGCCGCCGAAGAGTTTATTCCACTGGCCTTCAGTGCTTCCTTCAACATTTGTAGATTGAGGGCTGTAGGCGTGCGCGGGAACCCAGAGCAAAGTGCGGGGTATCTTCCGTCTGTACACATGTAAGGGAAACTCATATTCCTTCAACAGGCCAAACCACTTGTGAACTGCGTGCGTCGTGAGGGAAAGCGAGATGGTTGGAACACCTTCTGGACATACATAAACACATTCACAAACCCGCACAAAGTCGGACATGAACGCAAATCTAAAAGAAAAACAGACTCAGCATGCCACCGGTCAGCATAACTAAAAACTCACTCCAATACCTGGCTTAGACACACGCACAATACTTCCAAGATGTCTCCAGCTGTGCACACTATGTAATCAATTTCCTTAAAAATTGTCTAAAAAAAACCATATGTGGCAATATCAAATCAAAATCTGTTTCTGTAAAATTACACGTCATGACCTGAGATTGCTCTTAGCACTTGTAATAATTGAGCTACAGGAGCCGACAACAATACATACACTATCATTCGACACCCAGGCGCAGGCACTCTTGAGACACACCTGCACCTATTTAACAAATCATACTTTTCCAGGTGCCTCACATGGTTTTGGGGGAAGACCATGATTAGGACTTCTCTGAAAAAGGTTAAGGACCCTTCTACGAATTACGAGCTATATACTAACGCCCCGACAAACTGCCTGTGGAAGCTTTCACAGAGGGGGATTATTGGGAGACGCGTACTTTTTAGAGTACAATGGCGTTCCAGAGAGCTGCCAGGCTGGCTACCAGCTAGCAGCTCGTCATCCTTAAGTAATACTTCAGGGATGCCTTCATTAATGATGTGTTTTAAATAACGTTTTTTTTTTACCATGGGAAGAGATATGACATTGCTTGGTGTTTCTTCATCCTGAATGACCTCAGTTTATTTGGTGTTCCGGTAAATGTGTTAAACACCCTTGTTAGTGACCTCGCCGAGAGAACATTCGCGCAAGAGCCGATAGCGCACAGTGAAGGGTTAACGTGCAACAAAACAGCGTGCTGCAAGTTCGAGTTTTAGCTGCACTCTGTTAATTAGGATGAACTCTCTTTGGAACGCATTGCCTCCTAAAATATCTTATTCTATGCATGAACACGAGGTGCAGATATATTATACATCAAAAAATTAGCCAATCTTTGAAGGTGAGTTCCAGCTTTGTTTCAAAAAACGTGCCCAGTGCACAGACAATAACAGTTTTAAGCACAATCTAAAAACAATACTTGTGTCGTTCTCCAGGAACTGTAGAATTTATACGGCCCCATACATTACTCTAATGGCTATCGGATTAGTGTTAGAAACAAACAGCTTTTTTATGAGTAGTGTTGGACTAAAACTTACATCATATCTCACATTACAGACCTTAATCCTAAATGCCTAATAACAATTGACATTCTAAAAACCATGCTATACACCCCTACAGAACGGACAAGGAACCTCAGTTACTTCTTTGTAACAGTTTGGGGGTCTGGATTGGACTAAAGCGTGGTGCGTGGGTCTCTTGCAAAAATGGCACAAAAAATGTCGACGCAGATTTGCCTCTCGTTCTTTGCCTTGCTTCTGAGGTTTTACGCACTATTCCATTCCAGAAACTCTATGGCGACTGCGATAAGTGGTTCGTGCATCACCAGATGGTATCCAAGGACTCGGTGTTTCCTCAAACATGATGGCTGGCACAAGCCATCGCTTACATTCCACCCTTCATTACACATCCATTCTGAAATTGTGGATTCATTTGTCAGCCTTTCTCAAGTAGGATAAAAGAGAAAGCTCCTGAAGTCGAAGTCCCGTTTAGGAGCATTTCCTCCACGTGTTGTGTGACCTTTAGCTAAAAAACATGAGAAACACAAGGCACAAGGAATCGCGTTTCTGCAGCATCTGTTGTTTTTACGGGACACGTAACGATAGGCAAAATTTTACTGTTGTGCATTCAAGTCTGTGACTGCTGTGTCACCTAATCCGCATAAGGGAAGTTTCCCGTCTGAAACTAGATAAAGACACATAACAGAATTTTCATAGCAGAAGCATACCCCCTACTTAGTTTTATATGTGACATTGTCCATAATCAAATTTGAAAGGTTATTGTGAACAGAATATTCAAAGCGATAAAAAATATGCATTAATTCGTGCTTTCAAGGCTATCGTATAAACATATACTTGAAACATAAAATTATATATATGGTGGTTTCCAGGACATCCTGGGATTGTCGGGAAACGGTTCGCGGATGAAACAGCTGCTGGTGCTGCAAATAAAGACACACTGGAATAAAGAACAGTCCCTGCACCGATATCAAGCCACACATGAGCCATCAACTTGGCAAGCAGAATGGCAGACAGACTTGAGGGAACTGGCAGACAACAAACACATAATAAAACTACACTTGGGACCACACACAACCGACTCACACAACAAACACATGGAAGTTATCTCTGCCAGCCTGTGGATAGGCCTCAAATGTCACGCACGCGCACCTGCTCAATGGATCTTCAAGACACCTGTGTAGCAGCTCTGTGGAGAGCCTATCTGCAATTCATACCGTAATCACATGAAAGGCATTGGACGTAACAAAACTGAAACACTTCCCCAAGTCTACCGCCACTTCGAATCGACCCATTATTTTTTCTGGGAGGAGTCGAATATATTTTTTTCAATATACAATGCTATGGTTTTTATCATACAAATGTTCGTTTTACGTATTTTTCAAATTTTGTATTTGTAAACCTCATTTCATACCACGCAAAAAAACCTTGCAATTCACACCAGCCATCATCATTGACTCTTACTGATTTCGCTTTATATCTGGTTCACAATTGCCCTTTTATAAACTTCGAAATTTTGAACACAATGACAATATTATTCCGGCCGGTGTCGGGACGTCCCGTTAGCTTAGTGGCAATGGTAAACCTGGAGAAAACAAATCAGTGTCCACCTGGGCTCACTCTGGGTTCATCAGGGTCCCTGAGTCACTGATGCAGCAGCTCGTACACCGCTGCGCCGCTCTCGCCGGTGGGCTGGGGCCTTGATGCCGGAGCCTCGCACTTCCCGCTGCGACCAGCCCGAGGCCACGAGGCCTTCTGCTAAGGTGTCGCCTCGTCGAATCACGGCTGCCGCCACCATGAGCCGGAGCTTACGAGGACTCCCGCTGAGGTGTCCCTTCGTTTTCGTCGATGCTTGGAGTCTGGCTCCTAGTCGGTCCTAACCAAACCTCGCATTGCAGGAGGCTCTCAGAAATTCTTCACCAGCTCCAGCGCACTTCGCGGCCATCCTGTCGACTGTGCCAGTTATATTTCTCCTCTCGAACGTTTTGGTGAATGGTGAAGACTAAATAATGTTGTTTTTTTGATGATCGAGCTGAGAGGACGATCTCGATACGATGACCGATGTCCGATTCTTGAAACCGGTGAGAGATGAGCACTGGCTGTCTTGCTGGATTTTGAATTTATTTACACTATTTGCACTACTCCAAGTATTTACATCAGGACAGAATGACGGCTACTTTGTCCCTCTGTTCGCAGCATTCTGTTCGGCCAAGATCTATACTGAACTCGATCCCCTCGACCGTCCGTCCTCAGACACAAAACTCTGCTTTTCACCCCAAAAAGAATGCCTTCAAAGGGGGCGTTTAAGAAAGAGCGAAAAATCCTTTTAAACTATATTCTTGTGGACCATGGATTGGCCACAAGAACTAGCCTATCCCAAAATTGTCCCCACCCCTGGTAAAATGACCCAACACCCTTTCATAAAATTCATTGTACGGTTCCCACGCACGTTATTGCAACCGACAAGCAGATACAAAACATTTGCCACCTAAATTCACTGACGGGCGAAGTAGCCGAACCATTAGGTTACGTCGCCGCTTCGTCGCCGCTGTACCCCCGCGCGCTACCACAATAAAGTATTCCTGGGCCAATCCCTTCCCCAGACTAAGGAACGCCACCGCCCGGCGCCTGACTTGCGCGAAGAGCTGCTCCAAACCCAGGCGAACATTCCTTGGGCGAACGACCCATAGACGAAAAGCACAAACGCCGGCTTTGTAAAATCATAAAAGAGTACGCCGTGCGCCTTGTAGGCACTAAGAGACGGCATCCTTTTGCTTACCATTTCTATAAACCTTGACGAACGACCGAGCAACCTCCCCACGTCGGCAAGCCTTAATAGCATCGTAAGCGTTCTCCGAAAGAGAACAACTTGGCAATACTGATTTCACTGCTATGATCCCGTCCACCTTTCTCTGAGACCGCCCAGTCAACCTGACCACATAGCAATACAACAGAAGTACTCGTGCTAAGGACCCCGTATTTTGCCACCGAAAAGAAAGGAACACACAGGATGCTCTCAGCAGCCGTCAATTTCGCGTGCTTACGGCTGCATTAACGGACGGGAGCATGTCAATTACAAGCGGAGGCACCCCTGATACATCAGCTACATGCGGCTTTTATTGATTAAATCAGGAGCCAGAAATTAGCATCTAGTATCCTAATTTTTTCTACAAACTGCCCTAGTTGAAACTTCAGTGCCTGTATACCAAACCTGCACAGCACTGACGTGACCGTAACCAGCCTGTTGGAGGTCAGTTTAGTAGTGTCTCCTTGGCCCTTGTACATGTGCTTTATTCTGCTGGTTTGCCGTGTGTCTGGTTTGTCTATTTTCTATTCTAGTGCTGATGGCTCATAGCAGTCATGGGCACGTTACCGAAAAAAAGTAACAGTGTTACAGTTACAGTTACCTAACCCAAAAAAGTAACTCTGTTACAGTTACAGTTACAAATTTTCCAAAAGTAACTAGTTACAGTTACAGTTACTGCAAAAAAGTAACGTCGTTACTTTTCCGTTACTGTATAAAACTAAGTAATAGCTAAAAAGATTTGGCTTATTTAATAGAAACGTACGAAGGCATGCAGGTAGTAAAAATTACACGTAGTAAAGCTATACACGAGGGGACCTAAAATGATGCACTCATGCCCAAACAATCGTTGTCTACGGCTCACTTTTTTTATTACGGAAGTTTTGCTATCCATCATAAGGAACTTTATTTTTTGGTTGCTGCACTTTCACTGCAAGAAATTTATTTGCAAACATCATTGTAGCATAGAATTAGTTGTTTTTCAAAGTTGGAATCGGAGAGGACGAACTGGAGGACAACACAGCCGAAACAATCTTTCAATGTCAACTTAATTGATTTTCGCCTACAATGCCGTCTCTTGACCGCCCTGCGAAGTGAGAGAGAATGGAAAAAAGGGGGCGGAGGTGGCGGATAGACGGAAGGCCCTCGTAGGAAAGGGGAAACGGGCGTGGGAGTACATCGGTTCTCGAGGTGTTTTTGAAGGATACTAAAATAAAAGCGCTTGGTTGACTTTTTATTTCGTACTTGTGGTCGGAGACGGAGACCAATTTGAGCCATTGCCGAAGCGGCGTTTGTCCGGGGGTCCTCGGAGTCGTTCTACCGCCCCAACCCGCAGCCGCCCCGCCATCCCCGGAATGAGACAAGATATTTCCAAAGGGAATAGAAACTGAAACGAACGCTTTACTGTTTTCGTCCTCCCCTTCCTCTCCTCTCCCCCCCCCTCCGCCGTCCTCACAAAGGCGGATTTTGCGTCTCGACCGGAAAAAAATGCTCTCACAATCCCAGCCTTCCACAGCACTCACGTCTCCGATTCCAGGAACCGCTCCCTTCGTTTGCTTTGAGGCATAGGCCGAACGAAGCTCACCCAAGTATTCCTTGCACCCAACATTCAAAAGCAGATGTAGCTACTGTTTTCGTTTCGGCCACGGCCCTCGAAACGAAGTCGGGAGGCTTCCCAAGAACATTTCTTCGTGCAGTGGCACTGTGGTCAGACGTCTGCCGGCCAAGATGCTGGCTGGTGTGAGGGCACTCGGGGGCCACCATCGTTGGGGTCGTCGTATGTGTGGAGGGGCATGAAATTTATTACTTCCTAGACCTCGTTCGAGCACTTGGTACAGCTCGATGGAGCCCCTAGACCAGGGGTCCCAAACGTGTGGTCCCAAATACGGCCAGGGGTCTCTAAAGCGAACAATGGTCGCAAGCAACTGCGACTTGTCAATCGGACACTCTACAATGCGCACAGGGCTGGACGAGCGTGAGGCCGCCGAGAGACTCCCCGCGGCGTTTTATGACCCTGCAAACGGGGCTGCACGTCGCTAATGAGAAAGCGATGCCCTGACCGGAGTTTTCCAGGCTTCCGCGAAAGTGAAAATGTTTCAGTGCATTTTGTGGGTGTTTGTTTTCCTGTTCGCCTTTGTGTCAAACACTTTTACTGCCCTCCAGACGTGGCGAAAATGCATCCACGTGCGCTTAGGCGCGTGTCGCAGCGCTATTTATGGCCTGGGTGAGAGCGATGTCACGCTGCTGAGGAAAATACTGCAGCTTAGACTTAGAAACTTCGAGCCCTTAGTAGACCGCGTGGGACACGACGAACACGTGCACGCCTAAACATTTCTAGTCCAGATGTTTTTCACCCATGAGAAGGGAGTGAGCTGGCATAGTTTTAGACGAAGGTTCTGTGGAAGAAAGGCCGAAAAAGGGAAATGGGCAAACTGTACACCGGTCGTTAATGAGTGTTGCCGTTGGATAATTTTTATAGAAATAAAGTAACTGTAACGATATTTCTCGTTACAGTTACTCAAAAAAAAGTATCAGTGTTACAGTCACAAGTTCCTCTAACCTAAAAGTAACTACTTACAGTTACAAGTTACTGAAAAAAGTAACTAGTTACCGGTAACGCGTTACTAGTAACTAGTTACTGCCCAAGACTGGCTCATAGTAGATTTCCCTCGTTCTTTGGCCCTAATTGTTGTATTCCTCCATAAATATACCAGCCTTGCCTACCCCGGTACTTTCGGGGAGCTTTTTCTTGTCTTTTTTGCTGTTTGAGCTTCTCCCCGTGTATCTGTGAAGATTCCAGCTGCCCGTTGTGACATCTCAGTGCCGCTGCGGTCCCTCATCATCCACCTTACAGAGTTGGTCCGCGGTAATTGCATGAAGGTATGCCAATGCGTCCTCACCCATGAGCATCTTCCCGTGTCCGTTTATGTGGGGACTGTGCGTTTTCCTAATGACTGCTCATCATTCTATAGCTTTTTTGGTGCTTCTTCACTCCTTAATTGTATATGTGCTGCCCATCGCTCGCTGCACTCTTTTATTTTCGCCTGCACTAAATGCTGCACTTCCTAGAGCTAACCTAGAGTGTTTTCAACATAATAACATCGGTTTCTTTCTTTTGTCCCCCAGAGGGTAAATAATATTGGTTTTTAGTCGTTTGAGGTTGGGCGTCACCACTGTGGATATTTATTTGGCTCATTACATATCAAAGGGAAAAGTACAAATTGTAGTTTCTGCTCAAAAACCCTTCCCACTACTTTTAACGTATGTTTGCGTGTAATGCTTTGCTCAGCAGGTTGCAACGCAGTTGCTTGCCAAACAAAGAAACTCGCTGAAGCAATGCTGAATAAATGTTCGCGAAATGCTTCGCTCAGCAGGTTACAACGCAATTGCTTGCCAAAAAACGAAACCCCATTGCAACAACGGTGAATAAGTGACGGCGTCTGATCACAAAGTTTATGTACTGTTACTTTGGTTTATTTTGGTATTAAAATTTTTTATGTAATATTCCGGTCACCAAGTGTTGCATATTACCAAAAAAACGTAATGGCAACAAACCGGCAATAAGTTGTGTCAAAAAATGTTGAGGAGGTATACAGTTGGGGGCGTTATATTCGGCGATTTCGGGTTATTTTGCCTACCATTAGGAAGCCGCTCTATTTTCTAGATAATTTTTTATTTTTGATTCTTGCATTCTGAAGTTTCCTTCTAGAGTTGTTTCCTATTGATCGTGACCTTTGGTTTTTTTTTGGTTCCGGCCCTACTGCTTATTAGATCCTTAAAACACAAACCGTACTGGCCAATACCAATAACGAGAAATCCGCCTTTCAATGTCAGATTGCCCCATTCTAAACATATTAATTATTGCCAAATGGTTGTCACTTTTACACACTATTTTTACCTAAAACAGGTATTAGGCGGTTATACTTCCTAGTTATGCAGATATTGCCCATGATAAGATCTGAGCCTTAAGCTGTATTGGAGACACTTTATCTGAGGATGTGCTTTTCAAGTCGAATTGTGGGTGACAGTTTGGCTGATACTTTCAACAGATTCACCGTCAAAACCATAATATTTTACCAAATGGTGTAAACAGGTTATTTCAATGCCCAAGAAAAATCGCACCAGACAAACTTTAGTGAGTTTCGCTGACCAGTGTTTTTGAGTAAATAAATTCTGATAACTTGGGGGACACGTTTTCAACATGATTTGGAACATATACATTTTATTCTGCCGCTGTGTGCGAGAAGTAGGTTGCCTAGGTATTGTAAGATTATCTGAAGAAAATTTGGTGCTGGTCGGCAACCATTTTTTTCATTATGTTGAATTCGTTGTTCTGAAAATATAAACATGCCACTAATATTTGTTTTGCCAGTTGTGGTTGCAACGAAGAAAGAAGAAAGTTTTTGACACGCAATATAAAACTTTCATTATAGAATGGTTTTCGATTTTATAAATTTTTACCAGTGGGGTTACCTTGCAATGAAGGATGCGGGACAATTGATTGATTGTATGGTTTAACGCGCCGACGCAATGCAGGCGATGAGGTATGTAGTTAATGCTCTTGACTATTTCGACCACCTTGGGATGTTTAACTTGCGCCGAAATCATGTATATATGAAAAGCGGCCCCGGCAACCGGGAATCGCACCCACGTGCTCGTGCCCGGCAGTACAACGCCTTTGCCACTCAGCCACCGGGGCGGGTGGACATGGGACCAAATTTCGGTATTAAACGAGAGGCAGACACAATACCGATAAATTTTCGTCGAGAATACCAAGGATGCGTAGTCTCCCGGCGCTTTTAATTTAATATAAGCCACTCCCTACGACGGTCAATTACCCTTTTTTTGAGAGTCTTTGACGTGTCTTCTGACGTCTATGCAGGTAGTTTCGGTGCTGCCACATCTCCCAGATGTCATTTACCTCTTCGACATATCAAACAATGTGTGACTATAATATCCGGATTGTGTAGGAGATGTATGGTGGATTTTTATGCTTGCTGTTTAACTTGACATCCACCTTTCGCTTGGTTCCGTGCCATGTCATAACAGGTGGCGGATTGTCATGGGTCTGTTGCGGCTGCGTTTTTGTTTGTTCTCAGGCAAAAAAGGAGCATAGTTTTAGTACACTGACTCATTATATACACAGGTGAATGCTTGTTATTATTTATTAAATCGCGTAGCTGTAAGTGGTTTGTATGGCTTTGAGCAGCAGCGGACTTATCAATAGATAGACCCTCAGTCATTAGGTTTTCCGGCACTTGTACAGGGTCAGCCATAAGACTGAACTCAGGGCAAACAGAAAGATCACTTCTTCCCTATTTTTTACAAATATACATCACTAGTCTTGTGCTTGAGATGCAATGGGGCGTGAAAAACCTGTTGTTCATTTGTGAGCAGAACAGCCAATCTACTAATACAAACATTCATGTTTTATTTATAATTTTATAGGCTTCCTTTTTTTGCACACAAATCTATCACTCTGCATGGGGATGACGCCATAAAAGTTTACATCAAATCTCAGCAATATCGCTGGCGAAAGCCCTAGCTCCCATTGCTCTCCTTTCTTCATCTGGCCACAGATTGTCAGACACAGTCTCTAATGCGTCGGGCAGTGCTGTTGAACCTGCATTTACTTGTTCAACCAGCAGTTCAGTGTTAAAGATACCCCTTGCAGGTTAGATACGTTCATGTTACAGCATTTTTGTGCAGATGTTTCTCGTATTGACCAAATATATTGGGGAATATGAACTATATGTTGTTGTGTGATACGCGTGCACTAACACACGTTCTGTAGCTACGATCTGCTTCACGTGGTGTGTCATCTATTGCCGATGGACACAACGCAACGCTTGTAGTAGTTTCCTACAGTTTACGGTGGTCCTCTCGAGTTATTTCGTGTAATATTCTGAAGAAGCGTCTCACAAGTCCGCGCCATTACCGTTTTGAAATAGTTCACGTGCTCATCTCGAAAAATTGGTTGGTGAGGCTTCTTTCAATCTTTTGACAGCAAGACCCGCCTTGGCTGGATGTAATGGCATGTTTTATCACCCACTCCCTATATTCTTCAGAAGCGCGCAAAAAATAAAAGCCTAGTTTTTTTTTGCAGAGTGGTCATCTCAAGCACCACTGGTCTTGCCTCAAATGCAGCCATGATACCTAAATCTCTTGCTACAGTGTTAGAGAAAGTTAACGTTGGGCGTTTTCAATCAAAAGCATTTAGAACCTTTTTCACGAACACAACTTGGCCTTCTGCTGCTTTTAGTGTCAAAAAATAAAAATCATCTAATCGGCACATTCCCAGTAATAAGCCGTAACGACGGCGATTGCTTAAAAACGAAACATATCTTTGTGTTCCTATCCTATGCGGTTTGTGAACATGAAATTACGAGTTTTCAGTTGTGGTAAGGCTAGCTCATATCAGTAACCCGTGGCATGCCTGTATGGGGGTATATTTGTATGTTTACAAAGATCTGTCAACGTTAATTATGGGCGTACAGAATAACAAACGCTAAGGGGTGATGATCCTGAAATCATGTTTTTCAGGTAATTTGACTCCCAGTAGTAGACAATGGTAGTTGTGGTGGCAGGGGATATTTACGTAATAAAGGAATGTTTTACACATGTGCAATTTATAGTGAAGGAGTTGGTACGCGTAGAATTTAATAAAACATTGTATACTCGTTTTAAGATATCAAAGAAAACAAAATGTTGCTCGAGAATTATTAATATAGCGGTGCTGCATGTTAGTATGCTGGAGCGCACTGCAATTTATAGTCTACAAAATACTCCTGCTACACAATAATACGTTATGTACGCGTATTGAATACTTTTGTGATTCCGTGAGGGTAAAAGTAAGCTCCGACTAACATGTAAGACTTGTCTATAGCGAAGCTACAAGCACGCTTCACGGTCATGAAGTGTGCTTAGGTCCACAATAAGAACTGATTTTCTTTTCCTTCGCTCCAGTAACGGTATTACACTATAATTTTTTGTGTACAATGTGAGCTCCCTTTGGGTTTTTGGAAATGATAATTATTAGTCATTCTCTTGGAGGGGTGTGCGCTATGCTGTGGCTTCCTTGCCCCGAGCAAGTGTTCCCAAGATTACGGCGATGGCTGAAGTTTTTTTGGCTAATTTTTACCCATGTCCCTAAGTGGGTATGTTTGTCTTGACAAATTTGCTTCAGGGAACTAGGAGGTCGCTGCGAGGAACACACTCACGAGCACTCGGCATTTGCTTGTTTTTTATCTGCCGGGTTTTCGCTGCATTCTTCGACAATTTAACAAACGCGGAAAGGAGATATTGGGTGGGAGGCCCCCGTGAGGCCAGCTCGGCGATGGTCGCGGGGTGGTCGTAGTGAAATTTTTCGAATTGCCGGGCTGTCGCCTCAAGGCCCTTAATGACATACGAGCGCTTTGCGCTTTGCACTTTTTCGGTATTCTACCTGCGGACGCAAATAAAACCGGTTTGCGCAAAAAATCGTATGTTATTTTGTCGATCTGCGAGTACGATGTTATGGGGTGGTAGTTGGCTGTACAACTATCGTAAGGCCAATGCTATGGTATGTTCAAGTGTAGTGATATCATTGACTTGCACGATGACATCATGTCGATGACGTTATTCTAGCTTAGCATACCTCAGAGTGACCCGGAACCACACCGTTCGACGTCGCAATATGTAAGAAACTGTGAAAAAATTCTTCTGCAAGCCAGACACACATTCTTGTGCAAATGCAAGTGTGATGGTGTTGCCTTTCACGGCCCTAGTCCCGGCATTCCTTAAGCACTTGTATGTGCCACATTTGTTTGTACTAACACTTTCAAGTTCATAATTGACTTTACAGAGTAAGTTGCTGATCTATAATGTACCCATAGTGCATTAGCCATTTGCTCGAGACATGCGTCTTGTTCCTTGACGCTCTCAAAGTTTTCATTTTCACCCAGAAAAACAAGGCAAAAACATTCCACGAAGTGAATGATGATGAGAGGGGTGAAGCTAAAATGAGTATCTGTAAATCTGTGAAATATTCGCCCACACAGCACATAAAGACTCGACACGTCAATTTTACACCGCTCCGTTGACAAGCCCGTCTACGACGTCGATGTTTGTGGTGATAATGGTGGGCCTGTTTGGGACAATGAGAATCTCCAAGAGTCCGTTGGCGAATTAGCTGTGTGACATTTTAGCCACATTGGCCGTCGCTTTCTGCAGAGCATCGCGTACCCCCGGTACGCGTCTTCAGATTGCAGGCGACGAACGAGCACCTCTTTTTCTTCCTCTCCTCCTTGTTGGGTAGCAACAAACGCGTTGAACATTTTGGCCTCTTCGGCCGATATTTGGTTGCCCACAATTATCTTCAATGTGCCGTGTATGGCAGAAACGAGGGACAGGACAGTGCCCGAGCAGGAGTCTTGAGCTCGAAGGCGACGAACGACCGCCTCTCCTTCTTCCTGTGTTCTTTGGTAGGTAGCAACGAATGCGTTGAACGTTTTGAACTCTTCGGCCAATCTTTGGGTGACCAATCTCTAGGGGATCCTGCCACAATCATCATCAATGGGCCGTGTACGGCCGGGACAGGGCCCGAGCAAGAGGAGCTTCGCACCTAAAATATCGTGTAGCCGGGCACAAATACTGAAGAAAAACACTGAAGCGGCTACTGGACATTGATGCGTGTATCCAGTGCCACAGAAAAGATATCAGAAATAGGCACAGTCTGATGATGGTTGGGTTTTTATGGCGCAGGGCCGACTAAGGGCAATGAGCGCCAGAGAAAAGGTTATTGAATGAAGTGAAGTGGTTACCACAAAAAGGTAGATAAAAAAACGTGTCATCCGAACATAGAAATATCAATTATAGATAAGGGTGATGGCTGGTGCATCGGGCCAGATTTGATTATGCGTGATAGGAAATGAGGTTTAAAAACTAAACGTCTGACAAATACCCAAACACACGTTCCGCGGAAACTATGGCATCGTCACCTAGAAACAGCGATGGATGTAGCGGGATATGTTGTCTGTAGTGTTCTCTAAAGTGTTTGTGTCGTGTTGTGTGAAGTGCCTTGCATTGTATGAGTATGTGGATTACGTATAGGCCCTCTCCACACCTGCTACACAGGCATCTAGGGGATCCTGTGAGCAGGTGGGAATGTGTTGCATGCGTGTGGCCTATCCGTAATCAAGCCAGGGTAACTTCATTGTGCCTGTTGTGTGTGTCATAGGCACAATCTGTTAGTCTGGCTTGAAATCATGCAGCCATGGAAAGCTATTCATACTGGTCTACTGTTATTGCGCAAAGCGTTCGGGCCTATTGTGAGACGTTTCATAAATCTTTAGTTTAGGAAACAAGAACAGAAGACATTACATTTGTAGTGGCGCTTTACCCTTTGAAAGCACAATGTGCTTCCTGCCACACCAGACGCCAAAACTGCCCCTCAGGAGTTAGGGCGGGAGTCGGTCAGTGCCGGAACATATTGCCGTCTTCTTGGTAACGTGTCTCTGTCTCATTTCCTGGTTGAGCGGTCACCGCCTGCCACGAGAACAGCTGTAAAAGGTGTGGAGGACCCGCGCAACGACATACCGCCTTTAGCCGTCCATAATTGCAACGTATTGCTGTTGTGGGGACTCCGGTTGATGTAGTCACTGGAATCGCAGCGGGGAGCGCTGCCTCTTGCAAATATTCGACTCTACCGACCAAAGCCACACCTGAGGGCACTGAGGAAGTGGAGCCTCAAAGGCCTGCCACAGCTCTTATACTCTACATAGTGGCTACCCCAGCTGTGGCGCTACCGAAGCCCGTGACGATGCCGGCTGAAACGAAGGGCACCTGAAAGGATGCTAAGTCCAGAGGGTCCAGTACGCCAGGCGTTCTGGGTTTAGACACCTGACAATTATGTGAATGTCGAACCGTTCGTACTTGCATCGCTGAGACAGGAATGTGCTTCGGCATTCAAAGTAACAGAAAAGTAAAAAGTAAACGAACCCCTTCAAGAATTTAGTTCAATTCAATTCATTTATTAAGCATTCTTAACAAAGAACAACACGAATACTCGGCCAAGAACAAAAAGCCACCATGCAGCAGCTTGAGAAAGGCCCTTGCCCCTGAGTTTGGCAATGCGCAAATTGGCAACGAGCACTGAACACACACTAGAAAAGAAACCAAAACTTTCGAATTACAAAACTAGCAACTAAATAAACAGGAATACATTATTCTATGTAAACAAGGGTTCCAGGATATACAAGCACAAAAGGGATTTCACGGCAAATTCCTCAAACAGAACTTACACAAACTAAAGGTTCGCAGCAAACAAAAGTTCTAATACACATCTAGCAAATAAATATGCAGGAATACATTATTCTAGGTAAAAAAAGGTACAAGGATATAAAAGCACAAAAGGGATTTCACGTCAAATTCCTGAAATAGAAACTACACAAACTCTAAAGAGTGGCAGCAAACAAAATGAACGCTTTAACATCAAGCAGAACGCAATGTGCAATATATAAGGGCATCGTTAGCCAAATACTGTAGAAGGAATGGTTACTGATTACGAAAACGTTTTCTCAATTCTTTAAGGTTGTAATTTGTTATATGTTTATAGTCATTAGGAATGTATGGCAAGTTTTGCTGCAGTGAGTGCAATTTATAGTTATTACGAAATTTAGGTATGAACCCAATAACACTATTCCGCTTACAAAACGTGTCTGTTCTATGCCTAAGGGAGGCCATGGTCATCAAAAAACGTTTAAAAGAATCGGAACTAAAATAAAAATGCGCTTAAAATTCGAAACAGGTACATGTGTTCTACTTTGACTAAACTGAGGTCTTTGAAGGCTGTGTTGGTTGAAGCGAGATATTGATTTATTGATTTATTGAGGGGTTTAACGCGCCGACGCAAGTTTAAAAGGGGATTTATGTTTGGTGGAAAAGTAGAAGACACTCTGGAGCACCCATTTGGAGCTCATACAAGTTAACAGTAGTACATACACGTTAGTAGCGCTGAAGGACACTGATTGCGCTATCAAAGCTTTTGGGTGATGCCAATGATGCCATCACTGGAGTCTCACTCCCGTGCAGGGGATTTACCGTTTCCATTTTGGCCTGAACAGAAAGGGTCTTGAAGCTCTTAGGTGATTGGCAGCGCTGGTTGGCATGGTAATTGCTCCAACCTGGAGCACAAACAGGTGGAAGACGACGTCACTATAGGCGCACCTCTGTCATTGGGGTCATAGAAATTGGTAGGCGGCTGAAGTTTTGTCCTAGGTGATGGTGTTTGTGCCTTTTAAGTGGGTGCGGTTGTTTGGACCGCACGAGGGGGAAGACGAACCACAAGTAGGCAAGAACACTACGGCAGCGCATTTATTAGGTCACTGTAAGGCTAACCGCGCAAAGATTCCGTGTAGAGCAGGTTAAGGATCTACCTCGAGAGAGACCGGCAAGCAATGTTCTACCTTGCGACTTGGCTGAAGAAGCAGTGGAAGTAAAAGTGGGCCTCCGTAAGCGCAAACCACAGCTCTGCGTCCATGGTGTTGAACGTTGGTATAACGAGGAATTTATTACAAGGCTGCTTCCAGTAAAAGCCTCGCTGATACCTCAGCTGAGAATTACCGATGATTGCGCCTGATCCTGTGTTTCAGAGTCACAATTTTGAGCGCTGGCCAGGCCGCCTTGCGAACCGGCGGGAGCTGCGAAAGAAGACGCTGAGAAACTGCTGGCGTTAGAGCCAGGAGCTAACTTCCTTCTCCTCTTCTCTTATCAGACTGCGCAACCGCTTAGCAACGACGGTGGAGTTCCATGTATACAGCGACGGGAGTTGTAGATCCGTAGAAAGATATTTAATTTTTTTCTAAGTTCAAATCAAGAAATGTCGTAACACAAGTTGCCTTTCGGTTTGTTCAATTTGAGTGACCAATAAAATTCAGGAAGTCTAAAATGGAGGTCTAGAATTTTGTGCACGTAGATGACGGAACAAAGGGAGCCCCCTCGGTTCTCCCTTCTACACGCACTACTGTTATGTGATAGCGACTTTAATTACTTTCACGACCACTTCCGTTACGGACAACACTCACCATACATCAGCTTTCAAAGCGGGGCCAGAAACCATTACGTCAGAAAACTCATTGACACTGCCCCAAACAACATCACTTCATTCTTCACTTTGTCACTAACGACCTAAGGAACAACACCACTGAAAGCACTATCGTGGCCATGAATACTGTTGTTCATTACGTTCAGACCAACGGGCCTAACGCAGATATAACCCTCACAACCGTACTCCGGACAGTGGGACATACCGTCTCCCACGTTTTTGTCGAAATTTAAGCACTTCGTCTCTTTTGGATCTCTTTCGTCACAATCAAAGAGTGATGAAGAGCTAACCTAAAGTGTTTTCAACATAATAACATTGGTTTCTTTCTTTTGTCCCCCAGAGGGTTAAAGAATATTATTTTATAGTCGTTTGAGGTTGGGCGTCACCACTGTGGATATTAATTTGGCTCATTATATATCAAAGGGAAAAGTACCAAATTGTAGTTTCTGCTGAAAAACCCTTCCCACCACTTTTAACGTATGTTTGCGTGTAATGCTTTGCTCAGCAGGTTGCAACGCAGTTGCTTGCCAAACAAAGGAACTCGCAGAAGCAATGCTGAATAAATGTTCGCGAAATGCTTCGCTCAGCAGGTTACAACGCAATTGCTTGCCAAAAAACGAAACCCCATTGAAACAACGGTGAATAAGTGACGGCGTCTGATCATAAAGTTTATGTACTGTTACTTTGGTTTATTTTGGTATTAAAATTTTTTATGTAATATTCCGGTCACCAAGTGTTGCATATTACCAAAAAAAAACGTAATGGCAACAAACCGGCAATAAGTTGTGTCAAAAAATGTTGAGGAGGTATACAGTTGGGGGCGTTATATTCGGCGATTTTGGGTTATTTTGCCTACAATTAGGAAGCCGCTCTATTTTCTAGAAAATTTTTATTTTTGATTCTTGCATTATGAAGTTTCTTTCTAGAGTTGTTTCGTATTGATCGTGACCTTTGTTTTTTTTTGGTTCCGGCCCTACTGCTTAGTAGATCCTTAAAACACAAACTGTACTGGGCAATACCAATAACGAGAAATCCGCCTTTCAATGTCAGATTGCCCCATTCTAAACATATTAATTATTGCCAAATGGTTGTCACTTTTACACACTATTTTTACCTAAAACAGGTATTAGGCGGTTATACTTCCTCGTTATGCAGATATTGCCCATGATAAGATCTGAGCCTTAAGCTGTATTGGAGACACTTTATCTGAGGATGTGCTTTTCAAGTCGAATTGTGGGTGACATTTTCGCTGATACTTTCAACAGATTCACCGTCAAAACCATAATATTTTACCAAATGGTGTAAACAGGTTATTTCAATGCCCAAGAAAAATCGCACCAGACAAACTTTAGTGAATTTTGCTGACCAGTGTTTTGGAGTAAATAAATTCTTATAACTTGGGGGACACGTTTTCAACATGATTTGGAACATATACATTTTAATCTGCCGCTGTGTGCGAGAAGTAGGCTGCCTATGTATTGTAAGATTATCTGAAGAATATTTGGTGCTGGTCGGCTACCATTTTTTTCATTATATTGAATTCCTTGTTCTGAAAATATAAACATGCCCCTGATGTTTGTTTTGCCAGTTGTGGTTGCAACGAAGAAAGAAGAAAGTTTTTGACGCACAATATAAAACTTTCATTAGAGAATGGTTTTCAATTTTATAAATTTTTACCAGTGGGGTTACCTTGCAATGAAGGATGCGGGACAATTGATTGATTGTATGGTTTAACGCGCCGACGCAATGCAGGCGATGAGGTATGTAGTTAATGCTCTTGACTATTTCGACCACCTTGGGATGTTTAACGTGCGCCGAAATCATGTATATATGAAAAGCGGCCCCGGCAACCGGGAATCGCACCCACGTGCTCGTGCCCGGCAGTACAACGCCTTTGCCACTCAGCTACCAGGGCGGGTGGACGTGGGACAAAATTTCGGTATTAAACGAGAGGCAGACACAATACCGATAAATTTTCGTCGAGAATACCAATGATACGTAGTCTCCCGGCGCTTTTGATTTAATATAAGCCACTCCTTACGACGGTCAATTACCCTTTCTTTTGAGAGTCTTTGACGTGTCTTCTGACGTCTATGCGGGTATTTTCGGTGCTGCCACATCTCTCAGATGTCATTTACCGCTTCGACATATCAAACAATGTGTGAATATAATATCCGGAATGTGTAGGAGATGTTTGGTGGATTTTTGTGCTTGCTGTTTAACTTGACATCCACCTTTCGCGTTGTTCCGTGCCATGTGATAACAGGGGGCGGATTGTGCATGGGTCTGTTGCGGCTGCGTTTTTCTTTGTTCTCAGGCAAAAAAGGAGCATAGTTATAGTACACTGACTCATTCCATACACAGGTGAATGATCGTTAATATTTATTAAATCGCGGAGCTGTAAGTGGTTTCTATGTCTTTGAGCAGCAGCGGACTTATCAATAGATAGACCCTCAGTCATTAGGTTTTCCGGCACTTGTACAGGGTCAGCCATAAGACTGAACGCAGGGCAAACAGAAAGATCACTTCTTCCCTATTTTTTACAAATATACATCCCTAAGCTTGTGCTTGAGATGCAATGGGGCGTGGTAAACCTGTTGTTCATTTGTGAGCAGAACAGCTATTCTACCAATACAAACATTCATGATTTATTTATAATTTTCTAGGCTTCCTTTTTTTGCACTCAAATCTATCACTCTGCATTTGGATGACGCCATAAATGTTTACATCAAATCTCAGAAATATCGCTGGTGAAAGCCCTAGCTCCCAGAGCACTCTTTTCGTCTTCTGGCACAGATTGTCAGACACAGTCTCTAATGCGGCGGGCAGGGCTGTTGAACCTGCATTTACTTGTTCAACAATCTGTTCAGTGGTAAAGATACCCCTTGCAGGTTAGATACGTTCATGTTACAGCATTTTTGTGCAGACGTTTCTCGTATTGGCAAAATATATTGGGGAATATGAACTATATGCTGTTGTGTGATACGCATGCACTAACGCACCTTCTGTAGCTACGATCTGCTTCACTTTGTGTGTCATCTATTGCCGATGGACACAACGCAACGCTTGTAGTAGTTTCCTACAGTTTACGGTGGGCCTCTCGAGTTATTTCGTGCAATATTCTGAAGAAGCGTCTCACAAGTCGGCGCCATTACCGTTTTGAAATAGTTCACGTGCTCATCTCGAAAAATTGGTTGGTGAGGCTTCTTTCAATCTTTTGGCAGCAAGACCGGCCTTGGCTGGATGTAATGGCATGTTTTATAACCCACTCCCTATATTCTTCAGAAGCGCGCAAAAAATTAAAAGCCTAGTTTTTTTTGCAGAGTGGTCATCTCAAGCACCACTGGTCTTGCCTGAAATGCAGCCATGATACCTAAATCTCCTGCTACAGTGTTAGAGAAAGATAACGTTGGGCGTTTTCAATCAAAAGCATTTAGAACCTTTTTCACGAACACAACTTGGCCTTCTGCTGCTTTTAGTGTCAAAAAATAAAAATCATCTAATCGGCACATTCCCAGTAATAAGCCGTAACGACGGCGATTGCTTAAAAACGAAACATAACTTTGTGTTCCTATCGTATGCGGTTTGTGAACATGAAATTACGAGTTTTCAGTTGTGGAAAGGCTGGCTCATATCAGTAACCCAGGGCATGCCTGTGTGGGGGTATATTTGTATGTTTACAAAGATCTGTCAACGTTAATTATGGGCGTACAGAATAACAAACGATACGGGGTGATAATCCTGAAATCATGCTTTTCAGGTAATTTGACTTCCAGTAGTAGACAATGGTAGTTGTGGTGGCAGGGGATATTTACGTAATAAAGGAATGTTTTGCACATGTGCAATTTATAGTGAAGGAGTTGGTACGCATTTAATTTATAAAACATTGTATACTCGTTTTAAGATATCAAAGAAAACAAAATGTTGCTCGAGAATCATTAATATAGCAGTGCTGCATGTTAGTATGCTGGAGCGCACTGCAATTTATAGTCTACAAAATACTCCTGCTACACAATAATACGTTATGTACGCGTATTGAATACTTTTGTGATTCCGTGAGGGTAAAAGTAAGCTCCGACTAACATGTAAGACTTGTCTATAGCGAAGCTACAAGCACGCTTCACGGTCATGAAGTTTGCTTAGGTCCACAATAAGAACTGATTTTCTTTTCCTTCGCTCCAGTAACGGTATTACACTATAATTTTTCGTGTACAATATGAGCTCCCTTTGGGTTTTTGGAAATGATAATTATTAGTCATTCCCTTGGAGGGGTGTGCGCTATGCTGTGGCTCCCTTGCCCCGAGCAAGTGTTGCCAAGATTATGGCGATGGCTGAAGTTTTTTTGGCGAATTTTTACCCATGTCCCTAAGTGGGTATGTTTGTCTTGACAAATTTGCTTCAGGGAACTAGGAGGTCGCTGCGAGGCACACACTCACGAGCACTCGGCATTTGCTTGTTTTTTATCTGCCGGGTTTTCGCTGCATTCTTGGACAATTTAACAAACGCGGAAAGGAGATATTGGGTGGGAGGCCCCCGTGAGGCCAGCTCGGCAAAGGTCGCGGGGTGGTCGTCGCGAAATTTTTCGAATTGCCGGGCTGTCGCCTGAAGGCCCTTGATGACATACGAGCGCTTTGCGCTTTGCACTTTTTCGGTATTCTACCTGCGGACGCAAATAAAACCAGTTTGCGCAAAAAATCGTACGTTATTTTGTCGATCTGCGAGTACGATGTTATGGGGTGGTAGTTGGCTGTACAACTATCGTAAGGCCAATGCTATGGTATGTTGAAGTGTAATGATATCATTGACTTGCACGATGATATCATGTCGATGACGTTATTCTAGCTTAGCATACCTCAGAGTGACCCGGAACCACACCGTTCGACGTCGCATTATGTAAGAAACTATGAAAAAATTCTTCTGCAAGCCAGACACACATTCTCGTGCAAATTCAAGTGTGATGGTGTTGCCTTTCACGGCCCTAGTCCGGGCATTCCTTAAGCACTTGTATGTGCCACATTGGTTTGTACTAACCCTTTCAATTTCATAATTGACTTTACAGAGTGTGTTGCTGATCTATAATGTACCCATAGTGCATTAGCCGTTTTCTCGAGACATGCGTCCTGTCCCTGACGCTCTCAAAGTTTTCATTTGCACCCAGAAAAACAAGGCAAAAACATTCCACGAAGTGAATGATGATGAGAGGGGTGAAGCTAAAATGAGTATCTGTAAATCTGTGAAATATTCGGCCACACAGCACATAAAGACTCGACACGTCAATTTTACACCGCTCCGTTGACAAGCCCGTCTACGACGTCGATGTTTGTGGTGATAATGGTGGGCCAGTTTGGGACAATTAGAATCTCCAAGAGTCCGTTGGCGAATTAGCTGGGTGACATTTTAGCCACCTTGGCCGTCGCTTTCTGCAGAGCATCGCGTACCCCCGGTACGTGTCTTCAGATTGCAGGCGACGAACGAGCACCTCTTTTTCTTCGTCTCCTCCTTGTTGGGTAGCAACAAACGCGTTGAACGTTTTGGCCTCTTCGGCCAATATTTGGTTGCCCACAATTATCTTTAATGTGCCGTGTATGGCAGAAACGAGGGACGGGATAGTGCCCGAGCAGGAGTCTTGAGCTCGCAGGCGACGAACGACCGCCTCTCCTTCTTCCTCTCCTCTTTGGTAGGTAGCAACGAATGCGTTGAACGTTTTGAACTCTTCGGCCAATCTTTGGGTGACCAATCTCTAGGGGATCCTGCCACAATCATCATCAATGTGCCGTGTACGGCCGGGACAGGGCCCGAGCAAGAGGAGCTTCGCACCTAAAATATCGTGTAGCCGGGCACAAATACTGAAGAAAAACACTGAAGCGGCTACTGGACATTGATGCGTGTATCCAGTGCCACAGAAAAGATATCAGAAATAGGCACAGTCTGATGATGGTTGGGTTTTTATAGCGCAGGGCCGACTAAGGGCAATGAGTGCCAGAGAAAAGGTTATATAATGAAGTGAAGTGGTTACCACAAAAAGGTAGGTAAAATACGTGTCATCCGAACATAGAAATATCAATTAAAGATAAGGGTGATGGCTGGTGCATAGGGCCAGATTTGATTATGCATGATAGGAAATGAGGTTTAAAAACTAAACGTCTGACAAATACCCAAACACGCGTTTCACGGAAACTATGGCATCGTCACCTAGAAACAGCGATGGATGTAGCGGGATATGTTGTCTGTAGAGTTCTCTGAAGTGTTTGTGTCGTGTTGTGTGAAGTGCCTTGCATTGTATGAGTATGTGGATTACGTATAGGCCCTCTCCACACCTGCTACACAGGCATCTAGGAGATCCCGTGAGCAGGTGGGAATGTGTTGCATGCGTGTGGCCTATCCGTAATCAAGCCAGGGTAACTTCATTGTGCCTGTTGTGTGTGTCATAGGCACAATATGTTAGTCTGGCTTGAAATCATGCAGCCATGGAAAGCTATTCATACTGGTCTACTGTTATCGTGCAAAGCGTTCGGGCCTATTGTAAGACGTTTCATAAATCTTTAGTGCCAGGAAATAAATCTTTAGTGCCAGGAAAAACGTTTTTACCAGGGATAGAGCACCTGGACCTCTTTTGTTATCAGGGTAAGGCTCTGAAAAACGAAGTGCCGCCCCGCTTAAAAAGTAGTATATTTACACCCCCTATGCGGTATAGACAATATCTTACTCGGTTGCGTAAGGTATGGTATTTTACAACCCCCGCACCAATTTATCGAGCACTAAAATGGTCGCTGCTCAGAAGCAAATTCTAAACATCTACCAAAAAATGAACTTAGAAACAATGACATCTTTCCTCGTATACCTCGTTATCCAATCAGTCGCTACAGAAGCACCAGTAAGAGGAAAAGCACTTTTCCTCATGGCAAAGTTCATCAAAATTGTTGCAGGAAAAAAACATCAATTTGAAAAAAAAATTACTTATGGAGTTGTGTTTAATGAAGTGGCCCACGAACAGCAAGCGAATAAGCTTCTGAAACCCAAATCACCTTTTTATTTTTAGGCTCAGTATTGGCATTACAGAGGTTACGAGGTGGAGTACAGTTCTTTTATTGGGCATCGGAGCCCTGGTCAAGCGTAGGCCGATGGGCGATCTGTCTGCCTAAAAGGTAGAGAATTCCGCGGCCTCTATAGCCATATAGGTAAATGCTGAAGAATCAACAACCCAATCCTCTTCTTTTTTCAATATTTAATGGCCTTTTCTTTATCCCCCTGTCAACCTCGGACCACAAGGGGCCGCACCGAAGTGCTAGTAAATGAGAAAAAAAGTTTCACAAGTTTCCCATCATTCATTTTGAAGAGGACACCAGGTTGCAAGCGCGCGTCATTCTTTCGGACAAGTTGTTTGAGCCTGTTGTCGGTTCAAAATATGATGCTAAGAAACTTACATAGTGTAAAATACTCGTTGAAGACAAAACAAAAAATTAAACGCACAACCTACTGAAACAGCTCAGGGTGCCCGACTTGCCTGTATTGGTGACACCACACCATACCCTTGACTCCTCGCAAGAAGCCGTTTCGTACAAAAATTGAAGTCCACTGAGAAAAAGGCGGACATACATAATGCGCTTGAAGCTCAAAGAGAAACTGCAATTAAAAGTAATCGTAATCTGGAGAGCGAGTCAAGAAGGATCAAAGAAACCTTACTCTATTGTTTGATCGCGCAAAACTGCCAGAAAAGGTTAGGGAGGGTTTTCGGAGCTGCAACATACGATCGCATGTACAAAATCCCAGGGGCTGCTTTAAATGCCAATGGCCAGGAATCGCTACCGTGCCGACGAAAGGTGACTTTAGCGAAGTGTGCCGATAATGATCATTGGTCCAAAGAGTATTAGAACACAACAACTTCAAAATTGAAATGGAAGTCATCCAGGTACACGCAACAGAAGACATTACTTTTGTAGTGGAGCTTTACCCTTTGAAAGCACAATGTGCTCCCTGCCACACCAGACGCCAAAACTGCCCCCTAGGAGTTAGGGCGGGATTCGGTCAGTGCCGGAACATATTGCGTCTTCTTGGTAACGTGTCTCTGTCTCATTTCCTGGTGGAGCGGTCACCGCCTGCCACGAGAACAGCTGTAAAATGTTTGGAGGACCCGCGCAACGACAGACCGCCTTTAGCCATCCATAATTGCAACGTATTGCTGTTGTGGGGACTCCAGTTGATGTAGTCACTGGAATCGCAGCGGGGAGCGCTGCCTCTTGCAAATATTCTACTCTACCGACCAAAGCCATACCTGAGGGCACTGAGGAAGTGGAGCCTCAAAGGTCTGCCGCAGCTCTTATACTCTGCCTAGTGGCTACACCAGCTGTGGCGCTACCGAAGCCCGTGACGATGCCGGCTGAAACGAAGGGCACCTGAAAGGATGCTAAGTCCAGAGGGTCCAGTACGCCAGGCGTTCTGTGTTTAGACACCTGACAATTAGGTGGATGTCGAACCGATCGTACTTGCATCGCTTAGACAGGAATGTGCTTCGGCATTCAAAGTAACAGAAAAATAAAAAGTAAACGAACCCCTTTAAGAATTCAGTTCAATTCAATTCATTTATTAAGCACTCCTAACAAAGAACAACACGAATACTAGGGCAAGAACAAAAAGCCACCATGCAGCAGCTTGACAAACGCCCTTGCCCCTGAGTTTGGCAATGCGCAAATTGGCAACGAGCACTGAACACACACAAGAAAAGAAACCAAAAATTTCGAATTACACAACTAGCAACTAAATAAACAGGAATACATTATTCTATGTAAACAAGGGTACCAGGATATACAAGCACAAAAGGGATTTCACGGCAAATTCCTCAAGCAGAAATTACACAAACTAAAGGTTCGCAGCAAACAAAAGTTCTAATACACATCTAGCAAATAAATATGCAGGAATACATTATTCTAGGTAAAAAAGGGTGCAAGGATATAAAAGCACAAAAGAGATTTCACGTCAAATTCCTGAAATAGAAACTACACAAACTCTAAAGAGTGGCAGCAAACAAAATGAACGCTTTAACATCAAGCAGAACGCAATGTGCAATATATAAGGGCATCCTTAGCCAAATACTGTAGAAGGAATGGTTACTGATTACGAAAACATTTTCTCAATTCTTAAAGGTTGTAATTTGTTATATGTTTATAGTCATTAGGAATGTATGGCAAGTTGTGCTGCAGTGACTGCAATTTATAGTTATTACGAAATTTAGGTATGAACCCGATAACACTATTCCGCGTATAAAACGTGTCTGTTCTATGCTTAAGGGAGGCCATGGTCATCAAAAAACGTTTAAAAGAATCGGAACTGAAATAAAATGCGCGTAAAATTCGAAACAGGTACATGTGTTCTATTTTGACTAAACTGAGGTCTTTGAAGGCTTGTCGGTTGAAGCGAGATATTGACTGATTGATTTATTGAGGGGTTTAACGCGCCGACGCAACGCAGGCGATGAGGCGCGCCGTTGTGGAGGGCTCCGGATTATTTTGACCACCTGGGGATCTTTATTATGCGCCGAAATCTCGTACACATGGGCTTTTTGCTTTTCGCCTCCATCAGAAAAGCGGCCGCCGCGTGAAGCGAGATATTCCAGGTTAGCAATGGGGCAGACAATTTTCTTTTGAAACATAAAAATTTTGTTTATATTCGTTTTACTTGTAGTTGCCATACCAAACTGCAATAGATAATATGCGACATAAACAAAGCATGGTAAATTTGAACCTCCACCTTTACAGGAAAAAGCCGTCTACAGTGAGATAACACTCCGGTAACTTGAGCGAGCTTTTTACAGATATATACCACATGTGCATCCCAGTTCAGGCGACAAGTAAAATTAATCCCTGGAATTTTGTGTTGATGGGTAATACAAATTTCGGTTCCATCGTATTCAAGGACATGATTAGGTGGTACTGGTTTATTCTTTGCCTGAAATATCATAACTTTTGTTTTATTGGAATGGATTTTTATGCGATTTATTTCTTACCAAATACAAAGTTTGCATAATATTTCATTACCTTTTATTGCCAAGGTATTACATCAGGCCCAGAGATTAATATACTACTATCGTCTGCATCAATTAAAATTTTACGGTGGCATCAATAATCACGATGTCATTATTGTACACATTAAATAGAAGCGAGCACTGTACGCTTCCTTGGGGTACCCCATGTATGACCAGTAAATAAGAAGGTTTGTAACTGTTAAACTGCACAAATTGTTTTCTGTTGTTCAGATAAGATTTTATCAACGCGAGAAGCATACCACGAATTCCACTCAATAAAAGCTTATCCAATAAAATGCAATAGTTCAGAAGGTGAAATGCTTTACTGAAGTTTATAAAAATACCGAGTAAAAAGGTTGTTTTATATCTCTTCCAATACGTGTTCTTTGGGTGTAAGTAAAGCTGTTTCCGTTCACAAGGGAGAAGCCACTTTTTCACCGCATTACGTAAGCATAGGCGCAAAGTTCACGTTCCCACAAAACTTTTGAATGAGTCCAGGGTTAACAAATATTTACAGATACAATCAACTTCACAACACGTCCATAAAAACACCCACACCACACGTTCATAAAACATCTACGAGTAAAGAGGCTACCCAACATATTGCGACACATATTCTCGATGCCGCCGAAGAGTTTATTTCACTGGCCTTCAGTGCTTCCTTCAACCTGTTTAGATTGAGGGCTGTAGGCGTGCGCGGGGACCCAGAGCAAAGCGCGGGGTATCTTCCGTCTGTACACATGTAAGAGAAACTCATATTCCTTCAACAGGCCAAACCACTTGTGAACTGCGTGCGCCGTGAGGGAAAGCGAGATGGTTGGAACACCTTCTGGACATACATAAACACATTCACGAACCCGCACAAAGTCGGACATGAACGCAAATCTAAAAGAAAAACAGACTCAGCATGCCACCGGGCAGCATAACTAGAGACTCACTCCAATACCTGGCTTAGACACACGCACAATACTTCCATGATGTATCCAGCTCTGCACACTATGTAATCAATTTCCTAAAAAATTGTTAAAAAAAACCATATGTGACAATATCAAATCAAAATCTGTTTCTGTAAAATTACACGTCATGACCTGAGATTGCTCTTAGGACTTGTATTATTTCAGCAACAGGAGCCGACAACAATACATACACTATCATTCGACACCCAGGCGCAGACACTCTTGAAACACTCCTGCACCTATTTAACAAAGTATACTTTTCCAGGTGTTTCACATGGTTTTGGTGGAAGCAATGATTAGGACTTCTATGAAAATGGTTAAGGACCCTTCTACGAATCACGAGCTATATACTAAAGCCCCGACAAGCTGCCTGTGGAAGCTTTCAAAGAGGGTGATTATTGGGAGACGCGTACTTATTAGAGTACAATGGCTTTCCAGAGAGCTGCCAGGCTGGCAGCTAGCCGCTCGTCACCCTTAAGTAATACATCAGGAACGCCTTCATTAATGAACTGTTTTACATAACGGTGTTTTTCACCATGGGAAGGGATATGACATTGCTTGGTGTTTCTTAATCCTGAATGACCTCAGTTTATTTGGTGTTCCAGTAAATGTGTTAAACACCCTTGTTAGTGAACTCACCGAGAGAACATTCGCGCAAGAGCCGATAGCGCACAGTGAAGGGTTAACGTGCAACAAAACAGCATGCCGCAAGTTCGAGTTTTAGCTGCACTCTGTTAATTAGGATGAACTCTCTTTGGAACGCATCGCCTCCTGAAATTTCTTATTCTATGCATGAACACGAGGTGCAGATATATTTACATCATAAATAAGCCAATCTTTGAAGGTGAGTTCCAGCATTGTTTCAAAAAACGTGCCCGGTGCACAGACAATAACGGTTTTAAGCACAATTTAAAAACAAATCTTGTGTCGGTCTCCAGGAACTGTGGAATTTATGCGGCCCCATACATTACTCGAATGGCTATCGGATTAGTGTCAGAAAGAAACACCTTTTTTATGAGTAATGTTGGACTAAAACTTACATCATATCTCACATTACGGACCTTAATCCTAAACACCTAAAAACAATTGACATTCTAAAAACCATGCTATACACCCCTACAGAACGGACAAGGAACTCTGGGTACTTGTTTGTAACAGTTTGGGGGTCTGGATTGGAATAAAGCGTGGTGCGTAGGTCTCTTGCAAAAATGGCAGAAAAAATCTCGACGCCGAGTTGCCTCTCGTTCTTCGCCTTGCTTCTGAGGTTTTACGCACTATTCCATTCCAGAAACTCTATGGCGACAGCGATAAGTGGTTCGTGCATCACCAGATGATATCCAAGGACTCGGTGTATTCTTCAAACATGATGGCTGGCACAAGCCATCGCTTACATTCCCCTTCGTTACACATCCATTCTTAAATTGTGGATTCATTTGTCAGCCTTTCCCACGTAGGATAAAAGAGGAAGCTCCTGAATTCGAAGTCCCATTTAGGAGCATTTCCTCCACGTGTTCTGTGACCTTTAGCTAAACAACTGGAGAAACACAAGGCACAAGGAATCGCGTTTCTGCAGCATCTGTTGTTTTACGGGACACGTAACGATAGGCAAAGTTTTACTGTTGTGCATCCAAGTCTGTGACTGCTGTGTCACCGAATCCGCATAAGGGAAGTTTCTCGTCTGAAACTAGATAAAGACACATAACAGAATTTTCATAGCAGAAGCATACCCCCTACTTAGTTTTTTATGTGACATTGTCCATAATCAAATTTCAAAGTTTATTGTGAACAGAATATTCAAAGCGATAAAAATAATGCATTAATTCGTGCTTTCAAGGCTATCGTATGAGCATATACTTGAAACATGAAATTATATATATGGTGGTTTTCAGGACATCATGGGATTGTTGGGAAACGGTTCACGGATGAAACGATGCTGGTGCTGCAAATAAAGACACACCGGACTAAAGAACAGTCCCTGCACTGGCATCAAGCCACACATGAGCCATCAACTTGGCAAGCAGACTGGCAGACAGACTTGAGGGAACTGGCTGACAACAAACACGTAATAAAACTACACTTCGGACGACATACAACCGACTCACACAACAAACACATGGAAGTTATCTCTGCCAGCTTGTGGATAGGGCTCAAATGTCACGCATGCGCACCTGCTCAATGGATCTTCAAGACTCCTGTGTAGCAGCTCTGTGGAGGGCCTATCTGCAATTCATACCGTAATCACATGAAAGGCATTGGACGTAACACAACAGAAACACTTCCCTAAGTCTACCACCACTTCGACTCCACCATTATTTTTTCCGGGAGGAGTCGATAGTATTTTTTCAATATACAATGCTATGGTTTTTATTATACAAATGTTCGTTTTACGTATTTTTCAAATTTTGAATTTGTAAACCTCATTTCATACCACGCAAAAAAACCTTGCAATTCACACCAGCCATCTTCATTGACTCTTGCTGATTTCGCTTTTATTCTGGTTCACAAGTGCCCTTTTTTATCAACTCCTATATTTTGAACACAATGACAATATTATTGTCATTATTGTTCCTGAGTCGCTGATGCAGCAGCTCGTACACCGCTGCGCCGCTCTCGCCGGTGGGCTGGGGCCTTGATGCCGGAGCCTCGCACTTTCCGCTGCGACAAGCCCGAGGTCCGAGGACTTCTGCTAAGATGTCGCCTCGTCGAATCACGGCTGCCACCACCATGAGCCGGAGCTTACGAGGACTCCCGCTGAGGTGTCCCTTCGTTTTCGTCGATGCTTGGAGTCTGGATCCTAGTTGGTCCTAACGAAACCTCGCATTGCAGGAGGCTCTCAGAAATTCTTCACCAGCTCCAGCGCACTTCGCAGCCATCCTGTCGAGTGCGCCAGTTATATTTCTCCTCTCCAACGTTTTGGTGAATGGTGAAGACTAAATAATGTTGTTTTTTTGATGATCGAGCTGAGAGGACGATCTCGATACGATGACCGATGTCAGATTCTTGAAACCGGTGAGAGATGAGCACTGGCTGTCTTGCTGGATTTTGAATTTATTTACACTATTTGAACTACTCCAAGTATTTACATCAGGACAGAATGACGGCTACTTTGTCCGTCTGTTCGCAGCATTCTGTTCGGCCAAGATCTATACTGAACTCGATCCCCTCGACCGTCTGTCCGAAGACACAAAACTCTGCTTTTGACCCCAAAAAGAACGCCTTCAAAGGCGGCGTTTGGCCACAAGAATTACCCTATCCGAAATATGTCCCCACCCCTGGTAAAATGACCCAACACCCTTTCATAAAATTCATTGTACGGTTCCCACGTACGTTATTGCAACCGACAAGCAGATACAAAACATTTGCAACCTAAATTCACCTAGTGCCTCGTGCGGGCACAGCATACTGTCCCCTGACCCCCTTGGCTCGCGCTGGCTCGCGCCGTCACGGCAAACCGCCCTCCCCTAGCCAACGTCGCGGCCCTCTCATACTTTGCTTTCCTCCACTCCAAGTTTTTCCCATCGTTCGCTAGATCACGACGATGGCGAGGCTGCTCAGCCATGATACGGGGGACAAAGGGCTGTGGCCTAAAAAACGAGACACCCCGGAGCCTTAGAAAATGTGGTTAGGCAGGTTCCGGGTATCGAACACTGAACGTTTGCATCAAAACCCGGCAACCTAACCGCTCGACCATGCCAAAGTTTTTTCTTCCACATGGTATTTATTCCACTACATTTCAACGAAGGAAACGATATTTACAACACATAATTGCAACTAAGCACACATTAAAATAAGTCGCTCACGTACACATACAAATCAATTGATTAAAAGTTTAAATACAATAAACACAATTACAATTATGTACATTTTCCCCAAGATCGTTATCTCCTCCTTATTAGTTGTTCAGTGTTGCCCTCTTTCAAACTATGTGGACCATCGGAAATTGCCGCAGAGTACGGGATTTCAGTGGCGGGTAACAATACCGTGTGCAGCCAATTGGAAAGAAAAAACATCACTCCGCGTGGGCAGAAAGGAAGCTAGATCCCTCTCGTTATGAAGCGGCGTCTATACGATTGGGCAATCATTGCATTCCGTATCTTTAGAATGTCTTTTCCGGATCTTTAGAATGTCCGGATCTTTAGATTGTAGCACGGTCGTTCGCTTTGTACCTCGCCGTGGGTTTAGGCGTGTGCTAATGCGGTGGACATTGGGATATAAGCGCAATTCTGCGGACGAAACGATGCAGGACTGGCGGTCATGAAGAACTTTCAGGGGAAAGTTCAGAAATAAATGTGCGTGGCGACATAGCGACCCGACACATGGCGCCTTCCTAAACCACTTGATAACACAAAGAAATCGGCTTAAGGGGACTTGGAGCGAATAATTATAGGAGTAAAACTTAGATACAGAAAATTACATTTCTTCAACACAGTAATAACTAGAGTAGGGGTTATCTTAGTTCAAAAAGAAAAAAATATACTTGGGCTGGCCACGTAATTAGTCAAAATGACATTCGGTAGACGACCAGGGCGATACAATGGAGACCCAGGGAAGGTCTGAACAAGAGGAAGGCCAAACACTCGAAGAATGAAGGAGAAAGGCGATTAGGAGGCAACGAGTTGACTGGAGCGGCGCGGGAAAGGAGCGATTTTAGGCACTTGGGAAAGGCCTCCGTCTGCAGTGGACCTTGTGGGCTGCTGCTACTAGTGTTGGACCAGCTAGGTCTAGGACGAACGCAGAGAGGTAGACCGCTTTGGTGTTTCTTCAGCCTCGCACAACTGGTGGAATATGCGCCATCTTTTTTACTGCAGAGAAGTGTACCGCTAACCAGCCAAGGAAACGTTTCGTGTCCGCATCAGCATCACACTCCCAGGCTACAGCTGGCTACACAAGCGTACATCCCTGGCTACAACTGGCTACTGCCTATACCCCGGCTACATAAATAACCTGCTGGCACCACCAGGGATCGAACCTGGGCTTGCGAACAGAACAGCCGTGGGAGCCCCTCGTATTGCCTACTAAGCTACGCCCAGACGTATAGAAGGGGAAGCAGACAGGTGGTATGGATGAAGCGTTTAGGGAGATGGAGGGCGCCTTTGGAACCGACACATAAACAATAGTGAAAGGGAAGCAATGAGAGAGTTGACGCCGAAATCGCACGTGTCGCTGTCCTCCTTACCCTTCAAAAGACGTTAAAAGTGGGCATCTCAAAAGGAGCGTCCCAATTTGTACAGTAAGGTTTCGGATGCGCCATTCCAGCAAGGAAGCCCAGGCACTGCGATGAAGGAAAACTTGAATTCCACTATATAAAACTCCGTTCAATTTATCAAAAGAGGAGCGACACAGTGAGGAGAAGGGCCTGGTGGGTTGTAGCGGTGAGAGAATGCCACGTTCGTGAATTCAAATGACACCGCATCGGTGATCCTTGTGGGTGTCGTTTAAATCTTCGCAGTCCAAAAACATTCACAGCGTGAATAGGGGCCAATTGTTTTTTGGTATTGTTTGGTTGTACTGCACAAACCTTTTCGTTTTTGTAAGCTTGTGTGCACGCACCCCTGTGACATTCGTAGGCTGTTTCCCTCTTCTGCTAGCATCTGTACATGTGCGCGAGGCCATGAAATGCTGTTCTTTAGACATGCTTCTGTCTATCCCTATATATCATTTACTGCAGGCCAGTGTGGCCTTATATACTACACCAGCACACTGAGGAAAGAGGCACCTTGTTTTTTTCTTTCTTTCACGCGTTGTTGTTGTACCATGTAATAGCCATGTAGTAAAAATTATTTGAGATCTCATGCTTTTCCCGTGTATTTTTATCTCTGTCCACGCTCTAAGCACAAAAAATGTGTTCAGCTTATGGTCAAGAGCGCAAGTGCACTGGGCCCTCAATCATGGCCACAGCTCAAAGGACTAATGATATAAGGAAGCATTAGTGGTTGCCTTTGCGGTTACGCCTTCCGGAGAGTATATTTGGAGGAGGCCCACCAAAATTGCAGCGTGTCTCAAGCAACTTTGAGGTCTTCGGTTTCTTTGTGGAGAAGCCCGCTTCGTCTTTTGTCCTTCACTACTACGCCTTGCACCCTTCTTCTACTGGTATTGTTTGGTTTATTGATTGACTTATTCATTGCTTGAATAATTATTTTCCATTGCGAAAGCTGTAGCCCAATGGGGTAGGTGGTATATGAAGGAGCGAATTGGGCGGATTGCACTCGTGTCAACTGTGATACACATCTTTTTGCTGTATTTGTAGGGTCATGCTCGGCAATGCGTTGTAAAACAATCCGAAGATGGTGCGTTCGTTCAGATTACAACGACCGTTGTTGAAGACGGCTCTCGATGTTGGCAAAAATAGAGGTAGACCACGCAGAACGTCATCCAAAAACCGATTAAAAGTGTGATGCGCGTTGCATATCCCGAAAGGTATCCGGGTGCATTTGAAATGGCTAAAGCGAACAATGATGGCTTTTGTACCTTTAATTGGGCCTACGGTTGATGGTAGGCTTTTCTGAGGTGAAGGTTTAAGAATATAGCAGATAGGTTGATGTTGTTGGTGAAGTCTCTATTTTAGGTAGGTGGTGTCTGCAGTGGACAATGTTCGCGTTGAAAGAGCGGCAATCATAACAAGATGTCGAAACCTCTCACATGTTTCTGTGGGAACAAATGTAACGACAGTGCCCAATAGACCGAGGACGAGCAAACAATGCTGATTTCAACAACGTTTTGAATATCCTGTTTAGTGATTTTATGCTTCCCCCTAAGCAGTCGACGCGGCATGAGGTAAGAAGGTGAGCCGGTGGAGATAATTTGCTGGACGACGTCTGCTTCACTGGCTCCGTCTAGTCAGCAGGTGCGGTCTTGGAAAAAACAAGCTCAGCAATTTCAAGGTACGGTAGAGGTAGATCACGAAGAAGCGTAGCGGCAACTGGGCAGATGGTATAAGATTGTCCAGGTACAGAAAAGTCGCTTGTGGCATCCAGGAAATTTTTCCTAGCCATGTCAATTAGGGCAGCGTCGTGAAAAGGGAAATCCGGGTCGAAGTAGAGCATAACTTAAGGTGGCCACAAAAAGTCAAGGGGACCGGGCCGTCGGGGACCATGTTGATCATCAGAGATTTTGTCCGGTTCTCGCCGCGCTAGCACGTTTGACAGCCTGGAGGTAGCAGAATGCTAGTTGAGTGCGGTCATTAAAATTTGCCGGGAGTGCGCTGACCTTAGCTCCACTGTCACCTGTCCCCCGTTGACCACTTTTTTGTGAGTGTTGTAAAATAAGCGACTTTGGCTAGCCGTGGAGTCCGCCGTTGACATTGAGGAGCCATGAAGACAAAACATAAGTTTGCGTTATTCCAGACATTTCGTGTTTTATAGTGCCCCTAGCGGTTGTCTGAATAAGGAGGATGCTTTATTCCCGGAGAATTAATTATTTTAAGTTAATTCTTTTTATTTTTCTGCTCAATCGTATTTTTTGTGGTCTGCAATGACATCACAGGGCCATGTTTACCATTAGTGAACCTAGATGGTGCCACCACACAGTGGTGAGCCTGTTTTCTGCCATTGGTGTTTGTGTGTACGTATTCGTACCTGGCTTGCTTTGTTCACTGTACAATCGTTTCGTGAAACATGGTGCTCGCTCGACAAATACGGACACGTAAGGCATCGTCGCTTGCGTCAATCGGCAAGTGTCGTCTGAAACCATTCCAAAGCCCCGCAGTCCTGTGCAGCTAAACCAAGCATAGGGCGCGCAGTACCAACAGCAGTACGCATCGGTCATTCTACGTTTACGGGTGCTTTCGTAACTTCCACTGTTAGGCCCACCATTTATAGGGCTTTAAAACGAATGTGCTGTATATTTAAGCACAAATAGCTCGGTCGTCAGGCTTATAAGCTCTGCCTAATTTGCGTTTGCTTTTGCCGCCCTCCGCCATTCGCACAGCGGTCTGGTATGACATCATAGGTAATGTTGCGCGAAATGAGCTGGTGGGTGGCATGGCCATTCCATTTTTTCCTAATTATGTAGCTTATTTGAGCGACATTTACGTTAAAAGTGGTGTCAGTACGATTCTAACGAGGAAATATTTTCAATGAAATAAAGTTGTGTTTTCTCTTCATGGCTCCTTTCACCCTCCCACGTCTCGTTTACTGGCCATCTGCAAGGACAAGTGCTACGTGTTCACGCCGTACTGAACGGCGTGGTACCATTAGACTGTTCAGTTTTCTGAAGTTTCTTGGTGATGCGCCTTCCGGGCGACAAGCGTGCAGCGTTTCCGTACGGCAAAATGAGCTCGAGGAATGTTATGTAGCGACGGGTGATATGAAACTGGTGCGGCGAGCTCTTCAGGTTTTGCACTCACGTAGGGTGGCGATGCCATAGGGTACCGCCGAGGTCAAGGTTGCATCAGCCAACACCAATGTTGTATCACAAGATAGTGCGGACGCAACATTGACGTGGGTAAATGAATTGTGGCGACCTCCAGTAAGTTATCAGCAAGCGCGGCCAATGCGGGCAAGAGCAGGTCGGAACAAGTCAGAAGGACCACCTGCAATGGAAAGTGAGACAATGCCGAAAACGTTGCTTCAATAAGCTGCAGTTTGTGGCAGAGGCTGAGTCCCCAAACACGTTTTTCAGTTTGCGAAAAAGGTGCGACGGTCGACGATCATCCATCTTAGCGAAAATGAGTCCTGGAAGTGTTGGGGTTCTACGGAATCGTGGGGCTCAAGAAGGCAACCTTCAGCCCGTCGTAAGTGTTCTCAGAGGGCGGCTTGTGGAGAATGACGGGAAGTTCTACCGCGAACTTAATGAGCAACGACTGATGTAAACAGCTAATTGGTGTATTCATGGGGGTATTGATAAGTAACTTGGGGACCAATTGCAAAGCATGCTTACTGCACTGGACAAACAGAGCAGCACCAAGATATCCGTTGGTCAATGAGGGTAACACAGTGGATTCCTAGAGAAGGCAAGCGTTGCAGAGGGCGGCAGAACGTTAGATGGGCAGAGGAGATCAAGAAGTTTGCGGGGATAAATTGGTCATAGTTGGCACAGGACCGTGATAATTGGAGTATTATGAGAGGTCTTTGCCCGGCAGAGGGCGTAAATAATCTGGTGGTGGTGATGGTGATGATGAATATACTTTATATGGTAGAAGCCGGTTCGTTGCGACAGGATGCGCGTCACTGCAAAGCTTGCCTCGGCTTGGCGACACCACACAGCAGTTTGCAGCGCGCTGTAGAGTAGCAAGCGGCGATCGAGGATGGAGTTGTCCTGTACGGACGCTGAATACTCACAGCAAGCGCTGCATTTGAGTTACTGGTCATTCTTCCTTCCAGTATCCGCTGCAACGCCCGGATCAGTAATTTCACGATTGCCAAAAAGAGATTAGTTTGGTCACATGCTAACGCTACGGCGCTTTGACCCTGAACTGGTGTTGCCATTGATTTTGCGCTCGAGGCTCCTGGCGCACTGGTGGCGCGTGATACCAGTACTATGGCTATCGGGTATTGTCGGTGCGCGACAGCAGAGTAGTGTAGATGCTGCACGTTTTTCTGTAAAGAACTCTGGATGCTGTGGACTACTATAGACTACAGCAGGCTTCTGTAGACTACTCTAGACGCTGCACGTTTTTCGTTCGTCTGCACGCTTTTCGTCCATACGTTTTTCGTCCGTACGAAAATAACTATTTCGGTCATTGGTTAACTAATTTTATTAAAAATAACTAGCCTACACTCTTCGTACACTCACCTACACAGTAGCCTGTGTTGTGCAGTTGTAAATTCCACCCATTACTAGACAACATTCATTATTTTATTTCTAATACGCGAATTTAACGCCAAACAAGTCTCTGAATTTCGCGAAGGGCATCCTCTCGGCTGTGTTCAATGGTTATGTTCAAGTTTATTTATTTTTGTTTGTTTTTGTAATTCGCCCTGTGTAATGAAATACATTTCCGGATTGGGAAACACAATGTAGTGGTTGACACAACAGGCTTGGTTAACGTTACGCCGTTTAACGGCACTGAATAGTGGTGAAGTTGATAATAAAAAGTGGTAATGTTTCTGTTGTGTTCCGCACTGAATGCCGGCTTTAACTACATTTGTACATTTTTACAAGTGCAACTGTTGCCATGTTTTGTGTCTGTAATATCCTGCCCATGTCAATAAGGTTTTGCGTTACACAGCATTCATATCTCATTGTTTTTGTTAGGAAAACACCCAAACTTTATCGCCGAATGACTTCTTTTCCAAGAAGAAAACAATATGTGTGGAGTTGTACTTTCTGGGAGCTGTAAAGATTCCAAACGTAAGTAAACTTGCCTTTATGAAATTTCCAACACTAGGCGATGCAGGGTTCTCATACCGGTGCAATAAATTTAACTGTACATATTTCAAATATTTAAATGGGCGGCGGAAAAGTCGGGCAAATGTTCATAAATTAAAATGAAGCACTGCAATAACCTCATGAACGCTACTACAGAACTTCACCCGAAGCTAGACCAATATTACCAAAGCACACGTCCCCAAAATTTGAGGCATAACTACTGCCTAATCATATTAAGCAGGACAATTTTTTTTGAAGTACTTCACATCTACAAATTCATCCTTTACAATTGTTTCAAGAAAACATTCAAAACTGTCAAAGTTTCTGAGGTCAAATCATCGAAAGTTTTATTGTGTTGCTTTTGGGGAAATTTCTTCTTGGTACTAACCTGATATTACGACAACTAAAGTGTTTTCGGTATTACCATTATTTGAAGCTGTAGAAATTTACATTACCGGGTAATAACTTGTTTTAACGCAATGAACCCCTGGTATAATTGAACGACATCACACCAGAGCTCTAATAATTTCGCCGACATGATTTTCTCCTAGTAAAAATAGAGTGAAGCTATTTAGTTTTTTTGGCGCAGTGTCACTTTTGCTGAACCAGTAAGAGCAAAAGGCGTACTCAATAAAAATCACAATTACTATTTTTACCAAGTGAACAAAAACTCTCAAATACTAGCTGCATTTACATGGTGTTTAGAGATATCGCTGGCTGCCCTTACACGATCTCATTTATTCATCAACGAGATCGTGATATTTAAAAGTGTTTGTGATATGAAACATGGTTTGAGTTTATATTGTTGTTATACTTGCTGTAAGTTCTGTGCATACGTTTGTACACCGCATCAAGAGAAACAAATTTGCTCCTGCCCCATTATTGTATGCCACCTTTCCGAGCGAACAGTATACTAGATTTCACCTTTCGAAAGGTCCCGGTCGAATGTTTTTGCACCCGTTTGCATCTATGCAAAAAAGACCTATTCTGTTCGTTTTACAGAATTTTTAAATTGGAAACGGCCTAAATTTATAAACTTTCCGGCTTATGTCAGTCATATTTGTGAGTCACATATGTGAGTTGCATATGTTAGTCGCTCACACAAGTGAGTCACATTCAAGGCATTTCGTATTCTTGGCTATATCATACCCCTATTGTCAAAAAGTATACAGCATTAGCTCAATACATCTCCCCAATTCGCGACAGTAGAACACACATTACCTTCAATTCACTACCCTGCCAAATTTGCACAAATGTCTGATCTTTTTTATATAAAACGTTGCAGTGTTGCGCACGCAGTAACTGTTTTTTAAGATGCGGCGCATCTCTTGCTCTGAGGCATGTCCTTCCTGCGTCGTCGGCGTCCATCCGCACGCCACCTGCGCATGCGCGACTCTCCTTCGTTCGTCTCTCCCACAGCTGTGCGCAACGCTCTCAATCCGGCGCATTAGCATAACGACAGCTGTCACGCTTGGTTGGCGCGCGCTTCGCTGCGTTAACGCTGCGTTAACAGCTGCTCCGGTGCGCATGTGCGTGCATGCCCGACTCTCTCCTTCGGTCTCCCCTTCTTCAAGCGCTCTGAATATAAAGCGGGTATCGCTCCGCGGCGGTACAGTCAGCGCTCGCTCTCGTTCTTCTCGAACATCGACGATGAAACCAAGGTTCGACCACTGCTTCGGCAACCACTCACTGTGCACTTTACTGACCATAAGGTCTTGATTCTTAAATGTAATAAAGAGCTGGGTTGTGGTCGCTAAAACACGTGTACTCTCTCATTTCGCGTATGCATGCGCCGCATCACACCAGGGTTCCCTCGCGGTGAGATGGGGGCAATTTTATGTTACCATGCTTTTTTCTAATAAGGCATTCTACTATGCTTTGGTGTACGCTTACCAGAGTTCTGATTCATCAAGATTTAGAGTAAGCGCCAATATATAACGCCCTCCTCAGCACCACCTGTTTCGTAATCAGAAACTAAACCTAAATATATATATATATAGGAATTATTTTATTATATTCACTAATAAATACATATATTGTAAGGCCGATGGTAGGCGAGGCAGACCAGTACGAGCAAACCGCTTTATTCGCAGGCCGAGCTGCAAGGCGGCAAGATGGCGACCGAACCAGGTTACCGATGATGATAGTTCGAGAAGGTAGAAGAATCGGTGATGATGAGTATATACAGAGATGAAGAAGCCGTGGCCGCAACCGAGCGCCAGTGAAGATTGCATTCCACTGGGACATTGCATTCAGCGTTCCGACCTTCCACAAACGAGGCTACCACTGGTCTCACAATATTTCCCCCTCCGGGGCCAGAGCGGCCGCCTGGTCGCGTTTTACTGCGAATTACGCCGGTGGAACGCCTTGAGGCGGGAAACGTGGACAATCTCCGTGCCACGATGACGGCGGTCCGAACTTCCGCAAATGGGGGTGACGCGATAGTTCACCGGAGAGGTAGCCTCAAGAACCTTGTAAGGACCAAGGAACCGGTGTAGGAAATTTTCGCAGAGGCCTGGAGAGCGAACCGGTGTCCAGACCAAGACTTCGTCACCAGGTCGGAAATAAACGGACCGGCGAACAGCGTCGTAGCGTTCTTTGCGGTCTTGTTGGCTTGCTTCTGTGCGCATGCGGGCCAGGCGCCGACAGTGGTCGATCCGAGACACGAATTGTTCCGGAACCGATGCAGAAGCGGACACAGGAGCGGTAAAAAAACAGGTATCAAGCACGTGCGATGGATGACGGCCGTAGACAAGGTAGAAAGGCGCGTACCCTGTAGTGCTTTGAACTGCCGTGTTATAGGCAAAGGTGACTGAAGGTAATATAGCGTCCCAATTTCTGTGGTCAGGTCGTATGTACATTGATATCATGTGAGAAAGCGTGCGGTGAAAACGTTCGGTGAGCCCGTTCGTTTGAGGATGGTAGCTTGATGTCATTTTGTGGGAGGTATTAGAGGCACGAAGTACTTCGGCAAGGATCTCAGATAGAAACATCTTGCCGCGGTCACTTAACAGTACGCGAGGGGCTCCATGTCGTAGCAGGATGTTCCCGCAAAAAGAAGGCAGCGACGTCGCCAGCGCTAGCCGAGGGAAGTGGCGCTGTCTCCGCGTAGCGAGTCAAGTGATCAACGGCCGTGACGATCCAGCGGTGACCAGTGGACGTCGTCGGTAAGGGCCCATACAAATCAATACCGACCACTTCAAACGGCGTACTTGGACACGGAACAGGCTGGAGGAGACCGACAGGGGGTGCCGTAGAGCGCTTGCGGTGCTGACAGGGTGAACAGGATGCGACGTATTTCACCACACTGGTCGAGAGTCCTGGCCAAAAGAAGCGACCTCGAATGCGGTCGTACGTCTTTTGAAAGCCAAGGTGGCCGGCGGTGGCGTCGTCATGAAAAGCTTGCAAGACGCGACTCTGGAGAGAACGAGGCACAACTGGGACCCATGTGGCGCCATTTGGGTGGTGGTTTCTGCGATACAGTGCACCGTCTATGAGCTGGAACTGCCGCAGTTGGCGGCGTAGGCGGCTATTCGGTGGACGTGTCGAACCAGCGAGCCGATCCATTATTTTCTGGCAGTAACTGTCTGCTCGTTGATGATCGACCAAGTCGCGGCGGTCGTCAGCCGGTGCATAGTCGACAGGTGCAACTGATAATGGCGGTGTATGAGGAAGTGACGCCATGTCGTTTGAAGACGGCATCAGCGGGCACCGCGAGAGTGCGTCTGCGTCTACATGCTTGAGTCCGGACTTGTAGGTAACTGTAAAGTCGTACTCTTGCAATCGCAGAATCCAGCGTCCCAGGCGTCCCGACAAGTTTTTCAATGAAGACAGCCAGCACAGAGCGTGATGGTCTGTGACGACGGTGAAATGTCGGCCGTAGAGATATGGCCGAAACTTTTGCACAGACCACACAACGGCCAGACACTCCTGTTCCGTTATTGTATAATTCGTCTCCGCTCGTGTTAGAGAGCGGCTGGCATAAGCAACAACCCTCTCGCGGTGGTGAGCATCGCGCTGCAACAGAACGGCGCCAATGCCATGCCCACTAGCGTCGGTGTGGAGGATCGCCGGTCTCGATTCATCAAAGTGGCATAATACAGGTGCGGAAGTAAGCGCATGCTTGAGGTCTTGGAAGACCTTTTCGCAGCCATCACTCCAGTCGAAGGGGGTATCAGAATTTAATAGCTGGTTCAGAGGTGCAGCGAGAGTAGCAAAATTGCGGACAAAACGGCGAAAATAGGACGCCAGGCCGAGAAAACTACGCAGCGCTTTTTGTTGCTGAGGTCGAGGAAAATTGGCTACAGCAGAAATTTTGTCTGGGTCGGGGCGTATGCCATCTTTACTGACGACGTGACGAAGAACCTTTATCGATTTGCTAGCAAAACGACATTACTTGGTGTTCAGAGTCAGACCAGCCTTTGCCAGGCAAGTCAACACCTCGTCCAGACGCTGCAGATGTTCGGCAAAACTTGACGAAAAGATGACGATGTCGTCAAGGTAACACAGGCATGTTTTCCATTTAAGGCCGCGAAGGACCGTATCTATCATGCGCTCAAATGTGGCTGGGGCGTTGCATAAGCCAAAAGGCATTACGTTAAATTCGTACAAGCCGTCTGGGGTCGCAAACGCCGTTTTCTCTTTGTCAGACTCGCGCATGGGGATCTGCCAGTAGCCAGATCGCAGGTCCAGACTAGAGAAATATTCAGCCCCTTGTAGACGGTCCAGCGCGTCATCTATGCGCGGCATCGGATACACATCCTTCCGGGTAATCCTATTCAAAGCCCGATAGTCCACGCAAAAGCGTACGGAACCATCTTTTTTCCTCACCAGAACAACAGGAGAAGACTACAGGCTCGAGGAAGGTCGAATAACGTTTCGTTGAAGCATGTCCGCGACGTTTTCTTCTGTGACTTTCCGTTCCGACGACGACACACGGTACGGGCGGCGGCGAACAATGTGAGTCCCATCTGTCTCAATACGATGCTCTGCAACAGACGTCTGTCCAAGGTTGGTGGAGATGCAGTCAAATGAGTTTTTGTGTTTTTCGAGCAGCTCAAGTAGGAGTCTCGTTTCGAACGCCGTGAGGTCTTCGCTAATCGTGGTTGCCAGAGTGGGACGTGAGGACCCGGAATCTGAAGACAGGGGAACGGAAGACACAGAGCAGAGGGGAACCAGAGACAGACTGTCATCAGCCACAACGGAAGCGAGCGTGGTGCCTTCAGGGAGGAGTATCGTCTCAGAAGTGATATTTGTAACAATGAGCGGCGCAGACCCACGTGCAAAACGGACAAAGCAGGTCGCGATAATGATTCCTTGGGGAATAAAACGCGCAGAAGGAACGATTAACGCATCACCGTCACGAATTTGGGTTGAGTGAACTGAAAGGACTGTATCGTGGCCCGGGTATAAAACGTAATCGGCACTTGCTGTCAAATTCAGCTGTGGCTTTTCTTCCAGAATGTCGGTGTCCTCCGTATCTGCGAGTTCAATTTGCGGTTGCTGGAACGAAATGACGGCGGATGCGGATGACAAGAAGTCCCAGCCCAAGATGAGGTGATGCGCACACGGTGACAACACTGCACACTGAACGTGATAACGAAGTTGACCGACTGAAATTCGTACCGTGCACTGTGCGGATGGCCTGATCGTGCTGCTATTGGCGCCATGCAAAGAGGGTCCACTGTAGGGTGTTCGAACCTTGCGTAGTCGTGCACACAATTCCATACTTATCACTGAAATACTGGCACCAGTGTCAATAAGGGCATCTACACAAACACCTTCAACCAAAACTGACAACATGTTCGATGGACGCTCCGGAGGCATTGTTAGTTTCCCACGTGATGCAGTTTCCCCTCCCAAAACTGCATTAACTAGTTTTCCGGGTGCTGGTCGGTGACGTAGGTCGCAGGCCGAAGGGGTGACAGCGCCCGACGGCCTGGCGATGGTGAGCGGCGTCGCGTATCGCGCGGCCTACGGGAAAAGTCGGTTGGTGGCTCAGGTGGCGATGGTGAACGGCGTGAGAAAGACGGGTGCCTACGATGCACGTAGTCGAAGTAATTCGGACGTACATAATCGCGTTCGTAGGCTGCGTAGCCGCGTCGTTCGTCACGTTGGCGTCTTCGACAAAATCGGGAGATGTGGCCCCGGATGCCACAATAATAGCAGACTGGCCGGCCAACGTTGGGGTCTTGGTGTGGCGGGAAATAAGTCGGCGTGGTATGCAATCGAGGCATGGCGGCCACATAGCCGGGCGGGGCCTGTGTCGTAATGGGACTGAGCGGTAGAGGATACCGACCAGCCACATCCGAGTAGGATGGCGTTGCCACAGAAACAGGTTGGGTGGGAGGCGGAAGTACGGGCATAGCCGCGAGCTCCTCCTTAACAATATCCCGTAGGCCAGGCACAGAAGGAGCTTCGCGGACACAGTGTGTGCACTGGGAAACATTGGCGTGCATCTCCTCGCGAATTATAGAGCGTATCAACGCACGTAGGTCTTCATTTCCCAGATGGCGGGTAGGAGCCGTGTCTTGACGAAGGCGGATGGACTGTAGTTCGTCAAGACGCTTACAAGTGGAGATCACGTCCGACACGGTTGTGGGGTTCTGCGTTGCCAGTGTGGTGAACGCGAACTCACCGATTCCTTTTAGAACGTGGCGTACACGGTCAGCTTCCGGCATGTTATTGTCGGCGTGACGACACAGCGCCAGAACGTCCTCGATATATGAGGTGTACGTTTCATGCGCCTGTTGCACACGGGTTTCGAGTTTCTTTTTCGCGCTGTCGCTCCGAGCTTTAGAAGAGCCGAAAATCCGGCGGAACTGAGCAACGAAATCGGCCCAGTCGGTGATGGTATGCCGGTTATTTAGATACCACGCCTCGGCAACCTTGGTCAGGGAGAACGAAACATTTCGCCGCTTGAGGTTATCGTCCCAGCGGTTGAATGCGCTCACCCTTTCGTAGTTGTCCAGCCACTCGTCGGCATCATCGTCACGAAGGCCAGCGAAGAAAGGAGGTTCACGCTGGGGGCTGGTTATGATGCACTGGGGGGTTGGTGGAGCCGTGGCGTTCGCCGATTCCAGCGTCATCGCTGTAGTTTCCGGCATTAGGCGGCGACCCGAACGGAGCTCCAGTGGGGCAGCTTGAGAGGTGGATTACGGGACCGAAACGCACCTTCCACCACTTGTAAGGCCGATGGTAGGCGAGGCAGACCAGTACGAGCAAACCGCTTTATTCGCAGGCCGAGCTGCAAGGCGGCAAGATGGCGACCGAACCAGGTTACCGATGATGATAGTTCGAGAAGGTAGAAGAATCGATGATGATGAGTATATACAGAGATGAAGAAGCCGTGGCCGCAACCGAGCGCCAGTGAAGATTCCATTCCACTGGGACATTGCATTCAGCGTTCCGACCTTCCACAAACGAGGCTACCACTGGTCTCACAATATTAATAACACGGAAAATTGTCCCACCTGTTGCGTTGCACTTGAACTCTGTGTTGTAGCGAAAGATAGCAGCCTCAATAAAAAGCTTATGAATGGGTTCAGTGACCAACCAAATGTGATGTTACGCTTTTTTGAATACAGCGTTTTGGGACCGATTTCAGTACACCAACCTTAGTTTCTGACGACAAACCTGCCTTGGATTCACTCTTGCGGACACGACACCCCAGGAAGTTCGGCCAATTTTGTTATTGCTTGCCGAACGTTGAGCTATTTTTTTGTTAAAACAGATCGAAGCATAATTCGCCAGAACTTACCGTCAACCAATTGATGTGATAGTAAAGTGGAAGACTTGTTTCCTCCGAAAAGTTAGCGTCGTTATTACGCTTACACGCATGTTACCTTCTGTGATTTTCTGTACTAGAATCAACGCAACCATTTTAAACTCCCGCATTTTTAGTAACCCGCTGGTTATTACTTTTGATACTGTATTTACTGTATTTAATTTACGATATTGAAGCAATAAGTATACAATGCGGAAAGTTCATTTTTGTCGTGGTTTACAGACCCCCTAATGGTGACGTGGAAAATGTTTTCTCATGTTTGGATGCCATTTTTGTGTTTGTAAACGCACACCAATACACATCAGTTCTCGGTGGGGACCTAAACACTGATATGCTGCGGAAATCTCCCAGACAGGCAGAATTATCTACCCTCATTGATACTCATTTCTTATTCAATGTCGTAACAGTCCCCACCCGCATCACTTCCCGTAGCTCAACCCTTATTGACCTTTTCGTCACCAACCTGCCTTTGGATAGCATTGTTTCCGGTACCGTTGACGTATCACTTAGCGATCACCTGCCCATATTGTTAGTTTCCTACCGCCCCTACTGCCCAAAATAACCAAATATAAAGCTTACTTTTCAAGCCATAACGGCGGATACCCTTTCCAGATTTCGCAACGAACTCGAATGCCTTAGTTGGGATGATGTGTTTACATGTACCTCGGCAGATACGGCTTATGATCGTTTCATCGAAAAGTTCTCCTCAGTTTACAAACGATGTTTTCCCTACAGAGAAGCCATGGATTACGTCAACCCATATAAAAATGATTAACACTGAAAACAGTCTATACCGATCTTTCTTGAAAAACCGCGATCCAAATGTATATAAATGTTTTAAGACGTATAGAAACAGCTTAACTAAAATCCTAAGACAAGCGAAGAATGCCTACTATTTTAGTATGTTTCAGGGCATCACAGATGTTAAGTACATGTGGAAAAAACCTAATTCATTTTTGTTTTTTCGTAAACCTACATCAAACATATGCGAAATGACTATTGGACAGTCCGTCTACAAAGGTACAGCGCTAACAAACAAATTTAATGATCACTTTACCTATTCACTAGAAAGCACCCACGACACCAGTGTTATAGGCTACTTGACCGCACCTCTAGCTACTACAATTTTCCTCGGCCCCACTGATGAATCTGAGGTTGCTAGTACTTTTATGAAACTCAAAAACGCCAAAGGGAGGACATCGATGGTATAAAAATGGAGCCGGTTGCCTTCGTCTTTGATATGCTACTGCCATCGTTAACTCACATATATAACCTTGTCTTAGGCACAGGAGTTTTCCCTAAACGAATGAAAAATGCTAAGGTAATTGTTATTCATAAAAACGGGGATAAAAATATTATGAATAATTATAGGCCCATATCTGTGCTGCCCATATTTTCGAAGCCCCTTGAGAAAATTATTTTTGTTAGGCTGGCAAAATTCTTTGACTCACACTCCATAATAAATGCCTCTCAGTATGGTTTTAGGCCAGGTCTATCGACTGACACCGCTTTTTTAAACCAAAAAGAGTTTATACTAGGCAATATTGAAGAAAAAAGTTAACTCTGGGAATATTTGTAGATTTTACTAAAGCATTTGACAGGATTAATCATGATACTCTGCTGCTAAAATTATCTTATTACGGCATCAGGGGAATGGCTTACGATTTATTTAAAAGCTATTTAACGGATCCACATCAGTGTGTGTGTATACAAAGGGAACTTTCTTCACCCTACAAAATTAAATGCGGAGTACCTCAGGGCAGCATCCTAGGTCCTCGGCTATTTAATGCCTACATGAATGATATCATAAATATAGATCAATCTCCAAATATATTATCTATGCTGACGACACTAGTATATTTTTTACGGGCGTTGATAGCGATGAACTGATACAGAAAGCGAACCAAACTTAGGCGAACTACACAAATGGTCCCACCAAAATTCTCTACTTAGAAACAGCCCAAAAACCAAGGCGGTCCTTTTTCGTGCGAAAAACAAAAAATGTGAAATCTCCAGTAAACTTCACCTAAACAATGTTGAAATTAAGCTGTCCCAAACTGCTAAGACTTTAGGAGTTGTTTTTCATAAATATAGGCTATGGGACTCTCAAACCGAAGCTGTGTGCTGCAAATTAAGTAAGTCTCTGGGTATGCTTAGTGGGTGCCAGTCGCTTCTACCAACTCGCCTTAAACTTATCCTTTTTCATACACGTTTCGCTTCACATTTACATTATTGCCAATTGATATGGCCATCCAGAACTGAGTCCTCCAAAAACAAGATATACACACTCCAAAAAAATGCTATGCGTGCTATTGGGAATCTCTGTTACAATGCTCATACATCTCATTTATTGGATAAATTTAATGTCCTAAGGTTTAACTCGGTTTATGAATATCGGCTTTTAATGTCTTTAAAATCCGAAATTCGCGCAAATAGTACTACCCTGAAAAGCCTAGCGCACCTGCAGTTAAACGTTTCAGCTCGCTGTAATCGGCACAGCGAACTCTGGCACATCCCTACACCGAGAACAAATTACGGCTTTCAAATGCTGAAATTTGCCATTCTGCATGTGCTAAATAAATATAGGCTTACTTTGGAACAATTGCACTCACTTTCTGCAAGCGCTCTCTTTACTCTACTCAGTTGTGGGCAGCAACCGATTCCTCCTTCAGTCGTAGTCGTACACAACCACGGACCATAGGAGACCTGTGTCTGTCACAAACATATAATATTATCATTTTTGTCTGTCTGACATTTGTTTTTGTACAATAATTGTAATACGTTAGAAAAATTGTTCTACAAATTTAGTCTGCGGTCATAAGAAAGTAGTGCTTTGAATGTGTTGTTATATGCAAAAATATATGCATTTGATACAAATCGCGGAAGCCTTATTTGCTAAGAAATTATTGCATAGTTTGCCTGCTGTCGTCCTTGTTGTTTTCTTTTCGATTTTTTTCGTGTTTTCTTGTTTGTTTTTTCTTTTGTTGTTTGTTGTTGTTTTTTCTGGAAGGTGCGGCTTTGTCAAGCTGCATGTGCGCAGCTTTCCCTTCATTTTCCCACTACATTGCGTTGTTGACATTTGTGATTGTAATTTCCTTTGTATGAGCACGCGCTGCTTTGTGGTCAAATAAAGAAATAAAAAATCTTTGATTAAATTTGTCCTTCCTTTTTTTTCTTGTATACTAGCTGGTTTTCATTCCAAAAGAAGAGCGCCAACTATTAAAAGCCTGTGATTATATAACGACTGTACTTTTTCGTTATAATTACAGATGCAATGGTAAAAAGTCGAGTTACAATTTGATTGCAATGGTAGTTTGTATATCATATAAAGAATGTTGTGTCTCCGGATCATATATTATCTCTCTTGTAAACATGAGCAATATTGGCGATCAGTTTTGGCCAAGTTATCAGCTTGCGATATCTTCATCTCTAAATGCCCGCTCTACTCGAGTCGACGCCGTCCAGACTAGTTCTAATGCGTCATTTATCAATATAAACAAACCGTTTTGCACTTGCGGGTTCTGAAGCCATTCAGTAAGACCAATATGAACACGAACAAGTATACCTCAGGGGTAATTAAACTGATGAAGAAAATGTCGTCTAGCATCCGCATATTAGGAAGCATTGATCGTCACCATCAATTCAATTTGATACCCACAACAAGAACGCCTACGCTTTGTGTACAGGCTGTATGCACGCCCAACAAAAAGTGTGCTAAAATATTTTCACCGCTTTTAACGCATACAAACACTGTTAAAATTGTTAGGAATGATCCAAAACACCTTTTCATAACTAAAAGCCAATATTACGACAATTACTTGCCATTTTCTGGAAGGAGAAAAAAGGGTTTATTCTGTGCTTACTGACTTTATGGCGGTTGCGGCAACTGTCTTTATGGCGGTTTACTGTCATTTTGGCGGTTACCAACTGATAACATTGGAACAACAAATGATGTACAATTAATTTTTGTTTTATATTTGTATGAGACTCTCAGGTGAGCTTTAGTGTATTGTGTGAAACAGTTTTTTTCGATAACTTCTAATTTAGAGTGTTCAAAACTGCTGAAAAAGTTTGCTGGGGTTAAAGTTTGAGACAAATTTTTAAGGCCTAAGTAGATATATGACTTACCACTTCCACTGCCACTGCCACCTATCTGAAACCGCAGTGCTTTCCCGAGGTTATTGATCATTACTTTAGTTTTCTGCATATTAATTTTCAGGCCCACGGTTCTACTCTATTCGTCCAGTGCGGAAAGCATGCTTTGCAATTCATCCCCCGAGTTACTTAGCAAGGCAACGTCATCAGCAAATCTGAGGTTACAGAGGTATTCTTCATTAACCCTTACTCTAACCTGTACCCAATCCAACGTTCTGAATACTTCTTGTAAACATGCTGTGAGTAACATTGGAGAGATTGTGTCTCCTTGTCTGACACCCTTCCTTATAGGTATTTTACTGCTCTCCTTATCGAGGATGATGGTAGCTGTGAACCCATTGTAGATATCCTCTAGTATTCTTACATAATGCTCATCTGCCCCCTGGTTCCGTTATGCCTGAATGACTGCTGGGGTTTCGAGCGAGTCAAATGCTTTCTCATAATCTATGAAGGGGTTCAGTATAGGGGTTCAGTATACTCGGCGCACTTCTCTATCACCTGATTGATCGTGTGAATATGGTCATTGTTGAATAGCCTTTACGGAGCTCTGCTTGTTCTTTAGGTTGACTGCAATCTAAGGTTCCAGAAATTTTGTTAGCGATTGCCTTGGTAAGTAGCTCGTAGACGACTGACAGTAACCTGATCGGCCTAAAATTTTTCAAGTGCTTCATGTCGCCTTTCTTATGAATTAGGATGATGTTCGCGTTCTTCTAAGATTCCGGTACACTTGCGGTCATTGGGCATTGCCTATAAAGGTTTGCCAGTTTTTCAAGTACAATTTCTCCGCTATCCTTCAAGAGGTCTGCTGTTATCTGATCCTCACCAGGTGCGTTGCCCCCTTTTTTTTCTTTCTTTCAAAGCCTTCCTTACTTCGTCGGTCGTTATTGGTGGGATGTCTATCTCTTCTGAACTATTGTCTCGTTCGGCATTATCCTGGATGTCCCGGCTACTGTAGAGGTCCCTATAGAACTCCTCGCCCACTGTGACTATTTTATCCCTATTTGTGATGACATTGCCTTGCTTATCTTTATATATATATATATATATATATATATATATATATATATATATATATATATATATATATATATATATATATATATATATATATATATATATATATATTTATGCTTATTTATATATTTTTATATGCCAAGAGAAAGAAATAAAAAGAGTCGGATACATAACAACAACAAAAACAGAGAGAAAGGGGTGGAGTAATCAAGCCATCTCTCACAGTTACACGACGACATCACAAGGCACAAGGTGTGGGCTGCACTCTCAGCTACTGCGGTAGCGTTGACAATGCCGATTTTAAAAAAAGGGAAATATACACAATACGTATTCATTGGGTGGGGAGACGGGTTCGGACGGATTCCGACAAGTATAAAGGAAAACATTCTTTTGGGTGTGCCCTCCGGTGATGGAAACAATAGATGCTGTGCACAAAGAGCATTGCCCAGTCAGCTAGTAAACGAACCGGTAATAGGTAGGGTGAACCGATCGCAAAGGGTTTTACACACACAGACACACAGACACACACACACACACATATATATATAAATATATATATATATTTGTTTATTTATTTATATAGTGAATCAGAATATAATATGTGGGGCTCGTTGAAATAAGACATAAATAAGAGTTGGCAGTCAAGAAAACCTCGGATACCAAAGGGGGGGAGGATGTGGTAGGTCATTGAAACAGATAAAGAATTTGGAAAGAAAGAAAGGCGAGAAAAAAAGGCCGCTAGGTGGGATCGAAACCCACGACATCCAGAATACCGGTGTGGTGTGAAGACCACTACGGTACCGGCCTGGCGTATTTCCCCTCCAGTTTTGGGGGTATTTATGTTAAGGTATTTTTGTTTCCTGTGCTTGGGGGGATGCAGCCAGCGCCACTCGGACTACTGGTGTGAATAAGCCTTCTTTTTAACCCCCTGACCCCCTGCCCATTACTCGAGCGTCTATGACATGTCAAGAGTGTTCGACCGGCGTTGAACATTCTTAAGCTTCTTCTGGCACCAAGTCTTGCAGCACAGAGGACCTCACTATGCATGTAGCAAATCAGAATAGGAAATGCGGGGCTCGTTGAAATAAGACAGAAATAAGCGTTGACAGTCAAGAAAACCTCAGAACGGAAAGGGGAGGATGTGAAAAGGTCATTGTAGCGTTGGTAAAATAGTGGTTTCCACCTGGTTCGAATTTCTCTTTTCTTGTGTTCTGTACCATCTCCAAAGATTTATTTCCCCCTTGATTTCGTGCACGTAGATGACGGAATAAAGTGAGCCTCCTCGGCTCTCCCTTCTACACGCACTACTGTTATGTGATAGCCACTTTAATTACTTTCACGACCACTTTCCTTACGGACAACACTCACCATACATCAGCTTTCAAAGCGGGGCCAGAAACCATTACGTCAGAAAACTCATTGACGCTGCCCCAAACAACATCACTCACTTCATTTTTCACTTTGTCACTAACGATCTAAGGAACAACACCACTGAAAGCACTATCGTGGCCATGAATACTGTTGTTCATCACGTTCAGACAAACAGGCCCAACGCAGATATAACCCTCACAACCGTACTCCGGACAGTGGAACATACCGTGTCCCACGTTTTTGTGGAAAATTGAGCACTTCGTCTCTTTTGAATCTCTTTCGTCACAATCAAAGAAAATTCTCCCCGCATTTCCCCGAGGTGAAGAATGTGAAAGTGCGAATGCAGGAGTTGAATTTGCGCGGTTCGGTAATGTTCGCGAAAGAGAGATCACACACACACACACACACAACTACAAAGAAAGAAAGATGCATTTATTCCCAGACACCTATTTGTGTTGTCGTTGTACTTGATTGCTAGACCGGATCGCAGCTTTGAAGTTTCGTGTCAGTACTCCTTTAAGCGGGTGCATTAGCCCTTCTCACGCCCGATTCCTGGCCAATCCCTCACGTGGCTATGTGCCATGCACAGATACCTATTTGTGTTGTCGTTGTACTTGATTTCTAGAGCGGATCTCAGCTTTGAAATGTCGTGTCAGTACTCCTTTAAGCAGGTGCATTAGCCCTTCTCACGCCCGAGTCCTGGCCAATTCCCCACGTGGGTATGTGTCATGTCAGCGGCCAGACAGCGCGCGCTCATCTCCCGCCGTTGCCAAGGAAGACGAGGAGATTCCTGGCCAATACCCGACGTGGGTATGTGCCATGTCAGCGGCCAGGCAGCGCACACCCATCTCCCCCCGTTGCCAAGGAAGACGAGGAGTGCGCGCACCCGCTGCTGTTGCTATGCGGACGGCGGCGGATGCTTCAGGCTCGCTTAAGAAGTGCATTCGCACTTAAAAGTGATGTAGAGCTAACCTAGAATGTTTTCAACATAATAACATTGGTTTCTTTCTTTTGTCCCCCAGAGGGATAACGAATATTGGTTTTTAGTCGTTTGAGGTTGGGCGTCACCACTGTGGATATTTATTTGGCTCATTACATATCAAAGGGAAAAGTACCAAATTGTAGTTTCTGCTCAAAAACCCTTCCCACTACTTTAAACGTATGTTTGCGTGTAATGCTTTGCTCAGCAGGTTGCAACGCAGTTGTTTGCCAAACAAAAAAACTCGCTGAAGCAATGCTGAATAAATGTTCGCGAAATGCTTCGCTCAGCAGGTTACAACGCAATTGCTTGCCAAAAAACGAAACCCCATTGAAACAACGGTGAATAAGTGACGGCGTCTAATCATAAAGTTTATGTACTGTTACTTTGGTTTATTTTGATATAAAATTCTTTGTGTAATATTCCGGTCACTAAGTGTCGCATATTACCAAAAAAACGTAATGGCCACAAACCGGCAATAAGTCGTGTCAAAAAATGTTAAGGAGGTATACAGTTGGGGCGTTATATTAGGCGATTTCGGGTTATTTTGCCTACCATATGGAAGCCGCTCTATTTTCTAGATTATTTCTTTAATTTTTGATTCTTGCTTTATGAAGTTTCCTTCTAGAGTTGTTTCCTATTGATCGTGACCTTTGGCTTTTTTTGGTTCCGGCCCTATTGCCTAGTAGATCCTTAAAACACAAACTGTACTGGGCAATACCAATAACGAGAAATCCGCCTTTCAATGTCAAATTGCCCCATTCTAAACATATTAATTTTTGCCATATGGTTGTCACTTTTACACTCTATTTTTACCTAAAACAGGTATTAGGCGGTTATACTTGCTAGTTATGCAGATATTGCCCATGATATGATCTGAGCCTTAAGCTTTATTGGAGACACTTTATCTGAGGATGTGCTTTTCAACTCGAATTGTGGTTGACATTTTGGCTGATACTTTGAACAGATTCACCGTCAAAACCATTATATTTTACCAAATGGTGTAAACAGGTTATTTCAATGCCCAAGAAAAATCGCACCACACAAACTTTAGTGAGTTTCGCAGACCAGTGTTTTTGAGTAAATAAATTCTGATAACTTGAAGAACACGTTTTCAACATGATTTGAAACATATACATTTTAATCTGCCGCTGTGTGCGAGAAGTAGGCTGCCAAAGTATTGCAATATTATCTGAAGAATATTTGGTGCTGGTCGGCTACCATTTTTTTTCATTATTTTAAATTCCTTGTTCTGAAAATATAAACATGCCCCTAATGTTTGTTTTGCCAGTTGTGGTTGCAACGAAGAAAGAAGAAAGTTTTTGACGCACAATATAAAACTTTCATCACAGAATAAATTTTTACCAGCGGGGCTACCTTGCAATGAAGGATGCGGGACAATTGATTGATTGTATGGTTTAACGCGCCGACACAATGCAGGCGATGAGGTAGGTAGTTAATGCTCTTGAATATTTCGACCACCTTGTGATGTTTAACGTGCGCCGAAATCATGTATATATGAAAAGCGGCCCCGGCAACCGGTAATCGCACCCACGTGCTCGTGCCGGCAGTACAACGCCTTTGCCACTCAGCCACCGGGGCGGGTGGACGTGGGACAAAATTTTGGTATTAAATGAGAGGCAGACACAATACCGATAAATTTTCGTCGAGAATACCAACGATGCGTAGTCTCCCGGCGCTTTTCATTTCATATAAGCCACTCCCTACGACGGTCAATTACCCTTTCTTTTGAGAGTCTTTGACGTGTCTTCTGACGTCTATGCAGGTATTTTCGGTGCTGCCACATCTCCCAGATGTCATTTACCGCTTCGACATATCAAACTATGTGTGACTATAATATCCGGATTGTGTAGGAGATGTATGGTGGATTTTTATGCTTGCTGTTTAACTTGACATCCACCTGTCGCGTTGTTCCGTGCCATGTCATAACAGGTGGCGGATTGTGCATGGGTCTGTTGCGGCTGCGTTTTTGTTTGTTCTCAGGCAAAAAAGGAGCATAGTTATAGTACACTGACTCATTCTATACACAGGTGAATGATTGTTAATATTCATTAAATCGCGTAGCTGTAAGTGGTTTCTATGTCTTTGAGCAGCAGCGGAGTTATCAATAGATAGACCCTCAGTCAGGTTTTCCGGCACTTGTACAGGGTCAGCCATAAGACTGAACTCAGGGCAAACAGAAAGATCACTTCTTCCCTATTTTTTACAAATATACATCCGTAGGCTTGTGCTTGAGATGCAATGGGGCGTGGAAAACCTGTTGTTCATTTGTGAGAAGAACAGCTATTCTACTAATACAAACATTCATGTTTTATTTATAATTTTCTAGGCTTCCTTTTTTTGCACCAAATCTATCACTTTGCATGGGGATGACGCCATAAATGTTTACATCAAATCTCAGCAATATCGTTGGCGATAGCCCTAGCTCCCAGAGCACTCCTTTCGTCTTCTGGCCACAGATTGTCAGACACAGTCTCTAATGCGTCGGGCAGTGCTGTTGAACCTACATTTCTTGTTCAACAAGCAGTTCAGTGTTAAAGATACCCCTTGCAGGTTAGAGACGTTCATGTTACAGCATTTTTGTGCAGACGTTTCTCGTATTGGCAAAATATATTGGGGAATATGGACTATATGTTTTTGTGTGATACACGTGCACTAACGCACCTTCTGTAGCTACGATCTGCTTCACGTTGTGTGTCATCTATTGCCAATGGACACAACGCAACGCTTGTAGTAGTTTTCTACAGTTTACGGTGGGCCTCTCGAGTTATTTCGTGCAATATTCTGAAAAAGCGTCTCACAAGTTTGCGCCATTACCGTTTTGAATTAGTTTACGTGCTCATCTCGAAAAATTGGTTGGTGAGGCTTCTTTCGATCTTTTGACAGCAAGACCGGCCTTGGCTGGATGTAATGGCATGTTTTATAACCCACTCCCTATATTCTTCAGAAGCGCGCAAAAAATTAAAAGCGTAGTTTTTTTTGCAGAGTGGTCATCTCCAGCACTACTGGTCGTGCCTGAAATGCAGCCACGGTACCTAAATCTACTGCTACATTGTTATAGAAAGATAACGTTGGGCGTTTTAAATCAAAAGCATTTAGCACATTTTTCACGAACACAACTTGGTCTTCTGCTGCTTTTAGTGTCAAAAAATAAAAATAAAAATCATGTAATCGGCCCATTCCCAGTAATGAGTCGTAACGACGGCAATTGCTTAAAAACGAAACACATCTTTGTGTTCCTATCCTGGGCGGTTTGTGAACATGAAATTACGAGTTTTCAGTTGTGGTAAAGCTGGCTCATATCAGTAACCCAGGGCATGCCTGTATGGGGGTATATTTGTATGTTTACGAAGATCTGTCAACGTTAATTATGGGCGTACAGAATAACAAACGCTACGGGGTGATGATCCTGAAATCATCTTTTCAGGTAATTTGACTTCCAGTAGTAGACAATGGTAGTCGTGGTGGCAGGGGATATTTACGTAACAAAGGAATCTTTTACGCATATGCAATTTATAGTGAAGGAGTTAGTACGCGTAGAATTTATTAAAACATTGTATACTCGTTTTAAGATATCAAAGAAAACAAAATGTTGCTCGAGAATTATTATTATAGCGGTGCTTCATGTTAGTATGCTGGAGCGCACTGCAATTTATAGTCTACAAAATACTCCTGCTGCACAATAATATGTTATGTACGCGTATTGAATATTTTTGTGATTCCGTGAGGGTAAAAAGTAAGCTCCGACTAACATGTAAGACTTGTCTGTAGCGAAGCTACAAGCACGCTTCACGGTCATAAAATGTGTTTAGGTACACAATAAAAACTGATTTTCTTTTCCTTCGCTCCAGTAACGGTATTACACTATAATTTTTCGTGTACAATGTGAGCTCCCTTTGGGTTTTTGGAAATGATAATTATTATTCATTTCCTTGGAGAGGTGTGCGCTATGCCGTGGCTTCCTTGCCCCGAGCAAGTGTTGCCAAGATTATGGCGATGGCTGAAGTTTTTTTTGCTAATTTGTACCCATGACCCTAAGTGGGTATGTTTTTCTTGACCAATTTGCTTCAGGAAACTAGGAGGTCGCTGCGAGGCACACACTCACGAGCACTCGGCATTTGCTTGTTTTTTATCTGCCGGGTTTTTGCTGCATTCTTCGACATTTTAACAAACGCGGGAAGTAGATATTGAGTGGGAGGCCAACGCGAGGCCAGCTCGGCGATGGTCGCGGGGTGGTCGTCGCGAAATTTTTCGAATTGGCGGGCTGTCGCCTCAAGGCCCATGATAACATACGAGCGCTTTGCGCTTTGCACTTTTCCGGTATTATACCTGCGGACGCAAATAAAACCGGTTTGTACTAAAAATCGTATGGTATTTTGTCGATATGCGAGTACGATGTTATGGGGTGGTAGTTGGCTGTACAACTATCGTAAGGCCAATGCTATGGTATATTGAAGTGTAATGATATCATTGACTTGCACGATGACATCATGTCTATGACGTTATTCTAGCTTAGCATACCTCAGAGTGAACCGAAACCACACCGTTCGACGTCGCATTACGTAAGAAACTGAAAAAATTCTTCTGCAAGCCAGACACACATTCTCGTGCAAATGCAAGTGTGATGGTGTTGCCTTTCACGGCCCTAGTCCTGGCATCCTTAAGCACTTGTATGTGCCAAATTGGTTTGTACTAACACTTTCAATTTCATAATTGACTTTACAGAGTGTGTTGCCGATCTATAATGTACCCATAGGGCATTAGCCGTTTGCTCGAGACATGCGTCCTGTCCCTGAAGCTCTCCAAGTTTTCCTTTGCACCCAGAAAAACAAGGCAAAAACATTCCACGAAGTAAATGATGATGAGAGGGGTGAAGCTAAAATGATTATCTGTAAAACCGTGAAATATTCGCCCACACAGCACATAAAGACTCGACACCTCAATTTTACACCGCTCCGTTGACAAGCCCATCAACGACGTCGATGTTTGTGGTGATTATGGTGGGCCTGCTTGGGACAATGAGAATCTCCAAGAGTCCGTTGGCGAATTAGCTGTGTGCCAGTTTAGCCACTTTGGTCGTCGCTTTCTGCAGAGCGTCTGCGGGCCGTCGCTTTCTGCAGAGCGTCGCGTACCCCCGGTACGTGTCTTCAGATTGCAGGCGACGAATGACAACCTCTTCTTCTTCCTCTCCTCCTTGTTGGGTAGCAACAAACGCGTTGAACGTTTTGACCTCTTCCGCCAATATTTGGTTGCCCACAATTATCTTCAATGTGCCGTGTATGGCACAAACGAGGGACGGGACAGTGCCCGAGCAGGAGTCTTGAGCTCACAGGCGACGAACGATCGCCTCTTCTTCTTCCTCTCCTCTTTGTTGGGTAGCAACGAACGCGTTGAACGTTTTGAACTCTTCGGCCAATCTTTGGTTGGCCAATCTCTAGGGGATCCTGTCACAATCATCATCAATGTGCCGTGTACGACCGGGACAGGGCCCGAGCAAGAGTAGCTTCGCACCTAAAATAGCGCGTAGCCGAGTACAAATACTGAAGAAAAACACTGAAGCGGCTACTGGAAGTTGATGCGTGTATCCAGTGCCACAGAAAAGATGTCAGAAATAGGCACAGTCTGATGATGGTTGGGTTTATATGGCGCAGGGCCGACTAAGGGCAATGAACGCCAAAGAAAAGGTTATTTAATGAAGTGAAGTGGTTACCACAAAAAGGTAGGTAAAAAAACGTGTCATCCTATTATAGTAAAATCAATTAAAGATAAGGGTGATGGCTGGTGTATAGGGCCAGATTTGATTATGCGTGATAGGAAATGAGGTTTAAATAGTAAATGTCTTACAAATACTCAAACACACGTTTCACGGACACTATGGCATCGTCACCTAGAAACAGCGATGGATGTAGTGGGATATGTTGTCTGTAGAGTTCTCTGAAGTGTTTGTGTCGTGTTGTGTTAAGTGCCTTGCATTGTATGAGTATGTGGATTACGTATAGGCCCTCTCCACACCTGCTACACAGGCATCTAGGAGATCCCAAGAGCAGGTGGGAATGTGTTGCATGCGTGAGGCCTATCCGTAATCGAGCCAGGGTAACTTCATTGTGCCTTTTGTGTTTGTGATAGGCACAATCTGTGAGTCTGGCTTGAAATCGTGCAATCATGGAAAGCTATTCATACTGGTCTACTCCCCGCACGGGGCACGTTGAGTAATCTTGGTGACGGTGAGTGGCGACACCGCGTACCCCGAGCCCCCCATACTGTAGCTGTTACCTACTGTGGCCAGAAGTTGAAAGGTGAAGGGTTAGAAGCCGTGAACGGTGGCTTTCGGAGCCTTGGTCAAGCTCCGGCCGATGGGCTCCCTGCCTGTCTACCAGGCAGGGAGCTCTGGGGCCTCTTTGACTACCAGGGTAAGGTCAAAGGAGAAAGTACCCCCGCCTCCCTGCTTTTATACTATGCTATATGGCATTTTTAAACTCCCCCCCAAACGTGATCGGCCCCCGAAAAGGGGCCGAACCGAAGTGAATTTCCCACCGCTACCTACCATAGAATTCTCCAGACCTGACAATTTTTCCTTGTTTTTGATCATGGAAACTGCAGAAAAATCTGAACCCCTTACATCGAAGTCAGTCTTCCTCATTACTAAGTTTCTTGAAAACATTCTGGGCAAGAACTACAAAGCTAACGAGTGGTGAAATCCTTGTGGAAATACAGAATCAACAACAGTCTAAAATTCTCCTCGAACAGAGCATGATCGGCGACTTGCAAATTAAGGTAACTCCTCACCGCAGTCTAAACACATGCCAAGGTGCAATTTCTCAATTTGACCTAAAGGACGAAAAAGACTCCGACTTGCTGGAGGGCCTGCGTGAGCAAGGCGTTACTGCAGTCAGACGAATCACCATCCGTAGAGACAACCAGGAAATAAAAACAAAGCATGTAATTCTCACTTTCGACCGTTGCAACCTCCCTCAATATGTAAATGCCGGCTTCATCCTTTGTGACGTCCGTCCCTATGTTCCCAATCCGCGTGGGTGCTACAAGTGCCAGCGCTATGGGCACGGCACTTTACAGTGTCGGGGGAAGCTGACGTGTGCCAAATGTTCTGATCACGACCACCCTACAGACAATTGTAAAGCCAGTAGCATGAAATGCACAAATTGTGAAGGACCCCATGCAGCGTACTCGCGTACCTGTGAAAGGTTCAAACTCGAGAAACGCATCATTAATTTGAAGGTTACGGAAAACATCTCGTACCCGGAAGCACGCAAAAGGTTTGCCTGCTTTGTTTCTCCAAGGTACGCCGACGCAGCTCGCCGGGGGGCAGAGCGGCGTCTGGTCTCGGTGGCGACCCAGTTCAGTGGGCCTGATCTGGTCCCAACCCAGCCCCCCACTGGGTTGTCTCCGACAGCCCAACCTGTCACCACACCGCTTGTTCAGTCACCAGCCGCTGTGGTGGCAACTGAGTCAGTTGGGGGCGCTGTTGCATCCGCCATTTCTTCTCCACCTGTCCAAAGCTCAAGTGAGGGTACGGATATGGAGTTGGAGATGGGGGATCCCGCAGCAGCTCCCGCCCCTGCCGCACCGCCTGTGGCACTTCTGGCAGTGCCGATGCCATCGGTGGCGGCGGTTGCAGAATAGGGAACCCACAAGGGTGCCACGTCCAAGGAGCCCAATCCGTTGGGCACTCCGGAGACGTCGCACGAAGACATGGACGTTGGACCCTATCTGTCTGCAGTGCAGCGGAAGGAATGGGTACCATCGTCCAAACCATCCGAGAAACCCAAAAAACCAAAAGTCACAGCCCCGAAAGACAATACGTAAACACTCATTCTCACACATTTCCAGTTGCTTTTGCAAATAATGGGAGGGGAAAATATAATACAATGGAACTGTAGAGGCCTCATCAAAAATCTTGACGATATATATCAGATACTGCACACCAAGCAGCCAAGTATAATGTGCCTGCAGGAAACTCATCTGAGCAGCAAAACCACAAACTTCCTGAATAATTATATGGTATTTAGAAAAGACAGAGATGGATGCACACACTCCTCGGGAGGTGTGGCTATTGTTGCTCGAAAATGCATTGCATGTAATACCATCTCCTTAAACACTGTCCTTGAAGCTGTTGCGATCCGTTCAATAATATTTAATAGATTAATAACACTGTGCTCCCTTTACAGACCGCCTGGCTTCCAGCTCTCGAGCTCGGATTTCGAAGGGCTGGTAGATGAGTTGCCTGAACCTTACATCTGAATAGGCGACCTGAATGCACATAATTCTCTTTGGGGCTCTTCCCGCACCGATGCCCGGGGTCGCCTCATTGATAAATTCGTAGCATCGTCGGGGGGATGCCTTTTCAACAAGAAACAGCCAACATATTATAATATAGGACACAACACCTACTCACACCTTGACCTGACTATAGGATCGGCAGTACTTCTTCCGTCTCTTGAATGGGACGTGGACACGAATCCATACGGTAGCGACTACTTCCCTACTTCATTAACATACATTGACAAAGGCCCTACCTGTTCACCTTCCCATAATAGGTGCAATGAAGCAAAAGAAAACTGGAATACATTTACAGAAATCTCCAAACTACACTACACATCTATAACACACCTGCACGTACATGAAGCCGCCCAACTCCTCACGGCACACATCCTCGACGCCGCCGAAAAGTCTATTCCCCACGCCTCTGGTGCCCCGCGCAACCAGAGGAGGCCGTGGTGGAATGAGGACTGCAGGCGGGCGCGAGAGGCCCAGAACAAGGCGTGGGGTATCCTGCGCCGGTACCCCACGTCGGGAAACCTTTTATTGTTCAAAAGGGCTAAGGCGATGGGAAAACGTGTGCGCCGTGAGGCAAAACGAGAGAGTTGGTTCTCATTCGTAACATCCATAAACTCTTACACTGACTCTCGCAAAGTCTGGACACGAATACGCAAACTAAAAGGACAACAGACACACATCCTGCCCCTGGTTAGAACAACAGGGGACACACTTGAAGACCAGGCTAACACACTCGCACAACACTTCCAACACGTGTCCAGTTCAGCACACTACACTAGCACTTTCATGAAACACAAACAATTGGCAGAAAAGAAGTCTTACTTGATAATGATAAGTCAACCTCCTCTTACCACTCGGAGTTTTCACTTCATTAGCTGAGGGCCGCTCTGAGCACCTGTAAACCCTCAGCTCCAGGCCCAGAGAAGATCACGTATACAATGATACAGCACCTACACTCAGACACTCTTCTAACACTCCTCCACCTATTTAACAAGATTTGGCTTTCGGGGCACATGCCAAACTCTTGGAGGGCGGCTATAGTTGTAGCTTTCCTGAAAAAGGGAAGGATCCTTCTTATCCCGCTAGCTATCGACCCATTGCTCTGACGAGCTGCCTTTGCAAGCTTTTCGAGAAGATGATTAACCGAAGGCTTGTGTACTTCCTGGAGTACAATGGACTTCTCGAGAGCTGCCAGGCAGGTTTCAGGGCAGGGAGATCTACTCATGATCAACTCGTTGCCTTAGAATCCTACATCAAAGATGCATTGATTCATAAACAGTATTGTATGATAGTATTTTTCGATATTGAAAAAGCGTATGATACTGCATGGCGCTATGGAATTCTTAGCGACCTTAAGTCTTTTGGTTTGTCAGGCAACATGTTAAATATTCTTGCAAGCTACATGTCGGAGATAACTTTTCGTGTGAGAGTGGGCAATAGATATTCCCGAGTTCACGTCTAGGAAAACGGTGTGCCTCAAGGGGGCGTTTTGAGCTGCACTCTGTTTATTATAAGAATGACCTCGCTTGAAAAAGGATTGCCACCAACCATTTCTTACTCGCTATATGTAGACGACGTTCAAATCTCCTTCAAATCATGTAATCTGTCCGTTTGCGAGAGGCAAGTCCAGCTTGGTGTCAACAAACTCGCTGACTGGGCAGACAGGAATGGATTTAAGCTTAATCCAGAGAAGTGTACCTTTGTTGTATTTTCAAGGATACGCGGAATCCATGCTGATCCTAATATTAAGCTTAAAGGTGTCTTAATCCCTCTCAAAAAGGAACACAAATTTTTAGGCGTGGTGCTAGATGAAAAACTGACATTTATTCCTCATATAAAACACCTGAAACATAATAGCCTCAAAACCATGAATATTCTGAAGGTCCTTTCGCATTGCTCCGACGGAGCGGACAAACAAATACTCCTCCGCGTATTTACCAGCCTTATTGGCTCACGGTTGGACTACGGGAGTGTCGTCTATGGGTCCGCATGTAAAACGGCTCTGAAAATGTTGGATCCAGTGCTGCACTTGGGTCTCCGTCTTGCATGTGGAGCGTTTCGGACGAGTCCCATTGAAAGCCTGTATGCAGAGTGTGATAAGTGGAGCCTTGAACATCAGCGTTCGTATACTTCATTGCTGTATGCTATTAAGACGACTTCTGTAAAAAACCACCCATGTAGTTTTATCATAAGCAACACCTCATCCGATCCGTTGTTCGCAGCACGGCCATCGATACCCGCTCCTTTCTCTATCCGAGTGAGAGCCCTCGCTGAGGAACTAGGGATTTCATTAGAGGAGAGCTGGAAGTGTTCTATTGCTGACCTCATTTCGCCTTGGAGGAGGTCAGCAATTTCGTGTGATATTTCTTTTAAACATATCAACAAACGAAATGCGCCTAGAGAACTTATAATACAGCACTTTCTTCAGTTACAACCCAAATACCCCCACACCACTTTCTACACCGATGCTTCGAAGTCTTCTTCAGCCGTCGCATGCGCTGACACGGTCCAAACTTTACCAGTACGAAGACGTTACACAGAAAAAGCCCAATTTTTACGGCCGAAGCATATGGTATCTTATTAGCAGTACAACACATTACACAAATAAAAACAGAACACTCCATTACCTTTACAGACTCTCTAAGTGTGGTAACAGCCTTACATTGCTTCAGACCTACAAAAAACATTGTCTTTCAGCATCTAATCAAAGCTTTAACCTTTGCTCATCACTCAAAACTGAAAATAATTGTTTTCTGGGTTCCAGGTCACAGTGGCATTCTGGGGAACGAAATTGCTGACCAGAGTGCCGCTGTAGCTGCTCTCCGCAGTAGCATAGATGTACCATGTGTTCCCTACCTGGACCTGAAGCCACTGGTACGGACAGTCTTGCGCAAATCTTGGCAGGAAATATGGGACACACAAACAGCGAACAAACTCTACACTATAAAGCCACACTTAGGTACATACATAACAGACAAACAAGACAGACACAAGGAAGTAGCCTTAGCCGGGCTACAGATAGGCCACACTTATGTAACACATTCACACTTGCTCACTGGGTCTCCGAGACCCGTGTGCAGCAGGTGTGGAGAGGGCCTATCCGTAGTACACATACTAATCACATGCAAGGCACTCCACACCACACGACGCAGACACTTTCCAGAAATCTACAGACAACAAATCCCACTCCACCCATCGCACTCCTTAGGCGATGAACCAAGGTTTACTGTCAAACGTGTTTTTAATTATCTGTCAGAAGTTAAATTTCTGAATCTCATAACGTATCATGCATAATCACAACCTGGCCCTCTACACCAGCCATCCTCATTGTCTTTATTTGTTTTTACTTCTGGTGCTATTCACTTTTAGTATGACTTGAATCTGTGGTAGCTAACGATCTTTTTTTGGCGCTCTTTGCCCCAGTTGTCCTTGCGCCATTAAAATGCAACCATCAATCAATCATACTGGTCTACTGTTATCGTGCAAAGCATTCGGGCTCATTGTGAGACGTTTCATAAATCTTTAGTGCCAGGAAATAAACCAGCTTAACCCTCAATACTAATGTCCAAGAATCAGCATTAGCACTCTCTCTACCCTACTCTATGCTGTAGCAGTGTGAGTTTCTTTCGGTAAAATGGGCGTGTGAGCCCGTACTCATTTGAGAATTTCATGGTGAAAGTTTCGAAAACGATACCACGCCTAAACTCGACAACGTTTGAAAATCCTTGAGGAAAGCTTGCAGTGACGCGCCAGACTTAATTGGCGAATATGTTGTAGGTAAGCATTGCCGGAATCGTAGTTAGTTTGAGTATCATTGTTTATTTGAACAGTTGGGAGCTAGTAATCGGCGCCATATGCACCGAAGAGATTGTCATCTTCTTTGTGGCGAGTCGTGGACCAAACTTAATCCTCATCATTGTAGATTTCCACCAGCTCTTCGTGATTTACTTGAGGCAACAATAACGGGACGCGCAAGTCTTCTGGACGAAGATTGGCACACTCGTAGCCATGTCCCCGACTCTCCATTATGGCTTCCGAAGGTTCCCGCTGCCGCGGTGACCGCTGCCAAGCAGGATGTCTTAAAACTTTAGCATTTATTTGGGAGTGTTTTTATATGCGCGTCAGCACATGGTGACAGCACTGGAGTTTTATTCTAAGCCACATCGCGAGCCAGGCACTCGGCGGGAGCCGAAACCCAAGTGCCTACGAGCGCTCAGCTGTTTCTTGGTATTTTTCCTTCAATGGCAAACTTATTACCCGTAACAGTAGCTCTGCTGTTCAAAGTGTGCTATGAGAAACCCAGGTCCGTCGCTTCGGTGAGGTGATACGCAACATGAACAATTTCTATTCTTAACTTCTACCATAATGTACATCCTTTCACTACTGCTATGCGGTAGACCCATAAACGCACTTCACTACGCCTTATTATTCTCTGCACGGGTCAGCTGTTGTAGTTGTGATGATGGTATTGGCGACACCACAGACCCCACGCACCACTACTCACGCTGTAAGCAGCCGTGGTAATGAGTTTAATTGTGCAGGATAGAAGCCGTTAGCGGTGCCCGTGAGAGCCCAGTTCAAGTTCTGGGTGATGGGTTCCCTATTTTTTACCAGGGATAGAGCACCTGGACCTCTTTTGTTATCAGGGTAAGGCTCTGAAAAACGAAGTGCCGCCCTGCTTAAAAAGTAGTATATTTAAACCCCCTATGCGGTTTAGACAATATCATACTCGGTTGCGAAAGGTATGGTATTTTACAACCCCCGCACCAATTTATCGAGCACTAAAATGGTCGCTGCTCAGAAGCAAATTCCAAACATCTACCAAAATTGACCTTAGAAACAATTACATCTTTCCTCGTATACCTCGTTATCCAATCAGTGGCTACAGAAGCACTAGTAAGAGGAAAAGCAGTTTTCCTCATGGCAAAGTTTATCGAAATTGTTGCAGGAAACAACATCAATTTGAAAAAAAATTACTTATGGAGTCGTGTTTAATGAAGTGGGCCCCGAACAGCAAGCGAATAAGCTTCTGAAACCCAAATAACCTTTTTATTTTTAGGCTAAGTATTGGCATTACAGAGGTTACGAGGTGGAGTACAGTTCTTTTATTGGGCATCGGAGCCCTGGTCAAGCACGGGCCGATGGGCGATCTGTCTGCCTAAAAGGTGGAGAATTTCGCGGCCTCTATAGCCATCTAGGTTAAAGCTGAAGAATCAACAACCGAATCCTTTTCCTTTTTCAATATTGAATGGCCTTTTCTTTATCCCCCTGTCATCCTCGGACCACAAGGGGCCGCACCGAAGGGCTAGTAAATGAGAAAAAAAGTTTCACAAGTTTCCCATCATTCATTTTGAAGAGGACACCAGGTTGCGAGCGCGCGTCATTCTTTCGGCCAAATTGTTTGAGCCTGTTGTCGGTTCAAAATATGATGCTAAGAAACTTACATTGTGTGAAATACTCGTTGAAGACAAAACAAAAAATAAACGCACAACCTACTGAAACAGCTCAGGGTGCCCGACTTGCCTGTATAGGTGACACCACACCATACCCTTACTCCTCGCAAAAAGCCGTTTCGTACAAAAATTGAAGTCCACTGAGAAAATGGTGGACATACATAAGGCGCTTGAAGCTCAAGAAGAAACTGCAATAAAAGTAATCGTAATCTGGAGACCGAGTCAAGAAGGATCAAAGAAACTTTACTCTATTGTTTGGTCGCGCAAAACTGCCAGAAAAGGTTAAGGAGGGTTTTCTGAGCTGCAACATACGATCGCATGTACAAAATCCCAGGGGCTGCTTTAAATGCCAATAATGGCCAGGAATCGCTACCGTGCCGACTAAAGGTGACTTTAGCGAAGTGTGCCGATAATGATCATTGGTGCAAAGAGTGTTAGAACACAACACCGAAGTGCCCGAATGGCAGTGGACCGCACCCTAATTATTTGTGCACTTGCAAAATTCAAAATTGAAATGGAAGTCTTCCAGGTAGAAGCAAGAGAAGACATTACTTTTGTAGTGGCGCTTTACCCTTTGAAAGCACAATGTGCTTCCTGCCACACCAGACGCCAAAACTGCCCCTCAGGAGTTAGGGCGGGATTCGGTCAGTGCCGGAACATATTGCGGTCTTCTTGGTAACGTGTCTCTGTCTCATTTCCTGGTTGAGCGGTCACCGCCTGCCACGAGAACAGCTGTAAAAGGTTTGGAGGACCCGCGCAACGACAGACTGCCTTTAGCCGTCCATAATTGCAACGCATTGTAGTTGTGGGGACTCCGGTTGATGTAGTCACTGGAATCGCAGCGGGGAGCGTTGCCTCTTGCAAATATTCGACTCTAGCGACCAAAGCCACACCTGAGGGCACTGAGGAAGTGGAGCCTCAAAGGCCTGCCGCAGCTCTTATACTCTGCCTAGTGGCTGCCCCAGCTGTGGCGCACCGAAGCCCGTGACGATGCCGGCTGAAACAAAGGGCACCTGAAAGGATGCTAAGTCCAGAGGGGCCAGTACGCCAGACGTTCTGGGTTTAGACACCTGACAATTATGTGGATGTCGAACCGTTCGTACTTGCATCGCTGAGACAGAATTGTGCTTCGGCATTCAAAGTAACAGAAAAGTAAAAAGTAAACGAACCCCTTCAAGAATTCAGTTCAATTCAATTCATTTAATAAGCATTCTTAACAAAGAACAACACGAATACTAGGGCAAGAACAAAAAGCCACCATGCAGCAGCTTGACAAAGGCCCTTGCCCCTGAGTTTGGCAATGCGCAAATTGGCAACGAGCACTGAACACACACAAGAAAAGAAACCAAAAATTTCGAATTACACAACTAGCAACTAAATAAACAGGTATACATTATTCTATGTAAACAAGGGTACCAGGATATACAAGCACAAAAGGGATTTCACGGCAAATTCCTCAAACAGAAATTACACAAACTAAAGGTTCCCAGCAAACAAAAGTTCTAAGTACACATCTAGCAAATAAATATGCAGAAATACATTATTCTATGTAAACAAGGGTACAAGGATATAAAAGCACAAAAGAGATTTCACGTCAAATTCTTGAAATAGAAACTACAAACTCTAAAAGAGTTGCAGCAAACAAAATGAACGCTTTAACATCAAGCAGAACGCAATGTGCAATATATAAGGGCATCATAATCCAAATACTGTAGAAGGAATGATTAGAGATTATAAAAACGTTTTCTCAATTCTTTAAGGTTGTAATTTGTTATATGTTTATAGTCATTAGGAATGTATGGCAAGTTTTGCTGCAGGGACTGCAATTTATAGTTAATACGTAATTTAGGTATGAACCCAATAACACTATTCCGCGTACAAAACGTGTCTGTTCTATGCTTAAGGGAGGCCATGGTCGTCAAAAAACGTTTAAAAGAATCGGAACTGAAATAAAATGCGCGTGAGATTAGAAACAGGTACATGTGTTCTACATTGACTAAACTGAGGTCTTTGAAGCCTGTGTCGCTTGAAGCGAGATATTGACTGATTGATTTATTGAGGGGTTTAACGCGCCGACGCAACGCAGGCGATGAGGCGCGCCGTAGTGGAGGGCTCCGGAATAATTTTCACCACCTGGGGATCTTTATCATGCGCCGAAATCTCGTACACATGGGCTTTTTGCTTTTCGCCTCCATCATAAAAACGGCCGCCGCGTGAAGCGGGATATTCCAGGTTAGCAATGGGGCAGACAATTTTCTTTTGAAACATAAGAATTTTGATTATATTCGTTTTACTTGTAGTTGCCATACCAAACTGCAATAGATAATATGCGACATAAACAAAGCTTGTTAAATTTGAACCTTCACCTTTACAGGGAAAAGCCGTCTACAGTGAGATAACACTCCGGTAACTTGAGCGAGCTTTTTACAGATATATACTACATGTGCATCCCAGTTCAGGCGAGAAGTAAAATTAATACCTGGAATTTCGTGCTGATGGGTAATACAAATTTCGTTTCCATCGTATTCAAGGACATGATTAAGTGGTACTGGTTTATTCTTTGCCTGAAATATCATAACTTTTGTTTTATTGGAATTGATTTTTATGCGATTTATTTCTTACCAAATACAAAGTTTGCATATTATTTCATTACATTTTATTGCCAAGGTATTACCATCAGGCCCACAGATTAATATACTACTATCGTCTGCATTAATTAAAAATTTTACGGTGGCATCAATAATCACGATGTCATTATTGTACACATTAAATAGAAGCGAGCCCTATACGCTTGCTTGAGGTACCCCATGTATGACCGGTAAATAAGGTTTGTAACTGTTAAACTGCCGAAATTGTTTTCTGTTGTTTAGAAAGGATTTTATCAACGCGAGAAGCATACCACGAATTTCACTTAATAAAAGCTTATCCAATAAAATGCAATAGTTCAGAAGGTCAAATACTTTACTGAAGTTTATAAAAATACCGAGTAAAAAGATTGTTTTATATCTTTTCCAATACGTGTTCTTTGGGTGTAAGTAAAGCTGTTTTCGTTCATTTTGTTTTGTGAAACCAAAGTGTGCATGTGATAACATATTTTTACCATCAAACAACTTTGATATGCGAGTAAACAATATTTTTTCTAGACCCTTAGAAAATAATGGGATGACCGATATTGGTCGAAAATTGGAGGGTTATTTGGATCACCCCTCTTAAAAAGTATAGTCATTCTGGATTTTTTCATATCATCTGGAAATACGCCTGACTGAATAATCAAAATAAAAATATGAGTCAAAACAGCAGTGATAAGCAGCAAAACGTATTTTACTGGTATTACTTGTATGCCGTCTGAGTCTAGCGCTTTACCATTGTTCAAAGCCATAAATCTTCTGTATATTTTTATTTCATTCATTGGATCCAGGAATATGCTATCAGCAGGGGTATTTGGCAGTGTTTCTACAGCTGGCCCTGCATCGACAGCAACACCAAAATTCGTGTAATGGTTATTGAAATGCTCGGCAAGTGCTACGCCCGACCACTCGAATAATACCCCGAAAAAGAAAACATGGACTCACAAAAAGCACACACAATTCAGGAGCTCTGAAATGTACAAAATTGAACAAGAAATATTATCCTATAATACCATAGAAAGTTTTTTTATTTCTGATAATTTCTACGATACTTTTGCACTCTAAGCAGGCATGTGGTATGTGCCTCCAAGAAATGCAATTAAAGTTCAAACACGAATTTCTCAAATAGTTACATGGTATTTTGGGGATGTGATATCACGCGTGGTGTGATCGTCACTGCCCGAAAACCCTTGCCGTGTCACACTACCTACTTCTGGAGTTGCGTTGAGGTTGTTGCTATCGCAACAATGTATATAATGGCCTAATAACGGTACGCTCGGTGTACATTTCTCGTAAATTCCGGCTACCGAGCTCCTATGTGAAGGGTCTCGCAGATCAGCTACCCGATTCCTTCATTTTATAGGTTATTTAACAGGCTTAACTCTTTTTTGGGCTCTTCCCGCACTGATGCCTGTGTCTCCTTGTCTAAACATTTCTAATATCTTCAGAGCACGCCTGTTTAACGCCAAACCTTCATATCAAAGGCTACCACACAACCCACATTCAGGTCTTGGCATAGATATTGGCTCTGCAGTTTTTATCAATATCTCGAGTGGGCCCTGGGCACTAACCCAAAAGGAAGAAGCCACTTTTTCACCGCAATACGTAAGTAGAGGCGCAAAGTTCACGTTCCCACAAAACTTTTGAATGAGTCCACGGTTGACAAATAGTTACAGATACAAGCAACTTCACAACACGTCCATAAAACACCCACACCACACCTTCATAAAACATTTACTAGTAAAGAGGCTACCCAACATATTGCGACACATATTCTCGATGCCGCCGAAGAGTTTATTCCACTGGCCTTCAGTGCTTCCTTCATCCTTTGTAGATTGAGGGCTGTAGGCGTGCGCGGGGACCCAGAGCAAAGTGCGGGGTATCTTCCGTCTGTACACATGTAAGAGAAACTCATATTCCTTCAACAGGCCAAACCACTTGGGAACTTCGTGCGTCGTGAGGGAAAGCGAGATGGTTGGAACACCTTCTGGACATACATAAACACATTCACGAACCCGCACAAAGTCGGACATGAACGCAAATCTAAAAGAAAAACAGACTCAGCATGCCACCGGTCAGCATAACTAGAGACTCACTCCAATACCTGGCTTAGACACACGCACAATACTTCCAAGATGTCTCCAGCTCTGCCCACTATGTAATCTATTTCCTGAAAAATTGTCTCCAAAAAAACCATATGTGACAATATCAAATCAAAATCTGTTTCTGTAAAATTACACGTCATGAGCTGAGATTGCTCTTAGCACTTGTTTTAATTGAGCAACAGGAGCCGACAACAATACACACACTATCATTCGACACCCAGGCGCAGGCACTCTTGAGGCACTCCTGCACCTATTTAACAAATCATACTTTTCCAGGTGCCTCACATGGTTTTGGGGGAAGACCATGATTAGGACTTCTCTGAAAAAGGTTAAGGACCCTTCTACGAATTACGAGCTATATACTAACGCCCCGACAAGCTGCCTGTGGAAGCTTTCACAGAGGGGGATTATTGGGAGACGCGTACTTATTAGAGTACAATGGCGTTCCAGAGAGCTGCCAGGCTGGCTACCAGCTAGCAGCTCGTCACCCTTAAGTAATACATAAGGGATGCCTTCATTAATGAAGTGTTTTACATAACGGTGTTTTTGACCATGGGAAGGGATATGACATTGCTTGGTGTTTCTTCATCCTGAATGACCTCAGTTTATTTGGTGTTCCGGTAAATGTGTTAAACACCCTTGTTAGTGACCTCGCCGAGAGAACATTCGCCCAAGAGCCGATAGCGCACAGTGAAGGGTTAACGTGCAACAAAACAGCGTGCCGCAAGTTCGAGTTTTAGCTGCACTCTGTTAATTAGGATGAACTCTCTTTGGAACGCATTGCCTCCTAAAATTTCTTATTCTATGCATGAACACGAGGTGCAGATATATTATACATCATAAATAAGCCAATCTTTGAAGGTGAGTTCCAGCTTTGTTTCAAAAAACGTGCCCGGTGCACAGACACTAACGGTTTTAAGCACAATCTAAAAACAATACTTGTGTCGGTCTCCAGGAACTGTAGAATTTATACGGCCCCATACATTACTCTAATGGCTATCGGATTAGTGTCAGAAAGAAACACCTTTTTTATGAGTAGTGTTGGACTAAAACTTACATCGTATCTCACACAACAGACCTTAATCCTAAACGCTTAAAAACAATTGACATTCTAAAAACCATGCTTACACCCCTACAGAACGGACAAGGAACCTCAGTTACTTCTTTGTAACAGTTTGGGGGTCTGGACCGGACTAAAGCATGGTGCGTGGGTCTCTTGCAAAAATGGCACAAAAAATGTCGACGCAGATTTGCCTCTCGTTCTTCGCCTTGCTTCTGAGGTTTTACGCACTATTCCATTCCAGAAACTCTATGGCGACAGCGATAAGTGGTTCGTGCATCACCAGATGGTATCCAAGGACTCGGTGTTTCCTCAAACATGATGGCTGGCACAAGCCATCGCTTACATTCCACCCTTCGTTACACATTCATTCTGAAATTGTGGATTCATTTGTCAGCCTTTCTCAAGTAGGATAAAAGAGGAAGCTCCTGAAGTCGAAGTCCCCTTTAGGAGCATTTCCTCCACGTGTTGTGTGACCTTTAGCTAAAAAACTTGAGAAACGCAAGGCACAAGGAATCGCGTTTCTGCAGCATCTGTTGTTTTTACGGGACACGTAACGATAGGCAAAATTTTACTGTTGTGCATCCAAGTCTGTGACTGCTGTGTCACCTAATCTGCATAAGGGAAGTTTCCCGTCTGAAACTAGGTAAAGACACATAACAGAATTTTCATACCAGAAGCATACCCCCTACTTAGTTTTATATGTGACATTGTCCATAATCCAATTTCAAAGGGTATTGCGAACAGAATATTCAAAGCGATAAAAAATATGCATTAATTCGTGCTTTCAAGGCTATCGTATGAGCATATACTTGACACATAAAATTATATATATGGTGGTTTCCAGGACCTCCTGGGATTGTCGGGAAATGGTTCACGGATGAAACGGCTGCTGGTGCTGCAAATAAAGACACACTGGACTAAAGAACAGTCCCTGCACCGACACCAAGCCACACATGAGCCATCAACTTGGCAAGCAGACTGGCAGACAGACTTGAGGAAACTGGCACACAACAAACACATAATAAAACTACACTTGGGACCACACACAACCGACTCACACAACAAACACATGGAAGTTATCTCTGCCAGCCGGTGGATAGGCCTCAAATGTCACGCACGCGCACCTGCTCAATAGATCTTCAAGACTCCTGTGTAGCAGCTCTGCGGAGGGCCTATCTGCAATTCATACCGTAATCACATGAAAGGCATTGGACGTAACACAACAGAAACACTTCCCCAAGTCTACCGCCACTTCGACTCGACCCATTATTTTTTCTGGGAGGAGTCGATTATATTTTTTTCAATATACAATGCTATGGTTTTTATCATACAAATGTTCGTTTTACGTATTTTTAAAATTTTGTATTTGTAAACCTCATTTCATACCACGCAAAAAAACCTTGCAATTCACACCAGCTATCATCATTGACTCTTACTGATTTCGCTTTTATTCTGGTTCACAATTGCCCTTTTTATAAACTCCGAAATTTTGAACACAATGACAATATTATTCCGGCCGGTGTCGGGACGACCCGTTAGTTTAGTGGCTATGGTAAACCTGGAGAAAACAAATCAGTGCCCACCGGGCTCACTCTGGGTTCATCAGGGTCCCTTAGTCACTGATGCAGCAGCTCGTACACCGCTGCGCCGCTCCCGCCGGTGGGCTGGGGCCTTGATGCCGGAGCCTCGCACTTCCCGCTGCGACCAGCCCGAGGCCTCGAGGCCTTCTGCTAAGGTGTCGCCTCGTCGAATCACGGCGGCCGCCCCCATGAGCCGGAGCTTACGAGGACTCCCGCTGAGGTGTCCCTTCGTTTTCGTCGATGCTTGGAGTCTGGCTCCTAGTTGGTCCTAAAAACCTCGCATTGCAGGAGGCTCTCAGAAATTCTTCACCAGCTCCAGCGCACTTCGCGGCCATCCTGTCGACTGTGCCAGTGATATTTCTCCTCTCCAACGTTTTGGTGAATGGTGAAGGCTAAATAATGTTTCTTTGATAATCGAGCTGAGAGGACGATCTCGATACGATGACCGATGTCCGATTCTTGAAACCGGTGAGAGATGAGCACTGGCTGTCTTGCTGGATTTTGAATTTATTTACACTATTTGCACTACTCCAAGTATTTACATCAGGACAGAATGCCGGCTACTTTGTCCCTCTGTTCGCAGCATTCTGTTCGGCCAAGATCTATACTGAACTCGATCCCCTCGACCGTCCGTCCTCAGACACAAAACTCTGCTTTTCACCCCAAAAAGAATGCCTTCAAAGGGGGCGTTTAAGAATTGGCGAAAAATCCTTTTAAACTATATTCTTGTGGACCATGGATTGGCCACAAGAACAAACCTATCCTAAATATGTCGCCACGCCTGGTAAAATGACCCAACACCCTTTCATAAAATTCATTGTACGGTTCCCACGCACGTTATTGCAACCGACAAGCAGATACAAAACATTTGCTACCTAAATTCACTGACGCGCGAAGTAGCCGAACCATTAGGTTACGTCGCCGCTTCGTCGCTGCTGTACCACCGCGCGCTACCACAATAAAGTATTCCTGGGCCAATCCCTTCCCCAGACTAAGGAACGCCACCGCCCGCCGCCTGACTTGAGCGAAGAGCTGCTCCAAACCCAGGTGAACATTCCTTGGGCGAATGACCCATAGACGAAAAGCACGTACGCCGGCTTTATAAAATCATGAAAGAGTACGCCGCGCGCCTTGTAGGCACTAAGAGACGGCATCCTTTTGCTTACCATTTCTATAAACCTAGACGAACGACCGAGCAACCTCCCCACGTCGGCAAGCCTTAATAGCATCGTAAGCGTTCTCCGAAAGAGAACAACTTGGCAAGACTGATTTCACTGCTATGATCCCGTCCACCTTTCTCTGAGACCGCCCAGTCGACCTAACCACATAGCAATACAACAGAAGTACTCGGGCTAAGGACCCCCGCATTTTGCCACCGAAAAGAAAGGAACACACTCGATGCTCTCAGCAGCCGTCAATTTCGCGTGCTTGCGGTTGCATTAACGGACGGGAGCATGGCAATTACAAGCGGAGGCACCCCTGATACATCAGCTACAGGCGGCATTTATTGATAAATCAGGGGCCAGAAATTAGCGTCTAGTATCCTAATTTTTTCTACAAACTGCCCTAGTTGAAACTTCAGTGCCTGTATACCAAACCTGCACAGCACTGACGTGACCGTAGCGAGCCTGTTGGAGGTCAGTTTAGTAGTGTCTCCTTGGCCGTTGTACATGTGCTTTATCATGCTGGTTTTCCGTGTGTCTGGTTTGTCTATTTTCTATCCTAGTGCTGATGGCTCATAGTAGATTTCCCTCGTTCTTTGGCCCTAATTGTTGTTTTCCTCCATAAATATACCAGCCTTGCCTACCCCAGTACTTTTGGGGAGCTTTTTCTCGTCTTTTTTGCTGTTTGAGCTTCTCCCCATGTATCCGTAAAGATTCCGGCTGCCCGTTGTGACATCTCTGTGCCGCTGCGGTGCCTCATCATCCACCTTACAGAGTTGGTCCGCGGTAATGGCATGAAGGTATGCCAATGCGTCCTCACCCTTGAGCATCTTTTAATGTCCGTTTATGTGGGACTGTGCGTTTTCCTAATGACTGCTCATCATTCTATAGCTTTTTTGGTGCTTCTTCACTCCTTATTTGTATTTGTGCTACCCGTCGCTCGCTGCACTCTTTTATTTTCGCCTGCACTAAATGCTGCACTTCCTGTTTTATTTGCCTATATTGCTCCAGCCTTATGTCCACCTCCACCTAATCTCACCCCATCCTCTTGACCTGCCTGTGCTCTTTTTACGCATGTTTAGGTCTTTGTCTGACCTGCCTGACTTCTGTGTTCGAACAAGATTCTTGGTGTTTTTGCTTTCCCCTCCATCAATTTGGCAACTGCCATGACAATAGTTTTCTGCAGTGTTTATGAGCCAGTAATATTACCATTCTTCCCCAGCATTTGTTTCTATGCTAGCATCTCAGCTTCTGGCTATACGGCAACTTGTTCACTGCTTAACTTAGCTTATTGCCTGTTCGCTATGGTTTGGCGACCACCAGTTTATGAGTACTTCGCGTGGCTTTTGCGGTTCCAGAGAGATCGTAGTTAGTATTTTTGGATACACATGACACTGCCTCCTGCGAGGGAGTGTGGGCAGAGTAGTGTGACTTGGTTCGTTTAAAAGGGGATTTAAGTTTGGTGGAAAAGTAGAGGACACTCTGGAGCACCCAGTCGGAGCTCACACAAGTTAACAGTAGAACATACACGTTAGTACCGCTGAAGGACTCTGATTGCGCTATCAAAGCTTCTGGGTGATGCCAATGATGCCATCACTGGAGTCTCACTCCCGTGCAGGAGATTTACCGCTTCCATTTTGGCCTGAACAGAAAGGGTCTTGAAGTTCTTAGGTGATTGGCAGCGCTGGTTGGCATGGTAATTGCCCCAACCTGGAGCACAAACAGGTGGAAGACGACGTCACTATAGGCGCACCTCTGTCATTGGGGTCATAGAAATTGGTAGGCGGCTGAAGTTTTGTCATAGGTGATGGTGTTTGTGCCTTTTAAGTGGGTGCGGCTGTTTCGGCCGCACGAGGGGGAAGACACACCACAAGTAGGCAAAAACACTACGGCAGCGCATTTATTAGGTCACTGTAAGGCTAAGCGCGCAAAGTTTCCGTGTAGAGCAGGTTAAGGATCTACCTCGAGAGAGACCGGCAAGCAATGTTCTACCTTGCGACTTGGCTGAAGAAGCAGTGGAAGTAAAAGTGGGCATCCGTAAGCGCAAACCACAGCTCTGCCTCCGGTGTGTTGAACGTTGGTATAACGAGGAATTTATTACAAGGCTGCTTCCAGTAAAAGCCTCGCTGATATCTCAGCTGAGAATTACCGATGATTGCGCCTGATCCTGTGTTTCAGAGTCACAATTTTGTGCGCTGGCCAGGCCGCCTTGTGAACCGGCGGGAGCTGCGAAAGAAGACGCTGAGAAACTGCTGGCGTTAGAGCCAGGAGCTAACTTCCTTCTCCTCTTCTCTTATCAGACTGCGCAACCGCTTAGCAACGACGGTGGAGTTCCATGTATGCAGCGACGGGAGTTGTAGATCCGTAGAAAGATATTTAATTTTTTTCTAAGTTCAAATCAAGAAATGTCGTAACACAAGTTGCCTTTCGGTTTGTTCAATTTGAGTGACCAATAAAATTCAGGAAGTCTAGAATGGAGGTCTAGAATTTTGTGCACGTAGATGACGGAACAAATTGAGCCCCCTCGGTTCTCCCTTCTACACGCACTACTGTTATGTGATAGCGACTTTACTTACTTTCACGACCACTTCCCTTACGGACAACACTCACCATACATCAGCTTTCAAAGCGGGGCCAGAAACCATTACGTCAGAAAACTCATTGACACTGCCCAAAACAACATCACTTACTTCATTCTTCATTTTGTCACTAACGACCTAAGGAACAACACCACTCAAAGCACTATCGTGGCCATGAATACTTTGTTCATTACGTTCAGACCAACAGGCCCAACGCAGATATAACCCTCACAACCGTACTCCGGACAGTGGGACATACCGTGTCCCACGTTTTTGTCGAAATTTAAGCACTTCGTCTCTTTTGGATCTCTTTCGTCACAATCAAAAAGTGATGAAGAGCTAACCTAGAGTGTTTTCAACATAATAACATTGGTTTCTTTCTTTTGTCCCCCAGAGGGTTAAAGAATATTGGTTTTTAGTCGTTTGAGGTTGGGCGTCACCACTGTGGATATTTATTTGGCTCATTACATATCAAAAGGAAAAGTACCAAATTGTAGTTTCTGCTCAAAAACCCTTCCCACGACTTTTAACGTATGTTTGCGTGTAATGCTTTCGCTTGCCAAAAAACGAAACCCCATTGCAACAACGGTGAATAAGTGACGGCGTCTGATCATAAAGTTTATGTACTGTTACTTTGGTTTATTTTGGTATTAAAATTTTTTATGTAATATTCCGGTAACCAAGTGTTGCATATTACCAAAAAAACGTAATGGCAACAAACCGGCAATAAGTTGTGTCAAAAAATGTTGAGGAGGTATACAGTTGGGGGCGTTATATTCGGCGATTTCGGGTTATTTTGCCTACCATTAGGAAGCCGCTCTATTTTCTAGATAATTTTTTATTTTTGATTCTTGCATTATGAAGTTTCCTTCTAGAGTTGTTTCCTATTGATCGTGACCTTTGGTTTTTTTTGGTTCCGGCCGTACTGCTTAGTAGATCCTTAAAACACAAACTGTACTGGGCAATACCAATAACGAGAAATCCGCCTTTCAATGTCAGATTGCCCCATTCTAAACATATTAATTATTGCCAAATGGTTGTCACTTTTACACACTATTTTTACCTAAAACAGGTATTAGGCGGTTATACTTCCTAGTTATGCAGATATTGCCCATGATAAGATCTGAGCCTTAAGCTGTATTGGAGACACTTTATCTGAGGATGTGCTTTTCAAGTCGAATTGTGGGTGACAGTTTGGCTGATACTTTTAACAGATTCACCGTCAAAACCATAATATTTTACCAAATGGTGTACACAGGTTATTTCAATGCCAAAGAAAAATGGCACCAGACAAACTTTAGTGAGTTTCGCTGACCAGTGTTTTTGAGTAAATAAATTTTGATAACTTGGGGGACAAGTTTTCAACATGATTTGGAACATATACATTTTAATCTGCCCCTGTGTGCGAGAAGTAGGCTGCCTAGGTATTGTAAGATTATCTGAAGAATATTTGGTGCTGGTCGGCTACCATTTCTTTCTTTATATTGAATTCCTTGTTCTGAAAATATAAACATGCCACTAATATTTGTTTTGCCAGTTGTGGTTGCAACGATGAAAGAAGAAAGTTTTTGACGCACAATATAAAACTTTCATTATAGAATGATTTTCAATTTTATAAATTTTTACCAGTGGGGTTACCTTGCAATGAAGGATGCGGGACAATTGATTGATTGTATGGTTTAACGCGCCGACGCAATGCAGGCGATGAGGTAGGTAGTTAATGCTTTTGAATATTTCGACCACCTTGGGATGTTTAACGTGCGCCGAAATCATGTATATATGAAAAGCGGCCCCGGCAACCGGGAATCGCACCCACGTGCTCGTGCCGGCAGTACAACGCCTTTGCCACTCAGCCACCGGGGCGGGTGGACGTGGGACAAAATTTCGGTATTAAACGAGAGGCAGACACAATACCGATAAATTTTCGTCGAGAATACCAAGAATGCGTAGTCTCCTGGCTCATTTGATTTAATATAAGCCACTCCCTACGACGGTCAATTACCCTTTCTTTTGAGAGTCTTTGACGTGTCTTCTGACGTCTATGCAGGTATTTTCGGTGCTGCCACATCTCCCAGATGTCATTTACCGCTTCGACATATCAAACTATGTGTGACTATAATATCCGGATTGTCGAGGAGATGTATGGTGGATTTTGATGCTTGCGGTTTAACTTGACATCCACCTGTCGCTTTGTTCTGTGCCATGTCATAACAGGTGGCGGATTGTCATGGGTCTGTTGAGGCTGCGTTTTTGTTTGTTCTCAGGCAAAAAAGGAGCCTAGTTTTAGTACACTGACTCATTATATACTCAGGTGAATGCTCGTTTTTATTTATTAAATCGCATTGCTGTAAGTGGTTTCTATGGCTTTGAGCAGCAGCGGACTTATCAATAGATAGACCCTCAGTCATTAGGTTTTTCGGCACTTGTACAGTGTCAGCCATAAGACTGAACACAGGGCAAACAGAAAGATCACTTCTTCCCTATTTTTTACAAATATACATCCCTAGGCTTGTGCTTGAGATGCAATGGGGCGTGGAAAACCTGTTGTTCATTTGTGAGCAGAACAGCCAATCTACTAATACAAACATTCAGGTTTTATTTATAATTTTCTAGGCTTCCTTTTTTGCACATAAATATATCACTCTGCATGGGGATGACGCCATAAAAGTTTACATCAAATCTCAGCAATATCGCTGGCGAAAGCCCTAGCTCCCATTGCACTCCTTTCTTCATCTGGCCACAGATTGTCAGACACAGTCTCTAATGCGTCGGGCAGGGCTGTTGAACCTGCATTTACTTATTCAACCAGCAGTTCAGTGTTAAAGATACCCCTTGCAGGTTAGATACGTTCATGTTACAGCATTTTTGTGAAGACGTTTCTCGTATTGACCAAATATATTGGGGAATATGAAATATATGTTGTTGTGTGATACGCGTGCACTAACACACCTTCTGTAGCTACGATCTGCTTCACGTTGTGTGTCATCTATTGCCGATGGACACAACGCAACGCTTGTAGTAGTTTCCTACAGTTTACGGTGGGCCTCTCGAGTTATTTCGCGTAATATTCTGAAGAAGCGTCTCACAAGTCGCGCCATTACCGTTTTGAAATAGTTCACGTGCTCATCTCCAAAAAATGGTTTTAGAGGCTTCTTTCAATCTTTTGACAGCAAGACCGGCCTTGGCTGGATGTACTGGCATGTTTTATAACCCACTCCCTATATTCTTCAGAAGCGCGCAAAAAATTAAAAGCCTAGTTTTTTTTTGCAGAGTGGTCATCTCAAGCACCACTGGTCTTGCCTAAAATGCAGCCATGATACCTAAATCTCCTGCTACAGTGTTAGAGAAAGATAACGTTGGGCGTTTTCAATCAAAAGCATTTAGAACCTTTTTCACGAACACAACATGGCCTTCTGCTGCTTTTAGTGTCAAAAAATAAATATCATCTAATCGGCACATTCCCAGTAATAAGCCGTAACGACGGCGATTGCTTAAAAACGAAACATATCTTTGTGTTCCTATCCTATGCGGTTTGTGAACATGAAATTACGAGTTTTCCGTTGTGGTAAGGCTGGCTCATATCAGTAACCCAGGGCATGCCTGTATGGGGGTATATTTGTATGTTTACAAAGATCTGTCAACGTTAATTATGGGCGTACAGAATAACAAACGCTACGGGGTGATGATCCTGAAATCATGCTTTTCAGGTAATTTGCTTCCAGTAGTAGACAATGGTAGTTGTGGTGGCAGGGGATATTTACGTAATAAAGGAATGTTTTACACATGTGCAATTTATAGTGAAGGAGTTGGTACGCGTAGAATTTAATAAAACATTGTATACTTGTTTTAAGATATCAAAGAAAACAAAATGTTGCTCGAGAATTATTAATATAGCGGTGCTGCATGTTAGTATGCTGGAGCGCACTGCAATTTATAGTCTACAAAATACTCCTGCTACACAATAATACGTTATGTACGCGTATTGAATACTTTTGTGATTCCGTGAGGGTAAAAGTAAGCTCCGACTAACATGTGAGACTTGTCTATAGCGAAGCTACAAGCACGCTTCACGGTCATGAAGTGTGCTTAGGTCCACAATAAGAACTGATTTTCTTTTCCTTCACTCCAGTAACGGTATTACACTATAATTTTTCGTGTACAATGTGAGCTCCCTTTGGGTTTTTGGAAATGATAATTATTAGTTATTCCCTTGGAGGGATGTGCACTATGCTGTGGCTTCCTTGCCCCGAGCAAGTGTTGCCAAGATTATGGCGATGGCTGAAGTTTTTTTGGCTAATTTTTACCCATGTCCCTAAGTGGGTATGTTTGTCTTGACAAATTTGCTTCAGGGAACTAGGAGGTCGCTGCGAGGCACACACTCACGAGAACTCGGCATTTGCTTGTTTTTTATCTGCCGGGTTTTCGCTGCATTGTTCGACAATTTAACAAACGCGGAAAGGAGATATTGGGTGGGAGGCCCCCGTGAGGCCAGCTCGGCGATGGTCGCGGGGTGGTCGTCGCGACATTTTTCGAATTGCCGGGCTGTCGCCTCAAGGCCCTTGATGACATACGAGCGCTTTGCGCTTTGCACTTTTTCGGTATTCTACCTGCGGACGCAAATAAATCCGGTGTGCGCAAAAAATCGTATGGTATTTTGTCGATCTGCGAGTACGATGTTATGGGGTGGTAGTTGGCTGTACAACTATTGTAAGGCCAATGCTATGGTATGTTGAAGTGTAATGATATCATTGACTTGCATGATGACATCATGTCTATGACGTTGTTCTAGCTTAGCATACCTCAGAGTGACCCGGAACCACACCGTTCGACGTCGCATTACGTAAGAAACTGTGAAAAAATTCTTCTGCAAGCCAGACACACATTCTCGTGCTAATGCAAGTGTGATGGTGTTGCCTTTCACGGCCATAGTCCTGGCATCCTTAAGCACTTGTATGTGCCACATTGGTTTGTACTAACACTTTCAAGTTCATAATTGACTTTACAGAGTAAGTTGCTGATCTATAATGTACCCATAGTGCATTAGCCGTTTGCTCGAGACATGCGTCCTGTCCCTGACGCTCTCCAAGTTTTCATTTGCACCCAGAAAAACAAGGCAAAAACATTCCACGAAGTGAATGATGATGAGAGGGGTGAAGCTAAAATGAGTATCTGTAAATCTGTGAAATATTCGGCCACACAGCACATAAAGACTCGACACGTCAATTTTACACCGCTCCGTTGACATGCCCGTCTACGACGTCGATGTTTGCGGTGATAATGGTGGGCCTGTTTGGGAGAATGAGAATCTCCAAGAGTCCGTTGGCGAGTTAGCTGTGTGACATTTTAGCCACCTTGGCCGTCGCTTTCTGCAGAGCATCGCGTACCCCCGGTACGTGTCTTCAGATTGCAGGCGACGAACGAGCACCTCTTTTTCCTCCTCTCCTCCTTGTTGGGAAGCAACAAACGCGTTGAACGTTTTGCCCTCTTCGGCCAATATTTGGTTGCCCACAATTATCTTCAATGTTCCGTGTATGGCAGAAACGAGGGACGGGACAGTGCCCGAGCAGGAGTCTTGAGCTCGCAGGCGACGAACGACCGCCTCTCCTTCTTCCTCTCCTCTTTGGTAGGTAGTAACGAATGCAATGAACGTTTTGAACTCTTCGGCCAATCTTTGGGTGACCAATCTCTAGGGGATCCTGCCACAATCATCATCAATGTGCCGTGTACGGCCGGGACAGGGCCCGAGCAAGAGGAGCTTCGCACCTAAAATAGCGTGTAGCCGGGCACAAATACTGAAGAAAAACCCTGAAGCGGCTACTGGACATTGATGCGTGTATCCAGTGCCACAGAAAAGATATCAGAAATAGGCACAGTCTGATGATGGTTGGGTTTTTATGGCGCAGGGCCGACTAAGGGCAATGAGCGCCAGAGAAAAGGTTATTTAATGAAGTGAAGTGGTTACCAAAAAAAGGTAGGTAAAAAAACGTGTCATCCGAACATAGAAATATCAAATAAAGATAAGGGTGATGGCTGGTGCATAGGGCCAGATTTGATTATGCGTGATAGGAAATGAGGTTTAAAAACTAAACGTCTGACAAATACCCAAACACACGTTTCACGGAAACTGTGGCATCGTCACCTAGAAACAGCGATGGATGTAGCGGGATATGTTGTCTGTAGAGTTCTTTGAAGTGTTTGTGTCGTGTTGTGTGAAGTGCCTTGCATTGTATGAGTATGTGGATTACGTATAGGCCCTCTCAACACCTGCTACACTGGCATCTAGGAGATCCCGTGAGCAGGTGGGAATGTGTTGCATGCGTGTGGCCTATCCGTAATCAAGCCAGGGTAACTTCATTGTGCCTGTTGTGTGTGTCATAGGCACAATCTGTTAGTCTGGCTTGAAATCATGCAGCCATGGAAAGCTATTCATACTGGTCTACTGTTATCGTGCAAAGCGTTCGGGCCTATTGTGAGACGTTTCATAAATCTTTAGTGCCAGGAAAAAAATGTTTACCAGGGATAGAGCACCTGGACCTCTTTTGTTATTAGGGTAAGGCTCTGGAAAACGAAGTGCCGCCCCTCTAAAAAGTAGTATATTTACACTCCCTATGCGGTATTGACAATATCTTACTCCGTTGCGTAAGGTATGGTATTTTACAACCCCCGCACCAATTTATCGAGCACTAAAATGGTCGCTGCTCAGAAGCAAATTCCAAACATCTACCAAAAATTGAACTTAGAAAAAATGACATCTTTCCTCGTATATCTCGTTATCCAATCAGTCGCTACAGAAGCACCAGTAAGAGGAAATGCAGTTTTCCTCATGGCAAAGTTCATCAAAATTGTTGCAGGAAACAACATCAATTTGAAAAAAGAAATTACTTATGGAGTTGTGTTTAATGAAGTGGCCACGAACAGGAAGCGAATAAGCTTCTGAAACCCAAATCACCTATTTATTTTTAGGCTCAGTATTGGCATTACAGAGGTTACGAGGTGGAGTACAGTTCTTTTATTGGGCATCGGAGCCCTGGTCAAGCTCAGGCCGATGGGCGATCTGTCTGCCTAAAAGGTAGAGAATTTTGCGGCCTCTGTAGCCATATAGGTAAATGCTGAAGAATCAACAACCCAATCCTCTTCCTTTTTCAATATTGAATGGCCTTTTCTTTATCCCCTTGTCAACCTCGGACCACAAGGGGCCGCACCGAAGTGCTAGTAAATGAGAAAAAAAGTTTCACAAGTTTCCCATCATTCATTTTGAAGAGGACACCAGGTTGCAAGCGCGCGTCATTCTTTCGGCCAAATTGTTTGAGCGTGTTGTCGGTTTAAAATATGATGCTAAGAAACTTACATAGTGTGAAATACTCGTTGAAGACAAAACAAAAAATATAAACGCACAACCTACTGAAACAGCTCAGGGTGCCCGACTTGCCTGTATTGGTGACACCACACCATACCCTTGACTCCTCGCAAGAAGCCGTTTTGTACAAAAATTGAAGTCCACTGAGAAAAAGGCGGACATACATAATGCGCTTGAAGCTCAAGGAGAAACTTCAATTAAAAGTAATCGCAATCTGGAGAGCGAGTCAAGAAGGATCAAAGAAACCTTACTCTATTGTTTGATCGCGCAAAACTGCCAGAAAAGGTTATGGAGGGTTTTCGGCGCTGCAACATACGATCGCATGTACAAAATCCCAGGGGCTGCTTTAAATGCCAATAATGGCCAGGAATCGCTGCCGTGCCGACTAAAGGTGACTTTAGCGAAGTGTGTCGATAATGATCATTGGTCCAAAGAGTGTTAGAACACAAAAACTTCAAAATTGAAATGGAAGTCATCCAGGTAGAAGCAACAGAAGACATTACTTTTGTAGTGGCGCTTTACCCTTTGAAAGCACAATGTGCTTCCTGCCACACCAGACGCCAAAACTGCCCCTCAGGAGTTAGGGTGGGATTCGGTCAGTGCCGGAACATATTGCCGTCTTCTTGGTAACGTGTCTCTGTCTCATTTCCTGGTTGAGCTGTCACCGCCTGCCACGAGAACAGCTGTAAAAGGTTTGGAGGACCCGCGCAACGACAGACCGCCTTTAGCCGTCCATAATTGCAACGTATTGCTGTTATGGGGACTCCGGTTGATGTAGTCACTGGAATCGCAGCGGGGAGCGCTGCCTCTTGCAAATATTTGACTCTACCGACCAAAGCCACACCTGAGGGCACTGAGGAAGTGGAGCCTCAAAGGCCTGCCGCAGCTCTTATATTCTGCCTAGTGGCTACCCCAGCTGTGGCGCTACCGAAGCCCGTGACGATGCCGGCTGAAACGAAGGGCACCTGAAAGGATGCTAAGTCCAGAGGGTCCAGTACGCCAGGCGTTCTGGGTTTAGACACCTGACAATTAGGTGGATGTCGAACCGTTCGTACTTGCATCGCTTAGACAGGAATGTGCTTCGGCATTCAAAGTAACAGAAATGTAAAACGTAAACGAACCCCTTCAAGAATTCAGTTCAATTCAATTCATTTATTAAGCATTCTTAACAAAGAACAACACGAATACTAGGGCAAGAACAAAAAGCCACCATGCAGCAGCTTGACAAAGGCCCTTGCCCCTGAGTTTGGCAATGCGCAAATTGGCAACGAGCACTCAACACACACAAGAAAAGAAACCAAAAATTTCGAATTACACAACTAGCAACTAAATAAACAGAAATACATTATTCTATGTAAACAAGGGTTCCAGGATATACAAGCACAAAAGAGATTTCACGGCAAATTCCTCAAACAAAAATTACACAAACTAAAGGTTCGCAGCAAACAAAAGTTCTAAAACACATCTAGCAAATAAATATGCAGGAATACATTATTCTAGGTAAAAAAGGGTACAAGAATATAAAAGCACAAAAGGGATTTCACGTCAAATTCCTGAAATAGAAACTACACAAACTCTAAAGAGTGGCAGCAAACAACATGAACGCTTTAACATCAAGCAGAACGCAATGTGCAATATATAAGGGCATCGTTACCCAAATACTCTAGAAGGAATGGTTACTGATTACGAAAACGTTTTCTCAATTCTTTAAGGTTGTAATTTGTTATATGTTTATAGTCATTAGGAATGTATGGCAAGTTGTGCTGCAGTGACTGCAATTTATAGTTATTACGAAATTTAGGTATGAACTCGATAGCACTATTCCGCGTATAAAACGTGTCTGTTCTATGCTTAAGAGAGGCCATGGTCATCAAAAAACGTTTAAAAGAATCGGAACTGAAATAAAATGCGCGTAAAATTCGAAACAGGTACATGTGTTCTACTTTGACTAAACTGAGGTCTTTGAAGGCTGTGTCGGTTGAAGCGAGATAGATATTGATTGATTTATTGAGGGGTTTAACGCGCCGACGCAACGCAGGCGATGAGGCGCGCCGTAGTGGAGGGCTTTGGATTAATTTTGACCACCTGGGGATCTTTATCGTGCGCCGAAATCTCGTACACACGAGCGTTTTTGCTTTTCGCCTCCATCAGAAAAGCGGCCGCCGCGTGAAGCGAGATATTCCAGGTTAGCAATGGGGCAGACAATTTTCTTTTGAAACATAAAAAATTGTTTATATTCGTTTTACTTGTAGTTGCCATACCAAACTGCAATAGATAATATGCGACATAAACAAAGCATGGTAAATTTGAACCTTCACCTTTACAGGGAAAAGCCGTCTACAGTGAGATAACACTCCGGTAACTTGAGCGAGCTTTTTACAGATATATACTACATGTGCATCCCAGTTCAGGCGAGAAGTGAAATTAATACCTGGAATTTCGTGTTGATGGGTAATACAAATTTCGTTTCCATCGTATTCAAGGACATGATTAAGTGGTACTGGTTTATTCTTTGCCGGAAATATCATAACTTTTGTTTTATTGGAATTGATTTTTATGCGATTTATTTCTTACCAAATACAAAGTTTTCATATTATTTCATTACATTTTATTGCCAAGGTATTACCATCAGGCCCACAGATTAATATACTACTATCGTCTGCATTAATTAAAAATTTTACGGTGGCATCAATATTCACGATGTCATTATTGTACACATTAAATAGAAGCGAGCCCTATACGCTTGCTTGAGGTACCCCATGTATGACCGGTAAATCAGGTTTGTAACTGTTAAACTGCCGAAATTGTTTTCTGTTGTTCAGATAGGATTTTATCAACGCGAGAAGCATACCACGAATTTCACTTAATAAAAGCTTATCCAATAAAATGCAATAGTTCAGAAGGTCAAATACTTTACTGAAGTTTATAAAAATACCGAGTAAAAAGATTGTTTTATATCTTTTCCAATACGTGTTCTTTGGGTGTAAGTAAAGCTGTTTTCGTTCATTTTGTTTTGTGAAACCAAAGTGTGCATGTGATAACATATTTTTAACATCAAACAACTTTGATATGCGAGTAAACAATATTTTTTCTTGACCCTTAGAAAATAATGGGATGACCGATATTGGTCGACAATTGGAGGGTTATTTGGATCACCCCTCTTAAAAAGTATAGTCATTCTGGATTTTTTCATATTATCTGGAAATATGCCTGACTGATTAATCAAAATAAAATATGAGTCAAAACAGCAGTGATAAGCGGCAAAACGTATTTAACTGGTTTTACTTGTATGCTGTCTGAGTCTAGCGCTTTACCATTGTTCAAAGCCATAAATCTTCTGTATATTTCTATTTCATTCATTGGATCCAGGAATATGCTATCAGCAGGGGTATTTGGCAGTGTTTCTACAGCTGGCCCTGCATCGACAGGAACACCAATATTCGTGTAATGGTTATTGAAATGCTCGGCAAGTGCTACGCCCGACCACTCGAATAATACCCCGAAAAAGAAAACACGAACTCACACAAAAGCACACACAATTCAGGAGCTCTGAAATGTACAAAATTGAACAAGAAATATTATCCTATAATACCATAGAGGCGTTTTTTTATTTATGATAATTTCTACGATAATATTGCACTCTAAGCAGGCATGTGGGATGTGCCTCCAAGAAATGCAATTAAAGTTCAAACACGAATTTCTCAAATAATTACATGGTATTTTGGGGATGTGATATCACGCGTGGTGTGATCGTCACTGCCCGAAAACCCTTGCCGTGTCACACTACCTACTTCTGGAGTTGCGTTGAGGTTGTTGCTATTGCAACAATGTATATAATGGCCTAATAACGGCACGCTCCGTGTACATTTCTCGTAAATTCCGGCTACCGAGCTCCTTAGTGAAGGGTCTCGCAGATCAGCTACCGGATTCCTTCATATTATAGGTTATTTAACGGGCTTAACTCTTTTTTGGGCTCTTCCCGCACTGATGCCTGTGTCTCCTTGTCTAAAATTTCTAATATCTTCAGAGCACGCCTGTTTAACGCCAAACCTTCATATCAAAGGCTACCACACACCCCACATTCAGGTCTTGGCATAGATATTGGCTCTGCAGTTTTTATCAATGTCTCGAGTGGGCCCTGGGCACTATCCCACAAGGAAGAAGCCACTTTTTCGCCGCATTACGTAAGCATAGGCGCAAAGTTCACGTTCCCACAAAACTTTTGAATGAGTCAAGGGTTAACAAATAGTTACAGATACAAGCAACTTCACAACACGTCCATAAAAATACCCACACCACACGTTCATAAAACATTTACGAGTAAAGAGGCTACCCAACATATTGCGACACATATTCTCGATGTCGCCGAAGAGTTTATTTAACTGGCCTTCAGTGCTTCCTTCAACCTTTTTAGATTGAGGGCTGTAGGCGTGCGCGGGGACCCAGAGCAAAGTGCGGGGTATCTTCCGTCTGTACACATGTAAGAGAAACTCATATTCCTTCAACAGGCCAAACCACTTGGGAACTGCGTGCGTCGTGAGGGAAAGCGAGATGGTTGGAACACCTTCTGGACATACATAAACACATTCACGAACCCGCACAAAGTCGGACATGAACGCAAATCTAAAAGAAAAACAGACTCAGCATGCCACCGGGCAGCATAACTAGAGACTCACTCCAATACCTGGCTTAGACACACGCACAATACATCCATGATGTCTCCAGCTCTGCACACTATGTAATCAATTTCCTAAGAAATTGTCTAAAAAAACCATATGTGACAATATCAAATCAAAATCTGTTTCTGTAAAATTACACGTCATGTCCTGAGATTGCTCTTAGCACTTGTATTAATTCAGCTACAGGAGCCGACAACAATACATACACTATCATTCGACACCCAGGCGCAGACACTCTTGAGACACTCCTGCACCTATTTAACAAAGCATACTTTTCCAGGTGCCTCACATGGTTTTGATGGAAGACCATGATTAGGACTTCTCTGAAAAAGGTTAAGGACCTTTCTACGAATTACGAGCTATATACTAACGCCCCGACAAGCTGCCTGTGGAAGCTTTTAATGAGGGTGATTATTGGGAGACGCGTACTTATTAGAGTACAATGGCGTTCCAGAGAGCTGCCAGGCTGGCTAGCAGCTAGCAGCTCGTCGCCCTTAAGTAATACATGAGGGATGCCTTCATTAATGAAGTGTTTTACATAACGGTGTTTTTCACCATGGGAAGCGATATGACATTGCTTGGTGTTTCTTAATCCTGAATGACCTCAGTTTATTTGGTGTTCCAGTAAATGGGTTAAACACCCTTGTTAGTGAACTCACCGAGAGAACATTCGCGCAAGAGCCGATAGCGCACAGTGAAGGGTTAACGTGCAACAAAACAGCATGCTGCAAGTTCGAGTTTTAGCTGCACTCTGGTAATTAGGATGAACTCTCTTTGGAACGCATCGCCTCCTGAAATTTCTTATTCTATGCATCCACACGAGGTGCAGATATATTTTACATCATAAATAAGCGAATCTTTGAAGGTGAGTTCCAGCATTGTTTCAAAAAGCGTGCCCGGTGCACAGACAATAACGGTTTGAAGCACAATCTAAAAACAAATCTTTTGTCGGTCTCCAGGAACTGTAGAATTTATACGGCCCCATACATTACTCGAATGGCTATCGAATTAGTGTCAGAAAGAAACACCTTTTTTATGAGTAATGTTGGACTAAAACTTACATCATATCTCACATTACAGACAATCCTAAACGCCTAAAAACAATTGACATTCTAAAAACCATGCTATACACCCCTACAGAACGGACAAGGAACTCCAGGTACTTGTTTGTAACAGTTTGGGGGTCTGGATTGGACTAAAGCGTGGTGCGTAGGTCTCTTGCAAAAATGGCACAAAAAATCTCGACGCAGAGTTGCCTATCGTTCTTCGCCTTGCTTCTGAGGTTTTACGCACTATTCCATTCCAGAAACTCTATGGCGACCGCGATAAGTGGTTCGTGCATCACCAGATGATATCCAAGGACTCGGTGTATTCTTCAAACATGATGGCTGGCACAAGCCATCACTTACATTCCCCTTTGCTACACATCCATTCTTAAATTGTGGATTCATTTGTCAGCCTTTCTCAAGTTGGATAAAAGAGGAAGCTCCTGAAGTCGAAGTCCCGTTTAGGAGCATTTCCTCCACGTGTTGTGTGACCTTTTGCTAAACAACTTGAGAAACACAAGGCACAAGGAATCGCGTTTCTGCAGCATCTGTTGTTTTTACGGGACACGTAACGATAGGCAAAATTTTACTGTTGTGCATCCAAGTCTGTGACTGCTGTGTCACCTAATCCGCATAAGGGAAGTTTCTCGTCTGAAACTAGATAAAGACACATAACAGAATTTTCATAGCAGAAGCATACCCCCTACTTAGTTTTTTATGTGACATTGTCCATAATTAAATTTCAAAGTTTATTGTGAACAGAATATTCAAAGCGATAAAAAATATGCATTAATTCGTGCTTTCAAGGCTATCGTATGAGCATATACTTGAAACATAAAATTATATATATGGTGGTTTTCAGGACATCCTGGGATTGTTGGGAAACGGTTCACGGATGAAACGGCTGCTGGTGCTGCAAATAAAGACACGCTGAACTAAAGAACAGTCCCTGCACCGGCATCAAGTCACACATGAGCCATCAACTTGGCAAGCAGACTGGCAGACAGACTTGAGGGTACTGGCAGAGAACAAACACGTAATAAAACTACACTTGGGACGACACACAACCGACTCACACAACAAACACATGGAAGTTATCTCTGCCAGCTTGTGGATAGGTCTCAAATGTCCCGCACGCGCACCTGCTCAATGGATCTTCAAGACTCCTGTGTAGCAGCTCTGTGGAGGGCCTATCTGCAATTCATACCATAATCACATGAAAGGCATTGGACGTAACACAACAGAAACACTTCCCTAAGTCTACTGCCACTTCGACTCCACCCATTTTTTTTCTGGGAGGCGTCGATAGTATTTTTTCAATATACAATGCTATGGTTTTTATTATACAAATGTTCGTTTTACGTATTTTTCAAATTTTGAATTTGTAAACCTCATTTCATACCACGCAAAAAAAACCTTGCAATTCACACCAGCCATCTTCATTGACTCTTACTGATTTCGCTTTTAGTCTTGTTCACAAGTGCCCTTTTTTATCAACTCCTAAATTTTGAACACAATGACAATATTATTGTCATTATTGTCCCGGAGTCGCTGATGCAGCAGCTCGTACACCGCTGCGCCGCTCTCGCCGGTGGGCTGGGGCCTTGATGCCGGAGCCTCGCACTTTCCGCTGCGACAAGCCCGAGGTCACGAGGACTTCTGCTAAGGTGTCGCCTCGTCGAATCACGGCTGCCGCCACCATGAGCCGGAGCTTACGAGGACTCCCGCTGAGGTGTCCCTTCGTTTTCGTCGATGCTTGGAGTCTGGCTCCTAGTTGGTCCTAACCAAACCTCGCATTGCAGGAGGCTCTCAGAAATTCTTCACCAGCTCCAGTGCACTTCGCGGCCATCCTGTCGAGTGCGCCAGTTATATTTCTCCTCTCCAACGTTTTGGTGAATGGTGAAGACTAAATAATGTTGTTTTTTTGATGATCGAGCTGATAGGACGACCTCGATACGATGACCGATGTCAGATTCTTGAAACCGGTGAGAGATGAGCACTGGCTGTCTTGCTGGATTTTGAATTTATTTACACTATTTGAACTACTCCAAGTATTTACATCAGGACATAATGACGGCTACTTTGTCCGTCTGTTCGCAGCATTCTGTTCGGCCAAGATCTATACTGAACTCGATCCCCTCGACCGTCTGTCCTAAGACACAAAACTCTGCTTTTCACCCCAAAAAGAACGCCTTCAAAGGCGGCGTTTGGCCACAAGAATTACCCTATCCTAGATATGTCCCCACTTCTGGTAAAATGACCCAACACCCTTTCATAAAATTCATTGTGCGGTTCCCACGTACGTTATTGCAACCGACAAGCAGATACAAAACATTTGAAACCTAAATTCACCTAGTGCCTCTTGCGGGCACAGCATACTGTCCCCTGACCCCCTTGGCTCGCGCTGGCTCGCGCCGTCACGGCAAACCGCCCTCCCCTAGCCATCTTCGCGGCACTCTCATACTTTGCTTTCCTCCACTCCAAGTTTTTCCCATCGTTCGCTAGATCCCGACGATGGCGAGGCTGCTCAGCCATGATACGGGAGACAAAGGGCTGTGGCCTAAAAACAAGAAACCCCGGAGACTAAGAAAATGTGGTTAGGCAGGTTCCGGGTATCGAACACTAAACATTTGCATCAAAACCCAGCAACCTAACCGCTCGACCATGCCAAAGTTTTTTCTTCCACATGGTATTTATTCCACTACATTTCAACGAAGGAAACGATATTTACAACACATAATTGCAACTAAGCACACATTAAAATAAGTCGCTTACGTACACATACAAATCAATTGATTAAAAGTTTAAAAACAATAAACACAATTACAATTATGTACATTTTCCCCATGATCGTTATCCCCTCCTTATTAGTTGTTCAGTGTTGCCCTGTTTCAAACTATGTGGACCATCGGAAACTGCCGCAGAGTACGGGATTTGAGTGGCGGGTAACAATACCGTGTGCAGCCAAATGGAAAGAAAAAACATCACTCCGCGTGGGCAGAAAGGAAGCTCGATCCCTCTCGTTATGAAGCGGCGTCTATACGATTGGGCAATCATTGCATTCCGGATATTTAGAATGTCTTTTCGGTTGGTAGCACGGTCGTTCGCTTTGTACCTCGCCGTGGGTTTAGGCGTGTGCTAATGCGGTGGACATTGGGATATAAGCGCAATTCTGCGGACGAAACGATGCAGGACTGGCGGTCATGAAGAACTTTCAGCGGAAAGTTCAGAAATAAATGTGCGTGGCGACATAGCGACCCGACACATGGCGCCTTCCTAAACCACTTGATAACACAAAGAAATTGGCTCAAGGGGACTTGGAGCGAATAATTATAGGAGTAAAACTTAGATACAGAAAATTACATTTCTTCAACACAGTAATAACTAGAGTAGGGGTTATCTTAGTTCAAATAGAAAAAAATGTACTTGGGCTGGCCACGTAATTAGTCAAAATGACATTCGGTAGACGACCAGGGCGATACAATGGACACCCAGGGAAGGTCTGAACAAGAGGAAGGCCAAACACTCGAAGAATGAAGGAAAAAGGTGATTAGGAGGCAACGAGTTGACTGGAGCGGCGTGGGAAAGGAGCGATTTTAGGCACTTGGGAAAGGCCTCCGTCTGCAGTGGACCTTGTGGGCTGCTGCTACTGGTGTTGGACCAGCTAGGTCTAGGACGAACACAGAGAGGTAGACCGCTTTGGTGTTTCTTCAGCCTCGCACAACTGGTGGAATATGCGCCATCTTTTTTACTGCAGAGAAGTGTACCGCTAACCAGCCAAGGAAACGTTTCGTGTCCGCATCAGCATCACACTCCCAGTCTACAGCTGGCTACACAAGCGTACATCCCTGGCTACAACTGGCTACTGCCTATACCCCGGCTACATAAATAACCTGCTGGCACCACCAGGGATCGAACCTGGGCTTGCGAACAGAACAGGCGTGGGAGCCCCTCGTCTTGCCTACTAAGCTACGCCCAGACGTGCAGAAGGGGAAGCAGACAGCTGGTATGGATGAAGCGTTTGGGGAGATGGAGGGCGCCTTTGGCACCGACACATTAAACAATAGTGAAAGGGAAGCAATGAGAGAGTTGACGCCGAAATCGCACGTGTCGCTGTCCTCCTTACCCTTCAAAAGACGTTAAAAGTGGCCATCTCAAAAGGAGCGTCCCAATTTGTACAGTAAGGTTTCGGATGCGCCATTCCAGCAAAGAAGGCCAGGCACTGCGATGAAGGAAAACTTGAATTCCACTATATAAAACTCCGTTCAATTTATCAAAAGAGGAGCGACACAGTGAGGAGAAGGGCCTGGTGGGTTGTAGCGGTGAGAGAATGCCACGTTCCTGAATTCAAATGACACCGCATCGGTGATCCTTGTGGGTGTCGTTTAAATCTTCGCAGTCCAACCACATTCACAGCGTGGATAGGGGCCAATTGTTTTTTGGTATTGTTTGGTTGTACTGCACAAACCTTTTCGTTTTTGTAAGCTTGTGTGCACGCACCCCTGTGACATTCGTAGGCTGTTTCCCTCTTCTGCTAGCATCTGTACATGTGCGCGAGGCTGTGAAATGCTGTTCTTTAGACATGCTTCTGTCTATCCTTATATATCATTTACTGCAGGCCAGTGCGGCCTTATATACTACACCAGAACACTGAGGAAAGAGGCACCTTGTTTTTTTCTTTCTTTCACGCGTTGTTGTTGTACCATGTAATAGCCATGTAGTAAAAATTATTTGAGATCTCATGCTTTTCCCGTGTATTTTTATCTCTGTCCAACCTCTCAGCACAAAAAATGTGTTCAGCTTATGGTCAAGAGCGCAAGTGCATTGGGCCCTCAATCATGGCCACAGCTCAAAGGACGAATGATATAAGGAAGCATTAGTGGTTGCCTTTGCGGTTACGCCTTCCGGAGAGAATATTTGGAGGAGGCCCACCAAAATTGCAGCGTGTCTCAAGCAACTTTGAGGTCTTCGGTTTCTTTGTGGAGAAGCCCGCTTAGTCATTTGTCCTTCACTACTACGCCTTGCACCCTTCTTCTACTGGTATTGATTGGTTCATTGATTTACTTATTCATTGCTTGAATAATTATTTTCTATTGCGAAAGCTGTAGCCCAATGGGGTAGGTGGTATATGAAGGAGCGAATTGGGCGGATTGCACTCATGTCAACTGTGATACACATCTTTTTGCTGTATTTGTAGGGTCATGCTCGGCAATGCGTTGTAAAACAATCCGAAGATGGTGCGTCCGTTCAGATTACAACGACCGTTGTTGAAGACGGCCCTCGATATTGGCGAAAATAGAGGTAGACCACGCAGAACGTCATCCATAAACCAATTAAAAGTGTGATGCGCGTTGCATATCCCGAAAGGTATCTGGGTGCATTTGAAATGGCTAAAAGGAACAATGATGGCTTTTTGTACCTTTAATTGGGCCTACGGTTGATGGTAGGCTTTTCTGAGGTGAAGGTTTAAGAATATAGCAGATAGGTTTATGTTGTTGGTGAAGTCTCTATTTTAGGTAGGTGGTGTCTGCAGTGGACAATGGTCGCGTTGAAAGAGCGGTAATCATAACAAGCTCTCGAAACCTCTCACATGTTTCTCTGGGAACAAATGTAACGACGGTGCCCAATGGACCGAGGACGAGCAAACAATGCTGATTTCAACAATGTTTTGAATATCCTGTTTAGTGATTTTATGCTTCCCCCTAAGCAGTCGACGCGGCATGGGGTGAGAAGGTGAGCCGGTGGAGATAATTTGCTGGACGACGTCTGCTTCACTGGCTCCGTCTAGTCAGCAGGTGCGGTCTTGGAAAAAACAAGCTCAGCAATTTCAAGGTACGGTAGAGGTAGATCACGAAGAAGCATAGGGGCAACTGGACAGATGGTGTAAGATTGTCCAGGTACAGAAAAGCCGCTTGTGGCATCCAGGAAATTTCTCCTAGCCATGTCAAATAGGGCAGCGTCGTGAAAAGGGAAATCCGGGTCGAAGTAGAGCATAACTTAAGGTGGCCACAAAAAGTCAAGGGGACCGGGCCGTCGGGGACCATGTTGATCATCAGAGATTTTGTCTGGTTCTCGCCGCGCTGGCGCGTTTGACAGCCTGGAGGTAGCAGAATGCTAGTTGAGTGCGGTCATTAAAATTTGCCGGGAGTGCGCTGACCTTAGCTCCACTGTCACCTGTCCCCCGTTGACCACTTTCTTGTGAGTGTTGTAAAATAAGCGACTGTGGCTAGCCGTGGAGTCAGCCGTTGACATTGAGGAGCCATGAAGACAAAACATAAGTTTGTGTTATTCCAAACATTTCGTGTTTTATAGTGCCCCTAGCGGTTGTCTGAATAAGGAGGATGCTTTATTCCCGGAGAATTAATTATTTTAAGTTAATTCTTTTTATTTTTCTGCTCAATCGTATTTTTTTGTGGTCTGCAATGGCATCACTGGGCCATGTTTACCGTTAGTGAATCTAGATGGTGCCACCACACAGTGGCAAGCCTGTTTTCTGCCATTGGTGTTTTTGTGTACGTATTCGTACCTCGCTTGCTTTGTTAACTGTACAATCGTTTCGTGAAACATGGTGCTCGCTCGACAAATACGGACACGTAAGACATCGTCGCTTGCGTCAATCGGCAAGTGTCGTCTGAAACCATTCCAAAGCCCCGCAGTCCTGTGCAGCTAAACCAAGCATAGGGCGAGCAGTACCAACAGCAGTACGCATCGGTCATTCTACGTTTACGGGTGCTTTCGTAACTTCCACTGTTAGTCCCACCATTTATAGGCTTTAAAACGAATGTGCCGTATATTTAAGCACAAATAGCTCGGTCGTCAGGCTTATAAGCTCTGCCTAATTTGCGTTTGCTTTTGCCGCCCTCCGCCATTCGCACAGCGGTCTGGTATGACATCATAGGTAATGTTGCGCGAAATGAGCTGGTGGGTGGCACGGCCATTCCATTTTTTTCCTAATTATGTAGCTTATTTGAGCGACATTTACGTTAAAAGTGGTGTCAGTATGATTCTAACGAGGAAATATTTTCAATGAAATAAAGTTGTGTTTTCTCTTCATGGCTCCTTTCACCCTCCCACGTCTCGTTTACTGGCCATCTGCAAGGACAAGTGCTACGTGTTCACGCCGTACTGAACGGCGTGGTACCATTAGACTGTTCAGTTTTCTGCAGTTTCTTGGTGATGCGCCTTCCGGGCGACAAGCGTGCAGAGTTTCCGTACGGCAAAATAAGCTCGAGGAATATTAGGTAGCGACGGGTGATATGAAACTGGTGCGGCGAGCTCTTCAGGTTTTGCACTCACGTAGGGTGGCGATGCCATAGGGTACCGCCGAGGTCAAGGTTGCATCAGCCAACACCAATGTTGTATCAGAAGATAGTGCGGATGCAACATTGACGTGGGTAAATGAATTGTGGCGACCTCCAGTAAGTTATCAGCAAGCGCGGCCAATGCGGGCAAGAGCAGGTCGGAACAAATCAGAAGGACCACCTGCAATAAAAAGTGAGACATTGCCGAAAACGTTGCTTCAATAAGCTGCAGTTTGTGGCAGAGGCTGCGTCCCCAAACACGTTTTTCAGTTTGCGAAAAAGGTGCGACGGTCGACGATCATCCATCTTAGCGAAAATGAGTCCTGGAAGTGTTGGGGTTCTACGGAATCGTGGGGCTCAAGAAGGCAACCTTCAGCCCGTCGTAAGTGTTCTCAGAGGGCGGCTTGGGGAGAATGACGGGAAGTTCTACCGCGAACTTAATGAGCAACGACTGATGTAAACAGGTAATTGGTGTATTCATGGGGGTATTGATAAGTAACTTGGGGACCAATTGCAAAGCATGCTTACTGCACTGGACAAATAGAGCAGCACCAAGATATCCGTTTGTCAATGAGGGTAACACAGTGGATTCCTAGAGAAGGCAAGCGTTGCAGGGGGCGGCAGAACGTTAGATGGGCAGAGGAGATCAAGAAGTTTGCGGGGATAAATTGGTCATAGTTGGCACAGGACCGTGATAATTGGAGTATTATGAGAGGTCTTTGCCCGGCAGAGGGCGTAAATAATCTGGTGGTGGTGATGGTGATGATGAATATACTTTATATGGTAGAAGCCGGTCCGTTGCGACAGGATGCGCGTCACTGCAAAGCTTGCCTCGGCTTGGCGACACCACACAGCTGTTTGCAGCGCGCTGCAGAGTAGCAAGCGGCGATCGAGGAAGGAGTTGTCCTGTACGGATGCGGAGTACTCACAGCAAGCGCTGCGTTTGAGGTGCTGGTCATTCTTGCTTCCAGTATCCGCTGCAACGCCCGGATCAGTAATTTCGTCCATACGTTTTTCGTCCGTACGAAAATAACTATTTCGGTCATTGGTTAACTAATTTTATTAAAAATAACTAGCCTACACTCTTCGTACACTCACCTACACAGTAGCCTGTGTTGTGCAGTTGTAAATTCCACCCATTACTAGACAACATTCATTTTTTGTAATTCTAATACGCGAATTTAACGCCAAACAAGTCTCTGAGTTTCGCGAAGGGCATCCTCTCGGCTGTGTTCTATGGTTATGTTCAAGTTTATTTATTTTTGTTTGTTTTTGTATTTCGTCCTGTGTAATGAAATACATTTCCGGATTGGAAAACACAATGTAGTGGTTGACACAACAGGCTTGGTTAAAGTTACGCCGTTTAACGGCACTGAATAGTGGTGAAGTTCATAATAAAAATTGGTAATGTTTCTTTTGTGTTCCGCACTGAATGCCGGCTTTAAATACATTTGTACATTTTTACAAGTGCAACTGTTGCCATGTTTTGTGTCTGTAATGTCCTACCCATGTCAATAAGATTTTGCTTTACACAGCATTCATATCTCATTGTTTTTGTTAGGTAAACACCCCAACTTTATCGCCGAATGGCTTCTTTTCCAAGACGAAAACAATATGTGCGGAGTTGTACTTTCGTGGAGCTGTAAAGATTCGAAACGTAAGTAAACTTGCCTTTATGAAATTTCCAACATCAGGTGAAGCCGGGTTCTCATACCGGTGCAATAAATTTAACTGTAAATATTTCAAATATTTAAACGGGCGGCGGAAAAGTCGGGCAAATGTTCATAAATTAAAACGAAGCACTGCAATAACCTCATGAACGCTACTACAGAACTTCACCCGAAGCTAGACCAATATTACCAAAGCACACGTCCCCAGAATTTGAGGCATAACTACTGCCTAATCATATCAAGCAGGACAATTTTTTTTGAAGTACTTCACATCTACAAATTCATCCTTTACAATTGTTTCAAGAAAACATTGAAAACTGTCAAAGTTTCTGAGCTCAAATCATCGAAAGTTGTATTCTGTTGCTTTTGCGAAAATTTCTTCTTGGTACTAACCTGATATTACGACAACTATAGTGTTTTCGGTATTACCATTATTTGAAGCTGTAGAAATTTACATTCCCGGGTAATAACTTGTTTTAACGCAATGAACCCTTGGTATAATTGAACATCACACCAGAGCTCCGATAATTTCGTCGACATGATTTTCTCCTAGTAAAAATAGAGTGAAGCTATTTAGTTTTTTTGGCGCCGTGTCACTTTTGCTGAACCAGTAAGAGCAAAAGGCGTACTCAATAAAAATCACAATTACTATTTTTACCAAGTGAACAAACTCTCAAATACTAGCTGCATTTACATGGTGTTTAGAGATATCGCTGGCTGCCCTTACACGATCTCATTTATTCATCAACGAGATCGTGATATTTAAAAGTGTTTGTGATATGAACCATGGTTTGAGTTTATATTGTTGTTATACTTGCTGTAAGTTCTGTGCATTCGTTTGTGCACCGCATCAAGAGAAACAACTTTGCTCCTGCCCCATTATTGTATGCCACCTTTCCGAGCGAACAGTATACTAGATTTCATCGTTCGAAAGCTCCCGGACGAATGTTTTTGCACCCGTTTGCATCTATGCAACAAAGACCTATTCTGTTCGTTTTACAGAATTTTTAAATTGGAAACTGCCTAAATTTATAAACTTTCCGGCTTATGTCAGTCACATTGGTGAGTCACATATGTGAGTTGCATATGTTAGTCGCTCACACAAGTGAGTCACATTCAAGGCGTTTCGTATTCTTGGGTATATCATACCCCCATTGTCAAAAAGTATACAGCATTAGCTCAATACATCTCCCCAATTCGCGACAGTCGCGCACTCATTACCTTCAATTCACTACCCTGTCAAATTTGCACAAATTTTTGATCTTTTTTATATAAAACGTTGCAGTGTTGCGCACACAGTAACTGTTTTTTAAGATGCGGCGCATCTCTTGCTCTGAGGCACGTCCTTCCTGCGTCGTCGGCGTCCATCCGCACGCCACCTGCGCATGCGCGACTCTCCTTCGTTCGTCTCTCCCACAGCTGTGCGCAACGCTCTCAATCCGGCGCATTAGCATAACGACAGCTGTCGCGCTTGGTTGGCGCGCGCTTCGCTGCGGTAACGCTGCGTTAACAGCTGCTCCGGTGCGCATGTGCGCGAATGCGCGACTCTCTCCCCCGGTCTCCCCCTCTTCAAGCGCTCTGAATATAAAGCGGGTATCGCTCCGCGGCGGTACAGTCAGCGCTCGCTCTCGTTCTTCTCGAACATCGACGATGAAACCAAGGTTCGACCACTGCTTCGGCAACCACTCACTGTGCACTTTACTGACCATAAGGTCTTCATTCTTAAATGTAATAAAGAGCTGGGTTGTGGTCGCTAAAACACGTGTACTCTCTCATTTCGCGTATGCATGCGCCGCATCACACCAGGGTTTCCTCGCGGTGAGATGGGGGCAATTTTATGTTACCATGCTTTTTTCTAATAGGGCATTCTACTATGCTTTGGTGTGCGCTTACCAGAGTTCTGATTCATCAAGATTTAGAGTAAGCGCCAATATATCACGCGCTCCTCAGCACCACCTGTTTCGTAATCAGAAACTAAACCTAAATATATATATATAGGAATTAATTTTATTATATTCACTAATAAATACATATATTAATAACACGGAAAATTGTCCCACCTGTTGCGTTGCACTTGAACTCTGTGTTGTAGCGAAAGATAGCAGCCTCAATAAAAAGCTTATGAATGGGTTCAGTGACCAACCAAATGTGATGTTACGCTTTTTTGAATACAGCGTTTTGGGACCGATTTCTGTACACCAACCTTAATTTCTGACGACAAACGTGCCTTGTATTCACTCTTGCGGACACGACAGCCCAGGAAGTTCGGCCAATTTTGTTATTGCTTGCCGAACGTTGACCTATTTTTTTGTTAAAAGAGATCGAAGCATAATTCGCCAGAACTTACCGTCAACCAATTGATGTGTTAGTAAAGTGGAAGAGTTGTTTCCTCCGAAAAGTTAGCGTCGTTATTACGCTTACACGCATGTTACCTTCTGTGATTTTCTGTACTAGAATCAACGCAACCATTTTAAACTCCCGCATTTTTAGTAACCCGTTGGTTATTACTTTTGATACTATATTTACTGTATTTACTTTACGATATTGAAGCAATAAGTATACAATGCGGAAAGTTCGTTTTTGTCGTTTTTTACAGACCCCCTAATGGTGACGTGGAAAATGTTTTCTCATGTTTGGATGCCATTTTTGTGTTTGTAAACGCACACCAATACACATTAGTTCTCGGTGGGGACCTAAACATTGGTATGCTGCGGAAATCTCCCAGACAGGCAGAATTATCTACCCTCATTGATTCTCATTTCTTATTCAATGTCGTAACAGTCCCCACCCGCATCACGTCCCATAGCTCAACCCTTATTGACCTTTTCGTCACCAACCTGCCTTTGGATAGCATTGTTTCCGGTACCGTTGACGTATCACTTAGCGATCACCTGCCCATATTTTTAGTTTCCGACCGCCACTACTGCCCAAAATAACCAAATATAAAGCTTACTTTTCAAGCCATAACGGTGGATACCCTTTCCAGATTTCGCAACGAACTCGAATGCATTAGTTGGGATGATGTGTATACATGTACCTCGGCAGATACGGCTTATGACCGTTTCATCGAAAAGTTCTCCTCAGTTTACAAACGATGTTTTCCCTACAGAGAAGCCATGGATTACGTCAACCCATATAAAGATGATTAACACTAAAAACAATCTATACCGATCTTTCTTGAAAAACCGCGATCCAAATGTATTTAAATGTTTTAAGACGTATAGAAACAGCCTAACTAAAATCCTAAGACAAGCGAAGAATGCCTACTATTTTAGTATGTTTCAGGGCATCACAGATGTTAAGTACATGTGGAAAAAACTTAATTCATTTTTATTTTTTTGCAAACCTACATCAAACATATGCGAAATGACTATTGGACAGTCCATCTACAAAGGTACAGCGCTAGCAAACAAATTTAATGATCACTTTACCTATTCACTAGAAAGCACCCACGACACCAGTGTTATAGGCTACTTGCCCGCACCTCTAGCTACTACAATTTTCCTCGGCCCCACTGATGAATCTGAGGTTGCTAGTACTTTTATGAAACTAAAAAACGCCAAAGGGAGGACATCGATGGTATAAAAATGGAGCCGGTTGCCTTCGTCTTTGATATGCTACTGCCATCGTTAACTCACATATATAACCTTGTCTTAGGCACAGGAGTTTTCCCTAAACGAATGAAAAATGTTAAGGTAATTGTTATTCATAAAAACGGGGATAAAAATATTATGAATAATTATAGGCCCATACCTGTGTTGCCCATATTTTCGAAGCCCCTTGAGAAAATTATTTTTGTTAGGCTATCTAAATTCTTTGACTCACACTCCATAATAAATGCCTCTCAGTATGGTTTTAGGCCAGGTCTATCGACTGACACCGCTTTGTTAAACCAAAAAGAGTTTATACTAGGTAATATTGAAGACAAAAGCTAACTCTGGGAATATTTGTAGATTTTACTAAAGCATTTGACAGGATTAATCATGATACTCTGCTGCTAAAATTATCTTATTACGGCATCAGGGGAATATCTTACGATTTAATTAAAAGCTATTTAACGGATCGACATCAGTGTGTGTGTATACAAAGGGAATTTTCTTCACCCTACAAAATAAATGCGGAGTACCTCAGGGCAGCATCGTAGGTCCTCTGCTATTTAATGCCTACATGAATGATATCATAAATATAGATCAATCGGCAAAATATATTATCTATGCTGATGACACTAGTATATTTTTTACGGCCGTTGATAGCAATGAACTGATACAGAAAGCGAACCAAACATTAGGCGAACTACAAAAATGGTCCCACCAAAATTCTCTACTTTTAAACAGCACAAAAACGAAGGCGGTCCTTTTTCGTGCGAAAAACAAAAAATGTGAAATCTCGAGTAAACGTCACCCAAACAATGTTGAAATTCAGCTGTCCCAAACTGCTAAGACTTTAGGAGTTGTTTTTAATTAATATATATGCTATGGGACTCTCAAACCGAAGCTGTGTGCTGGAAATTAAGTAAGTCTCTGAGTATGCTTAGAAGGTGCCAGTCGCTTCTACCAACTCGCCTTAAACTTCCCCTTTTTCATACACTTTTCGCTTCACATTTACATTATTGCCAATTGATATGGCCATCTGGAACTGAGTCCTTCAAAAACAAGATATTGTTACGTGACGGCAGGACGCAGGAAATGAACCATGGAAGATGCGAGTGATGTATTTACACTAAATACACGATGTGGGCCATGAGGGAGCCCGCACAGCTGGGTCTTCGTCTTCTTCTCTGGAGAGATTGGATCGATAGCTCTCTTCTTTCCGTGACACATCCCCCTCGTCGAAAGCGACCGTCCCGGTCGAGGCCGTCGGAAATGTACAGATGCGGTGACAATGCACTATGAGAGGAAAAGTGGAAGAGTCCTTGCCGCCACGGATGAGGATCATGGTCGTGGTGAGACCTGGCCCCGGTGCATCAGTGCTCGCAGACACAGTGAAACAACGTCCAAAGGCCTCGGAGATGCGCCGGAGTTCTGGGCAGGGGAACGGCATCGTCTTCTATGTAGGACACGGCTGGTCACGTCGGTTTATCTCGGCAGGTCATAGGCTGGGGACACGGGGCTGGGGAATGGTGCGTCCATGGCTCACATGGGCTGGGGTGGGCCGACGCAATCCAAGAGCCTTTCAGCGATGTTCAAGCAGCCGAGACGAGCGAAGCTGAGGCCAGGATGAGGATCTACCCCGCACCTCCACCAAAACATGTTACGTGACGGCAGGACGCAGGAAATGAACCATGGAAGATGCGAGTGATGTATTTACACTATATACACGATGTCGGCCATGAGGGAGCCCGCACAGCTGGGTCTTCGTCTTCTTCTCTGGAGAGATTGGATCGATAGCTCTCTTCTTTCCGTGACAATATACACTCCAAAAAATGCTATGCGTGCTATTGGGATTCTCTGTTACAATGCTCATACATCTCATTTATTCGATAAATTTAATGTCCTAAGGTTTAACTCGGTTTATGAATATCGGCTTTTAATGTCTTTAAAATCCGAAATTCGCGCACATAGTACTACCCTGAAAAGCCTAGCACACCTGCAGTTAAACGTTTCAGCTCGCTGTAATCGGCACAGCGAACTCTGGCACATCCTACACCGAGAACAAATTACGGCTTTCAAATGCTGAAATTTGCCATTCCGCATGTGCTAAATAAATATAGGCTTACTTTGGAACAATTGCACTCACTTTCTCTCTTTACTCTACTCAGTTGTGGGCAGCAACCTATTCCTCCTTCAGTCGTAGTCGTACACAACCACGGACCATAGGAGACCTGTGTCTGTCACAAACATATAATATTATCATTTTTGTCTGTGACATTCGTTTTTGTAAAATAATTGTAATACGTTAGAAAAATTGTTCTACAAATTTAGTCTGCGGTCATAAGAAAGTAGTGCTTTGAATGAGTTGTTATATGCAAAAATATATGCATTTGATACAAATCGCGGAAGCCTTATTTGCTAAGAAATTATTGCATAGTTTGCCTGCTGTCGTCCTTTTTGTTTTCTTTTCGATTTTTTTTTAGTGTTTTCTTGTTTATTTTTGTTTTTGTTGTTTGTTGTTGTTTTTTCTGGAAGGTGGGGCTTTGTCAAGCTGCATGTGCGCAGCTTTCCCCTCATTTTCCACACTACATAGCGTTGTTGACATTTCTGATTGTAATTTCCTTTGTATGAGCACGCGCTGCTTTGTGGTCAAATAAAGAAATAAAAAACTTTGATTAAAATTATCCTTCCTTTTTTTTCTTGTATACTAGCTGGTTTTCATTCCAAAAGAAGAGCGCCAACCATTAAAAGCCTGTGGTTATATAACGACTGTACTTTTTCGTTATAATTACTGATGCAATGGTAAAAAGTCGAGTTACAATTTGATTGCAATGGTAGTTTGTATATCATATAAAGAATGTGTGTCTCCGGATCATATATTATCTCTCTTGTAAACGTGAGCAATATTGGTGATCAGTTTTGGCCAAGTTATCAGCTTGCGATATCTTCATCTCTAAATGCCCGCTCTACACGAGTCGACGCCGTCGAGACTAGTTCTAATGCGTCATTTATCAATATAAACAAAACGTTTTGCGCTTGCGGGTTCTGAAGCCATTCAGTAAGGCAAATATGAACACGAACAAGTATACCTCAGGGGTAAATAAACTAATGAAGAAAATGTCGTCTAGCATCCGCATATTAGCATCCGCATATTAGGAAGCATTGATCGTCACCATGAATTCAATTTGATACCCACAACAAGAACGCCTACGCTTTGTGTACAGGCTATATGCACGCCCAACAAAAAGTGTGCTAAAATATTTTCACCGCTTTTTACGTATACAAACACTGTTAAAATTGTTAGGAATGATCCAAAACACCTTTTCACAACTAAAAGCCAATATTACGACAATTATTTTCCATTTTCTGGAAGGAGAAAAAAGGGTTTATTCTGTGCTTACTGACTTTATGGCAGTTGCGGCAACTGTCTTTATGGCGGTTACCAACTGATAACATTAGAAAAACAAATGATCTACAAATAATTTATTTTTTTATATTTGTATAAGTCTCTCAGGTGAGCTTTAGTGTATTGTGTGAAACAGTTTTTTTCGATAACTTCTAATTTAGAGTGTTCAAAACTGCTGAAAAAGTTTGCTGGGGTTAAAGTTTTAGACAAATTTTTAAGGCCTAAGTAGATATATGACTTACCACTTCCACTGCCACTGCCACCTATCTCAAACCGCAGTGCTTTCCCGAGGTTATTGATCATTACTTTAGCTTTCTGCATATTGATTTTCAGGCCCACGGTTCTACTCTGTTCGTCCAGTGCGGAAAGCATGCTTTGCAATTCATCCCCCGAGTTACTTAGCAAGGCAACGTCATCACCAAATCTGAGGTTACTGAGGTATTCTCCATTAACCCTTACTCTCACCTGTACCCAATCCAACCTCCTGAATACTTCTTGTAAACATGCTGTGAGTAACATTGGAGAGATTGTGTCTCCTTGTCTGACACCCTTCCTTATAGGTATTTTACTGCTCTCCTTATCGAGGATGATGGTAGCTGTGAACCCATTGTAGATATCCTCTAGTATTCTAACATAATGCTCATCTGCCCCCTGGTTCCGTAATGCCTGAATGACTGCTGGGGTTTTGACCGAGTCAAATGCTTTCTCATAATCTATGAAGGCTATATATAGGGGTTCAGTATACTCGGCGCACTTCTCTATCACCTGATTGATCGTGTGAATATGGTCTATTGTTGAATAGCCTTTACGGAGCTCTGCTTGTTCTTTAGGTTGACTGAAATCTAAGGTTCCAGAAATTCTGTTAGCGATTGCCTTGGTAAGTAGCTTGTAGACGACTGACAGTAACCTGATCGGCCTATAATTTTTCAAGTGCTTTATGTCGCCTTTCTTATGGATTAGGATGATGTTCGAATTCTTCTAAGATTCCGGTACACTTGCGGTCATTAGGCATTGCCTATAAAGGTTTGCCAGTTTTTCAAGTACAATTTCTCCGCCATCCTTCAAGAGGTCTGCTGTTATCTGATCCTCACCAGGTGCTTTGCCCCCTTTTTTTTCTTTCAAAGCCTTCCTTACTTCTTCGGTCGTTATTGGTGGGATGTCTATCTCCTCTGAACTATTGTCTCGTTCGGCATTATCCTGGATGTCCCGGCTACTGTAGAGGCTCCTTTAGAACTCCTCGCCCACTGTGACTATTTTATCCCTATTTGTGATGCCATTGCCTTGCTTATATTTATATATATATATTTAAATATATATATATGTATATATATATATATATATATATATATATATATATATATATATATATATATATATATATATATATATATATATATATATATATATATATATATATATATATATATATATATATATATATATAGATATATATATATATATATATATATATATAGTCAAACGCCGCTACAACGAACGCTTCTACTACGAAATGGCCTGTACAACGAAGCATGCCATATGGCCTGGCCAGATTCTGGTGTTTCCTATGTATTGTGAACGCCACTACAGCGAATACCACTACAGCGAATTTGCCTGTTTAACGAAGAAAATCATGCGTTCCCAATCGCTGAATTGTTGTTTGATAACGAATACGGCTAGCCGCACACGTGGTAACGCACAGCAGCGAACCGAATCCGAGCAACCGGGCTGCGTCGCCGCGGCCCGCTGCTGCCGCCGATGGCACTCCCTAATGCAAACGCCCAGACCAACGTCACCCTGGGCTATCTTTTAAAGAACTACAAAAATAAAAAAAGGCGATAATGCCGCTGCACTGCTGCTTAGGGATGTTGCCAGCGGGAAGAGAATCGAGTCTTTTCCTGATCTGGTCTGTAGCGTGGTTGTTCGATCACGCCGTGTTCGTGTTGCAACGTCTTGGAATCACGATGAGTGCACGTGAAGGTGCAGGGACTAAAAATCAACGACAATTCAGCCTTCGATGAGAAGATGATGATCATCAGTGCCGTGCAGAGCGGCCGGAAAAAAAAAGGACGTAGCCGAGGAGTACGGTATCAGCGCATTGACCTTGTCGACGTTCCTTAAGGACAAAGAAAAGATACAGGAGCAAGTGGCACAACATAAAACGGACCCGTCAAGGAAGCGGGTTCGTGCAGCCACATTTAAGGATGTTGACGCCGCCGTCTACACGTGGTTTGCCGGTGTACTTGCAAGGAAGATTCCTGACAGCGGGCCGTTGCTGTGTCAGAAGGCCAAACAGTTTGCCTTCGCCTTCGGCGTGGATGAAGCGGACTACAAAGCGACGAGCGGCTGGCTGAGAAGCTTTAAACAACGACATGGCATTGTTTTCAAGACTGTGGCTCGCGAAGAGGCCGACGCACCGCACGATCTCGACGACAATTGGCGTGAGTCCCAACTGCTGAGAGTGCTGCACGAGTACAGGCCGGAGACACATTTAATGCCGACGAAACTGCTCTTTTTATGAGTTGCTACCTGAGAAGACCCTGTGCGAGAAAACAGATCGCTGCAAAGGGGGAAAAAAGGCCAAGGAACGTCTGACTGTCCTGCTCTGGTGCAATGCAGCAGGGACTGAAAAGCTGAAGCCGTTAGTGATTGGGAGGTCGGCAAAGCCACGATGCTTTAAGGGCGTGCGTAGCCTTCCAGCAGATTAGGCTGCAAAGAAAAAGGCCTGGATGACGGCGGACTTTTTTCAAACCTGGCTTTTGCAACTGGAGAAACCAATGCGCCTTCAGAATCGCATCATTGCTCTTCTCATCGACAACTGCGCCGCACACAACAAGATCCCGGTGCTAAATCACGTGGAAGGGATTTTTCTGCCGCCGAATTGCACGTCGGTGCTGCAGCCATTGGACCAAGGGATCATACGGTCCGTTAAAGCCCGCTACCGTACGATGATGCTGCAGCGAATTCTGCTCAACCTCCAACACTACATTGAAGGGCCAACTAGGATCAACGTCCGCTAGGTCATTGAAATGGTTACCGGCGCATGGTGGAAGGTGCCCGCCGACGTTGTGCGCAATTGCTGGCGCAGTGCTGGCTTCACTGAACCTGACGACACAGCCGATAGATGTGCCGACGATCATGAGTCACCCATTTCGGCCACGGAGCTGCAGGAGTCCATAAACCATTACAGTGCGTGTTGCGACGCCGCATTGGTGGTGACGGCCGACGATTACGTCTCGGTGGACGACCAGGTCCTAATTTGCTCCGACCTTACAACTGACGACATCGTGGAGGCCATCATAGAGAAAAGGGACGCCACAAATGACCAGGCGAGTAGCGATGAAGAGCTTGCAGAGGAGCCAAGCGTTATAAATACCCGCGAAGCGATGGAGGCATTTGATGCGCTACAGATATATATCTCGTCACTCCCTGCACTCGCGCCGCAGCACGCCGTGAACCTCGATAGCATCAGGTCGGTGGTGGTTGAGCATTCAGTACGTCACACTACTTTGCAGAAAAAAATTGTTGACTTTTTTTCGCCTATTGGTGTTTAAATCTGATGTAAATAAACATATAGGTTCGCGGCTAATCCTAATTACTTGCTTACTTTATTCCACTACCTACGGTAAAATGCATTCGCTTTTTTCAGTTATTGCCAACTACAACAGCCTGCCCGATGAAATTGAAGCTCTATCATCTTTATCATCATTTAAAAGGCTTCTTAAAAAGTTTCTTCTAGAGTGCTGAATGGTACATAACAGTCATAGTGACATTTTTGTGTATTTTTTAGTATTATTTGTTGCACTTTTGCATATTGTTTTTTCTCACTGAATGTATGTTTGTAGCGCTGCACTGGGTTTTTATTAATTTATGTTACATTTCACTTTAATTGCTACTTTGCCTGTTTGCCTCATCGTGTTTTCTCATACTGAGCGAATGTAATTACGCCTGCTTTTGTTTCTTGTGGCATAGGGTGTTTAGAAATTTTTACTAGATGCGTGGTTTAGTGTTTTCTATCTTGTGAAAATTTCTTAGTGTTCTTTTGCATATTACTGTAGTTTTACATGTATAATATAGCATTTCCTGTTATTCTATTTGTCCTTATTTTCTCCCCCTTAAAGTCCGCCCTATATATACTACTTATTTTGTATTGCTATATTGTCAATATTTTTTTATCATTTATATTACTACTCTGTAATGCATATAGCTCTATAATATGCCACTGTATAATATGATTCAAGCGCCTATCACTGTGTTTTATTCTTATATGTAATATTTAACCGAGGGTCCTAGTGCAGTCTCGACTATGGGACCCTCGTCTGTATAATATTGCTTTGTAACCTTCATCTTCTTGTGAGATTGAATAAACTTCTGCTTCTTATATATGCTTACCTGCTTTATAGGGTGTCAATTTAGTGCGCGACGCATATAGCGAAGTGACGTGTATAACGAATAATTACCACGGTCCCGCACGCTTCGTTATAGAAGCGTTTGACTGTATATGTATATATATATATATATATATATATATATATATTTATATATAAAGATAAGCAAGGCAATGTCATCACAAATAGGGATAAAATAGTCACAGTGGGCGAGGAGTTCTAAAGGAACCTCTACAGTAGCCGGGACATCCAGGATAATGCCGAACGAGACAATAGTTCAGAGGAGATAGACATCCCACCAATAACGACCGAAGAAGTAAGGAAGGCTTTGAAAGAAAAAAAAGGGGGCAAAGCACCTGGTGAGGATCAGATAACAGCAGACCTCTTGAAGGATGGCGGAGAAATTGTACTTGAAAAACTGGCAAACCTTTATAGGCAATGCCTAATGACCGCAAGTGTACCGGAATCTTAGAAGAACGCGAACATCATCCTAATCCATAAGAAAGGCGACATGAAGCACTTGAAAAATTATAGGACGATCAGGTTACTGTCAGTCGTCTACAAGCTACTTACCAAGGCAATCGCTAACAGAATTTCTGGAACCTTAGATTTCAGTCAACCTAAAGAACAAGCAGAGCTCCGTAAAGGCTATTCAACAATGGACCATATTCACACGATCAATCAGGTGATAGAGAAGTGCGCCGAGTATACTGAACCCCTATATATAGCCTTCATAGATTATGAGAAATTATTTGACTCGGTCGAAAACCCAGCAGTCATTCAGGCATTACGGAACCAGGGGGCAGATGAGCATTATGTAAGAATACTAGAGGATATATATATATAGATATATATATATATATATCAATATATATGTATATATATATATATAGATATATATATATATATATATATATATATCAATATATATGTATATATATATATATATATATATATATATATATATATATATATATATATATATATATATATATATATATATATATATATATATATATCAAGGTTGCAGTCGTCATTGCCAGTGCTATTCGGCTTTTTTTCGAAATATATAATAGGGCCGAATGACGTGTGCTTGTCACGTTTCTTTGATTCATTGATAAATAAGCGAAAATATAAGTCGAGAAAAAATCCGCCGTTTTCCGGGAGCGGGACTCGAACCCACATCTCCGCATAACCGGTGCGGTGCGTTAACCAATTACGCTATCCCCACAGCGGCTTCTCTCTCGACTTTAAAGCGGGGGTTTATATTTTACAAGAGCTCTGAGGCCGGTCAACTAGCGCCGCCCCTCGACTACCGCGGGAGACGTAGAACGTCTTCTTTCCCAGCGGCCGCCACGTAGAACGTGGTCGGAGGTCGGGGTTAGCAATTGGCATATCCGAACTGCTGGAGCCAGTGCCTCGTAATGCATGTAGCAGAACAGAGAGATACGGGACGAGGGACTCGGTAAAGATACATATCAAGGTTGCAGTCGTCATTGCCAGTGCTATTCGGCTTTTTTTCGAAATATATAATAGGGCCGAATGACGTGTGCTTGTCACGTTTCTTTGATTCATTGATAAATAAGCGAAAATATAAGTCGAGAAAAAATCCGCCGTTTTCCGGGAGCGGGACTCGAACCCACATCTCCGCATAACCGGTGCGGTGCGTTAACCAATTACGCTATCCCCACAGCGGCTTCTCTCTCGACTTTAAAGCGGGGGTTTATATTTTACAAGAGCTCTGAGGCCGGTCAACTAGCGCCGCCCCTCGACTACCGCGGGAGACGTAGAACGTCTTCTTTCCCAGCGGCCGCCACGTAGAACGTGGTCGGAGGTCGGGGTTAGCAATTGGCATATCCGAACTGCTGGAGCCAGTGCCTCGTAATGCATGTAGCAGAACAGAGAGATACGGGACGAGGGACTCGGTAAAGATACATATCAAGGTTGCAGTCGTCATTGCCAGTGCTATTCGGCTTTTTTTCGAAATATATAATAGGGCCGAATGACGTGTGCTTGTCACGTTTCTTTGATTCATTGATAAATAAGCGAAAATATAAGTCGAGAAAAAATCCGCCGTTTTCCGGGAGCGGGACTCGAACCCACATCTCCGCATAACCGGTGCGGTGCGTTAACCAATTACGCTATCCCCACAGCGGCTTCTCTCTCGACTTTAAAGCGGGGGTTTATATTTTACAAGAGCTCTGAGGCCGGTCAACTAGCGCCGCCCCTCGACTACCGCGGGAGACGTAGAACGTCTTCTTTCCCAGCGGCCGCCACGTAGAACGTGGTCGGAGGTCGGGGTTAGCAATTGGCATATCCGAACTGCTGGAGCCAGTGCCTCGTAATGCATGTAGCAGAACAGAGAGATACGGGACGAGGGACTCGGTAAAGATACATATCAAGGTTGCAGTCGTCATTGCCAGTGCTATTCGGCTTTTTTTCGAAATATATAATAGGGCCGAATGACGTGTGCTTGTCACGTTTCTTTGATTCATTGATAAATAAGCGAAAATATAAGTCGAGAAAAAATCCGCCGTTTTCCGGGAGCGGGACTCGAACCCACATCTCCGCATAACCGGTGCGGTGCGTTAACCAATTACGCTATCCCCACAGCGGCTTCTCTCTCGACTTTAAAGCGGGGGTTTATATTTTACATTTTTTTTATATATTATATTTTTTTTATTACATATATATTACATTTTTTTTATACATTATATTTTACCGGCCTCAGAGCTCTTGTAAAATATAAACCCCCGCTTTAAAGTCGAGAGAGAAGCCGCTGTGGGGATAGCGTAATTGGTTAACGCACCGCACCGGTTATGCGGAGATGTGGGTTCGAGTCCCGCTCCCGGAAAACGGCGGATTTTTTCTCGACTTATATTTTCGCTTATTTATCAATGAATCAAAGAAACGTGACAAGCACACGTCATTCGGCCCTATTATATATTTCGAAAAAAAGCCGAATAGCACTGGCAATGACGACTGCAACCTTGATATGTATCTTTACCGAGTCCCTCGTCCCGTATCTCTCAGTTCTGCTACATGCATTACGAGGCACTGGCTCCAGCAGTTCGGATATGCCAATTGCTAACCCCGACCTCCGACCACGTTCTACGTGGCGGCCGCTGGGAAAGAAGACGTTCTACGTCTCCCGCGGTAGTCGAGGGGCGGCGCTAGTTGACCGGCCTCAGAGCTCTTGTAAAATATAAACCCCCGCTTTAAAGTCGAGAGAGAAGCCGCTGTGGGGATAGCGTAATTGGTTAACGCACCGCACCGGTTATGCGGAGATGTGGGTTCGAGTCCCGCTCCCGGAAAACGGCGGATTTTTTCTCGACTTATATTTTCGCTTATTTATCAATGAATCAAAGAAACGTGACAAGCACACGTCATTCGGCCCTATTATATATTTCGAAAAAAAGCCGAATAGCACTGGCAATGACGACTGCAACCTTGATATGTATCTTTACCGAGTCCCTCGTCCCGTATCTCTCTGTTCTGCTACATGCATTACGAGGCACTGGCTCCAGCAGTTCGGATATGCCAATTGCTAACCCCGACCTCCGACCACGTTCTACGTGGCGGCCGCTGGGAAAGAAGACGTTCTACGTCTCCCGCGGTAGTCGAGGGGCGGCGCTAGTTGACCGGCCTCAGAGCTCTTGTAAAATATAAACCCCCGCTTTAAAGTCGAGAGAGAAGCCGCTGTGGGGATAGCGTAATTGGTTAACGCACCGCACCGGTTATGCGGAGATGTGGGTTCGAGTCCCGCTCCCGGAAAACGGCGGATTTTTTCTCGACTTATATTTTCGCTTATTTATCAATGAATCAAAGAAACGTGACAAGCACACGTCATTCGGCCCTATTATATATTTCGAAAAAAAGCCGAATAGCACTGGCAATGACGACTGCAACCTTGATATGTATCTTTACCGAGTCCCTCGTCCCGTATCTATATATATATATATATATATATATATATATATATATATATATATATATATAAATTTAAATATGTTTTTTATATAAGTTATATATTTTTATACGCCAAGAAAAAGAAATAAAAAGAGTCGGATACATAACAACAACAAAAACAGAGAGAAAGGGGTGGAGTAATCAAGCCATCTCTCACAGTTACACGACGACATCACAAGGCACAAGGTGTGGGCTGCACTCTCAGCTACTGCGGTAGCGTTGACAATGCCGGTTTTAAAAAAAGGGAAATATACACTATACGTATTCAATGGGTGGGGAGACGGGTTCGGACGGATTCCGACAAGTATAAAGGAAAACATTCTTTTGGGTGTGCCCTCCGGTGATGGAAACAATAGATGCTGTGCACAAAGAGCATTGCCCAGTCAGCTAGTAAACGAACCGGTAATAGGTAGGGTGAACCGATCGCAAAGGGTTTTACACACACAGACACACACACATATATATATATAAATATATATATATATATTTTTTCATTTATTTATATAGCGAATCAGAATATAATATGTGGTGCTCGTTGAAATAAGACATAAATAAGAGTTGGCAGTCAAGAAAACCTCGGATACCAAAGGGGGGGAGGATGTGGTAGGTCATTGAAACAGATAAAGAATTTGGAAAGAAAGAAAGTGAAGAAAAAAAGGCCGCTAGGCGGGATTGAAACCCACGACATCCAGAATACCGGTGTGGTGTGAAGACCACTACGGTACCGGCCTGGCGTATTTCCCCTCCAGTTTCGGGGGTATTTATGTTAAGGTATTTTTGTTTCCTGTGCTTGGGGGGATGCAGCCAGCGCCACTCGGACTACTGGTGTGAATAAGCCTTCTTTTTAACCCCCTGACCCCCTGCCCATTACTCGAGCGTCTATGACGTGTCAAGAGTGTTCGACCAGCGTTGAACATTCTTAAGCTTCTTCTGGCACCAAGTCTGCCAGAACAGAGGACCTCACTATGCATGTAGCAAATCAGAATAGGAAATGCGGGGCTCGTTAAAATAAGACAGAAATAAGCGTTGGCAGTCAAGAAAAGCTCAGAACGGAAAGGGGAGGATGTGAAAAGGTCATTGAAGTGTTGGTAAAATAGTGGTTTCCACCTGGTTCGAATTTCTCTTTTCTTGTGTTCTGTACCATCTCCCAAGATTTATTTCCCCCTTGATTTCGTGCACGTAGATGACGGAACAAAGTGAGCCTCCTCGGCTCTCCCTTCTATACGCACCACTGTTATGTGATAGCCACTTTATTTACTTTCACGACCACTTCCCTTACGGACAACACTCACCATACATCAGCTTTCAAAGCAGGGCCAGAAACCATTACGTCATAAATCTCATTGACGCTGCCCCAAACAACATCACTCACTTCATTTTTCACTTTGTCACTAACGACCTAAGGAACAACACCACTGAAAGCACTATCGTGGCCATGAATACTGTTGTTCATGAAGTTCAGACCGACAGGCCCATCGCAGATATAACCCTCACAACCGTACTCCGGACAGTGGAACATACCGTGTCCCACGTTTTTGTCGAAAATTGAGCACTTCGTCTCTTTTGGATCTCTTTCGTCACAATCAAAAAAAAATTCCAAGCATTTCTCCGAGGTGAAGAATGTGAAAGTGCGAATGCAGGAGTTGAATTTGCGCGTTTCGGTAGTGTTCGCGAAAGAGAGATCACACACACACACACAACTACAAAGAAAGAAAGATGCATTTATTCCCAGACACCTATTTGTGTTGTCGTTGTACTTGATTGCTAGAGCGGATCTCAGCTTTGAAGTTTCGTGTCAGTACTCCTTTAAGCGGGTGCATTAGCCCTTCTCACGCCCGATTCCTGGCCAATCCCCCACGTGGGTATGTGCCATGCACAGATACCTATTTGTGTTGACGTTGTATTTGATTTCTAGAGCGGATCTCAGCTTTGAAATGTCGCGTCCATACTCCTTTAAACGGGTGCATTAGCCCTTCTCACGCCCGATTCCTGGCCAATCCCCCACGTGGGTATGTGCCATGTCAGCGGCCAGGCAGCGCACGCCCATCTCCCCCCGTTGCCAAGGAAGACGAAGAGCGCGCGCACCTGCTGCTGTTGCTATGCGGATGGCGGCGGACGCTTCAGGCTCGCTTACGAAGTGCATTCGCACTTAAAAGTGATGAAGAGCTAACCTAGAATGTTTTCAACATAATGACATTGGTTTCTTTCTTTTGTCCCCCAGAGGGTTAACGAATATTGGTTTTTAGTCGTTTGAGGTTGGGCGTCACCACTGTGGATATTTATTTGGCTCATTACATATCAAAGGAAAAAGTACCAAATTGTAGTTTCTGCTCAAAAACCCTTCCCACTACTTTTAACGTATGTTTGCGTGTAATGCTTTGCTCAGCAGGTTGCAACGCAGTTCTTGCCAAATAAAGAAACTCGCTGAAGCAATGCTGAATAAATGTTCGCGAAATGCTTCGCTCAGCAGGATACAACGCAATTTCTTGCCAAAAAACGAAACCCCATTGAAACAACGGTGAAGAAGTGACGGCGTCTGATCATAAAGTTTATGTACTGCTACTTTGGTTTATTTTGATATTAAAATTCTTTGTGTAATATTCCGGTCACCAAGTGTTGCACATTACCAAAAAAACGTAATGGCAACAAACCGGCAATAAGTTGTGTCAAAAAATGTTGAGGAGGTATACAGTTGGGGAGTTATATTAGGCGATTTCGGGTTATTTTGCCTACCATATGGAAGCCGCACTATTTTCTAGATTATTTTTTTTTTATTCTTGCTTTATGAAGTTTCCTTCTAGAGTGGTTTCCTATTGATCGTGACCTTTGGCTTTTTTTGGTTCCGGCCCTACTGCCTAGTAGATCCTTAAAACACAAACTGTACTGGGCAATACCAATAACGAGATATCCGCCTTTCAATGTCAAATTGCCCCATTCTCAACATATTAATTTTTGCCATACGGTTGTCACTTTTACACTCTGTGTTTACCTAAAACTGGGTATTAGGCGGTTATATTTGCTAGTTATGCAGATATTGCCCATGATTGGATCTGAGCCTTAAGCTGTATTGGAGACACTTTATCTGAGGATGTGCTTTTCAAGTCGAATTGTGGGTGACATTTTGGCTGATACTTTCAACAGATTCACCGTCAAAACCATAATATTTTACCAAATGGTGTAAACAGGTTATTTCAATGCCCCAGAAAAATCGGACCACACAAACTTTAGTGAGTTTCGCAGACCAGTGATTTTGAGTAAATAAATTCTGATAACTTGAGGAACACGTTTTCAACATGATTTGAAGCATATACATTTTAATCTGCCGCTGTGTGCGAGAAGTAGGCTGCCAAAGTATTGCAATATTATCTGAAGAATATTTGGTGCTGGTCGGCTACCATTTTTTTCATTATATTGAATTCCTTGTACTGAAAATATAAACATGCCACTAATATTTGTTTTGCCAGTTGTGGTTGCAACGAAGAAAGAAGAAAGTTTTTGACGCACAATATAAAACTTTCATCACAGAATGGTTTTCAATTTTATAAATTTTTACCAGTGGGGCTACCTTGCAATGAAGGATGCGGGACAAATGATTGATTGTATGGTTTAACGCGAAGACGCAATGCAGGCGATGAGGTATGTAGTTAATGCTCTTGACTATTTCGACCACCTTGGGATGTTTAACGTGCGCCGAAATCATGTATATATGAAAAGCGGCCCCGGCAACCGGGAATGGCACCCACGTGCTCGTGCCCGGCAGTACAACGCCTTTGCCACTCAGCCACCGGGGCGGGTGGATGTGGGACAAAATTTCGGTATTGAATGAGAGTCAGACACAATACCGATAAATTTGCGTCGAGAATACCAATGATACGTAGTCTCCCGGCGCTTTTGATTTAATATAAGCCACTCCCTACGACGGTCAATTAACCTTTCTTTTGAGAGTCTTTGACGTGTCTTCTGACGTCTATGCAGGTATTTTCGGTGCTGCCACGTCTCTCAGATGTGATTTACCGCTTCGACATATCAAACAATGTGTGACTATAATATCCGGAATGTGTAGGAGATGTTTGGTGGATTTTTGTGCTTGCTGTTTAACTTGACATCCACCTTTCGCGTTGTTCCGTGCCATGTGATAACAGGGGGCGGATAGTGCATGGGTCTGTTGCGGCTGCGTTTATCTTTGTTCTCAGGCAAAAAAGAAGCATAGTTATAGTACACTGACTCATTCTATACACAGGTGAATGATCGTTAATATTTATTAAATCGCGTAGCTGTAAGTGGTTTCTATGTCTTTGAGCAGCAGCGGACTTATCAATAGATAGGCCCTCAGTCATTAGGTTTTCCGGCACTTGTACAGGGTCAGCCATCAGACTGAACTCAGGGCAAACAGAAAGATCACTTCTTCCCTATTTTTTACAAATATACATCCCTAGGCTTGTGCTTGAGATGCAATGGGGCGTGGAAAACCTGTTGTTAATTTGTGAGCAGAACAGCTATTCTACTAATACAAACATTCATGTTTTATTTATAATTTTCTAGGCTTCCTTTTTTTGCACACAAATCTAGCACTCTGCATGGGGATGACGCCATAAATGTTTACATCAAATCTCAGAAATATCGCTGGTGAAAGCCCTAGCTCCCAGAGCACTCCTTTCGTCTTCTGGCACAGATTGTCAGACACAGTCTCTAATGCGTCGGGCAGTGCTGTTAAACCTGCATTTACTTGTTCAACAAGCAGTTCAATGTTAAAGATACCCCTTGCAGGTTAGATACGTTCATGTTACAGCATTTTTGTGCAGACGTTTCTCGTATTGGCAAAATATATTGAGGAATATGAACTATATGTTGTTGTGTGATACGCGTGCACTAACGCACCTTCTTTAGCTACAATCTGCTTCACGTTGTGTGTCATCTATTGCCGATGGACACAACGCAACGCTTGTAGTAGTTTCCTACAGTTTACGGTGGGCCTCTCGAGTTATTTCGTGCAATATTCTGAAGAAGCGTCTCACAAGTCGGCGCCATTACCGTTTTGAAATAGTTCAGGTGCTCATCTCGAAAAATTGGTTGGTGAGGCTTCTTTCAATCTTTTGGCAGCAAGACCGGCCTTGGCTGGATGTAATGGCATGTTTTATAACCCACTCCCTATATTCTTCAGAAGCGCGCAAAAAATTAAAAGCCTAGTTTTTTTTGCAGAGTGGTCATCTCAAGCACCACTGGTCTTGCCTGAAATGCAGCCATGATACCTAAATCTCCTGCTACAGTGTTAGAGAAAGATAACTTTGGGCGTTTTCAATCAAAAGCATTTAGAACCTTTTTTACGAACACAACTTGGTCTTCTGCTGCTTTTAGTGTCAAAAAATAAAAATCATATTATAAGCCGTAACTAATAAGCCGTATTATAAGCCGTAAGTAATAAGCCGTAACGACGGCGATTGCTTAAAAACGAAACATATCTTTGTGTTCCTATCCTATGCGGTTTGTGAACATGAAATTACGAGTTTTCAGTTGTGGTAAGGCTGGCTCATATCAGTAACCCAGGGCATGCCTGTATGGGGGTATATTTGTATGTTTACAAAGATCTGTCAACGTTAATTATGGGCGTACAGAATAACAAACGCTACGGGGTGATGATCCTGAAATCATGCTTTTCAGGTAATTTGACTTCCAGTAGTAGACAATGGTAGTTGTGGTGGCAGGGGATATTTACGTAATAAAGGAATGTTTTACACATGTGCAATTTATAGTGAAGGAGTTGGTACACGTAGAATTTAATAAAACATTGTATACTCGTTTTAAGATATCAAAGAAAACAAAATGTTGCTCGAGAATTATTATTATAGCGGTGCTTCATGTTAGTATGATGGAGCGCATTGCAATTTATGGTCTACAAAATACTCCTGCTACACAATAATATGTTATGTACGCGTATTGAATATTTTTGTGATTCCGTGAGGGTAAAAAGTAAGCTCCGACTAACATGTAAGACTTGTCTGTAGCGAAGCTACAAGCACGCTTCACGGTCATGAAATGTGTTTAGGTCCACAATAAGAACTCATTTTCTTTTCCTTCGCTCCAGTAACGGTATTACACTATAATTTTTCGTGTACAATGTGAGGTCCCTTTGGGTTTTTGGAAATGATAATTATTAGTCATTCCCTTGGAGAGGTGTGCGCTATGCCGTGGCTTCCTTGCCCCGAGCAAGTGTTGCCAAGGTTATGGCGATGGCTGAAGCTTTTTTTTGCTAAATTTTACCCATGGCCCTAAGTGGGTATGTTTTTATTGACAAATTTGCTTCAGGAAACTAGGAGGTCGCTGCGAGGCACACACTCACGAGCACTCGGCATTTGCTTGTTTTTTAACTGCCGGGTTGTCGCTGCATTCTTCGACAATTTAACAAACGTGGGAAGGAGATATTGGGTGGGAGGCCAACGCGAGGCCAGCTCGGCGATGGTCGCGGGGTGGTCGTTGCGAAATTTTTCGAATTGGCGGGCTGTCGCCTCAAGGCCCATGATGACATACGAGCGCTTTGCGCTTTGCACTTTTTCGGTATTCTACCTGCGGACGCAAATAAAACCGGTTTGTGCAAAAAATCGTATGGTATTTTGTCGATATGCGAGTACGATGTTATGGGGTGGTAGTTGGCTGTACAACTATCGTAAGGCCAATGCTATGGTATGTTGAAGTGTAATGATATCATTGACTTGCACGATGACCTCATGTCTATGACGTTGTTCTAGCTTAGCATAACTCACAGTGAACCGAAACCACACCGTGCGACGTCGCATTACGTAAGAAACTGAAAAAATTCTTCTGCAAGCCAGACACACATTCTCGTGCTAATGCAAGTGTGATGGTGTTGCCTTTCACGGCCCTAGTCCTGGCATCCTTAAGCACTTGTATGTGCCAAATTGGTTTGTACTAACACTTTAAGTTCATAATTGACTTTACAGAGTAAGTTGCTGATCTATAATGTACCCATAGTGCATTAGCCGTTTGCTCGAGACATGCGTCCTGTCCCTGACGCTCTCCAAGTTTTCATTTGCACCCAGAAATACAAGGCAAAAACGTTCCACGAAGTGAATGATGATGAGAAGGGTGAAGCTAAAATGATTATCTGTAAAACCGTGAAATATTCGCCCACACAGCACATAAAGACTGGACACCTCAATTTTACACCGCTCCGTTGACAAGCCCATCAACGACGTCGATGTTTGTGCTGATTATGGTGGGCCTGCTTGGGACAATGAGAATCTCCAAGAGTCCGTTGGCGAATTAGCTGTGTGCCATTTTAGCCACCTTGGCCGTCGCTTTCTGCAGAGCGTCGCGTACCCCCGGTACGTGTCTTCAGATTGCAGGCGACGAACGATCGCCTCTTCTTCTTCCTCTCCTCTTTGTTGGGTAGCAACTAACGCGTTGAACGTTTTAAACTCTTCGGCCAATCTTTGGTTGGCCAATCTCTAGGGGATCCTGTCACAATAATCATCAATGTGCCGTGTACGGCCGGGACAGGGCCCGAGAAAGAGTAGCTTCGCACCTAAAATAGCGCGTAGCCGGGTACAAATATTGAAGAAAAACACTAAAGCGGCTACTGGACGTTGATGCGTGTATCCAGTGCCACAGAAAAGATGTCAGAAATAGGCACAGTCTGATGATGGTTGGTTTTTTATGGCGCAGGGCCGACTAAGGGCAATGGGCGCCAGAGAAAAGGTTATTTAATGAAGTGAAGTGGTTACCACAAAAAGGTAGGTAAAAAAACGTGTCATCCGATTATAGTAAAATTATTAAAGATAAGGGTGATGGCTTGTGTATAGGGCCAGATTTGATTATGCGTGATAGGAAATGAGGTTTAAATAGTAAACGACTGACAAATACTCAAACACACGTTTCACGGACACTATGGCATCGTCACCTAGAAACAGCTATGGATGTAGTGGGATATGTTGTCTGTAGAGTTCTCTGAAGTGTTTGTGTCGTGTTGTGTTAAGTGCCTTGCATTGTATAAGTATGTGGATTACGTAATGGCCCTCTCCACACCTGCTACACACGCATCTAGGAGATCCCGTGAGCAGGTGGGAATGTGTTGCATGCGTGTGGCCTATCCGTAATCGAGCCAGGGTAACTTCATTGTGCCTTTTGTGTGTGTGATAGGCACAATCTGTGAGTCTGGCTTGAAATCGTGCACTCATGGAAAGCTATTCATACTGGTCTATTCCCCGCACGGGGCACCTTGAGTAATCTTGGTGACGGTGAGTGGCTACACCGCGTACCCCGAGCCCCCCATACCGTAGCTGTTACCTACCGTGGCCAGAAGTTGAAAGGTGAAGGGTTTGAAGCCGTGAACGGTGGCCTTCGGAGCCTTGGTCAAGCTCCGGCCGATGGGCTCCCTGCCTGTCTACCAGGCAGAGAGCTCCGGGACCTCTTTGACTACCAGGGTAAGGTCAAAGGAGAAAGTACCCCCGTCTCCCTGCTTTTATACTATGCTATATGGCATTTTTAAACTCCCCGCCAAACGTGATCGGCCCCCGAAAAGGGGCCGCACCGAAGTGAATTTCCCACCGCTACCTACCATAGAATTCTCCAGACCTGACAATTTTCCCTTGTTTTTGATCATGCAATCTGCAGAAAAATCTGAACCTCTTACATCGAAGTCAGTCTTCCTCATTGCTAAGTTTCTTGAAAACATTCTGGGCAAGAACTACAAAGCTAACGAGTGGTGAAATCCTTGTGGAAATACAGAATCAACAACAGTCTAAAATTCTCCTCGAACAGAGCACAATCGGTGACTTGCAAATTAAGGTAACTCCTCACCGCAGTCTAAACACATGCCAAGGTGTAATTTCTCAATTTGACCTAAAGGACGAAAAAGACTCCGACTTGCTGTTGGGCCTGCGTGAGCAAGGCGCTACTGCGGTCAGACGAATCTCCATCCGTAGAGACAACCAGGAAATAAAAACAAAGCATGTTCTTTCTCACTTTCGACCGTTGCAACCTCCCTCAATATGTAAATGCCGGCTTCATCCGTTGTGACGTCCGTCCCTATGTTCCCAATCCGCGTGGGTGCTACAAGTGCCAGCGCTATGGGCACGGCACTTTACAGTGTCGGGGGAAGCTGACGTGTGCCAAATGTTCTGATCACGACCACCCTACAGACAATTGTAAAGCCAGTAGCATGAAATGCCCATATTGTGAAGGACCCCATGCAGCGTACTCGCGTACCTGTGAAAGGTTGAAACTCGAGAAACGCATCATTAATTTGAAGGTTACGGAAAACATCTCGTACCCGGAAGCACGCAAAAGGTTTGCCTGCTTTGCTTCTCCAAGGTACGCCGACGCAGCTCGCCGGGGGGCAGAGCAGCGTCTGGTCTCGGTGGCGACCCAGTTCAGTGAGTCTGATCTGGTCCCACCCCAGTTTCCCACTGGGTTGTCTCCGCCAGCCCAACCCGTCACCACACCGCTTGTTCAGTCATCAGCCGCTGTGGTGGCAACTGAGTCAGTTGGGGGCGCTGTTGCATCCGCCATTTCTTCTCCACCTGTCCAAAGCTCAAGTGAGGGTACGGATATGGAGGTGGAGATCGGGGATCCCGCAGTAGCTTCCGCCCCTGCCGCACCGCCTGTGGCACTTCTGGCAGTGCCGATGCCATCGGTGGCGGCGGTTGCAGTATAGGGCACCCACAAGGGTACCACGTCCAAGGAGCCCAATCCGTTGGGCACTCCGAAGACGTCGGACCAAGACATGTACGTTGGAGCCTATCTGTCTGCAGTGCAGCGGAAGGAACGGGTACCATCGTCCAAACCATCCTATAAACCCAAAAAACCAAGAGTCGCAGCCCCGAAAGACAATACGTAAACACTCATTCTCACACATTTACAGTAGCTTTTGCAAATAATGGGAAGGGAAAATATTATACAATGGAACTGTAGAGGCCTCATCAAAAATCTTGACGATATATATCAGATACTGCACACCAAGCAGCCAAGTATAATGTGCCTGCAGGAAACTCATTTGAGCAGCAAAAAACAAACTTCCTGAATAATTATATGGTATTTAGAAAAGACAGAGATGGATGCACACACTCCTCGGGAGGTGTGGCAATTGTTGCTCGAAAATGCATTGCATGTAATACAATCTCCTTAAACACTGTCCTTGAAGCTGTTGTGATCCGTTCAATAATATTTAATAGATTAATAACAGTGTGCTCCCTTTACAGACCGCCTGACTTCCAGCTCTTGAGCTCGGATTTCGAAGGGCTGGTAGACGAGTTGCCTGAACCTTACATCTGAATAGGCGACCTGAATGCACCTAATTCTCTTTGGGGCTCTTCCCGCACCGATGCCCGGGGTCGCCTCATTGAGAAATTCTTAGCATCGTCGGGAGCATGCCTTTTCAACAAGAAACAGCCAACATATTTTAATATAGGACACAACACCTACTCACACCTTGACCTGACTATAGGATCGGCAGTACTTCTTCCGTCTCTTGAATGGGACATGGACACGAATCCATACGGTAGTGACCACTTCCCTACTTCATTAACATACATTGACAAAGGCCCTACCTGTACACCTTCCCATAAAAGGTTCAATGAAGCAAAAGCAAACTGGAATACATTTACAGAAATCTCCAAACTACACTACACATCTATAACACACCTGCACGTACATGAAGCCGCCCAACTCCTCATGGCACACATCCTCGACGCCGCCGAAAAGTCTATTCCCCACGCCTCTGGTGCCCCGCGCAACCAGAGGAGGCCGTGGTGGAATGAGGACTGCAGGCGGGCGCGAGAGGCCCAGAACAAGGCGTGGGGTATCCTGCGCCGGTACCCCACGTCGGGAAACCTTTTATTGTTCAAAAGGGCTAAGGCGATGGGAAAACGTGTGCGCCGTGAGGCAAAACGAGAGAGTTGGTGCTCATTCGTAACATCCATAAACTCTTACACTGACTCTCGCAAAGTCTGGACACGAATACGCAAACTAAAAGGACAACAGACACACAGCCTGCCCCTGGTTAGTACAACAGGGGACACACTTGAAGACGAGGCTAACACACTCGCACAACACTTCCAACACGTGTCCAGTTCAGCACACTACACTAGCACTTTCATGAGACACAAACAATTGGCAGAAAAGAAGTCTTTTTCTTGATAATGATAAGTCAACCTCCTCTTACAACTCGGAGTTTTTACTTCATAAGCTGAGGGCCGCTCTGAGCACCTGTAAACCCTCAGCTCCAGGCCCAGACAAGATCACGTATACAATGATACAGCACCTACACTCAGACACTCTTCTAACACTCCTCCACCTATTGAACAAGATTTGGCTTTCGGGGCACATTCCAAACTCTTGGAGGGCGGGTATAGTTGTAGCTTTCCTGAAAGAGGGGAAGAATCCTTCTTTTCCCGCTAGCTATCGACCCATTGCTCTGACGAGCTGCCTTTGCAAGCTTTTCGAGAAGATGATTAACCGAAGGCTTGTGTACTTCCTAGAGTACAATGGACTTCTAGAGAGCTGCCAGGCAGGTTTCAGGGCTGGGCGATGTACACATGATCAACTCGTTGCCTTAGAATCCTACATCAAAGATGCATTTATTCATAAACAGTATTCTATGATAGTGTTTTTCGATATTGAAAAAGCGCATTATACTGCATGGCGCTATGGAATTCTTAGCGACCTTAAGTCTTTTGGTTTGTCAGGCAACATGTTAAATATTCTTGCAAGCTACGAGTCGGAGAGAACATTTCGTGTGAGAGTGGGCAATAGATATTCCCGAGTTCACGTCTAGGAAAACGGTGTGCCTCAAGGGGGCGTTTTGAGCTGCACTCTGTTTATTATAAGAATGAACTCGCTTGTAAAAGGATTGCCACCAACCATTTCTTACTCGCTATATGTAGACGACGTTCAAATCTCCTTCAAATCATGTAATCTGTCCGTTTGCGAGAGGCAAGTCCAGCTTGGTGTCAACAAACACGCTGACTGGGCAGACAGGAATGGATTTAAGCTTAATCCAGAGAAGTGTACCTGTGTTGTATTTTCAAGGAGGCGCGGAATCCATGCTGATCCTAATATTAAGCTTAAAGGTGTCTCAATCCCTCTCAAAAAGGAACACAAATTTTTAGGCGTGGTGCTAAATGAAAAACTGACATTTATTCCTCATATAAAACACCTGAAACATAAGAGCCTCAAAACCATGAATATTCTGAAGGTTCTTTCGCATTGCTCCTACGGAGCGGACAAACAAATACTCCTCCGCGTATTTACCAGCCTTATTGGCTCACGGTTGGACTACGGGAGTGTCGTCTATGGGTCCGCACGTAAAACGGCTCTGAAAATGTTGGATCCAGTGCTGCACTTGGGTCTCCGTATTGCATGTGGAGCGTTACGGACGAGTCCCATTGAAAGCCTGTATGCAGAGTGTAATAAGTGGAGCCTTGAACATCAGCTTTCGTATACTTCATTGCTGTATGCTATTAAGACGACTTCTGTAAAAAACCACCCATGTAGTTTTATCATCAGCAACACCTCATCCGATCCGTTGTTCGCAGCACGGCCATCGATACCCGCTCCTTTCTCTATCCGAGTGAGAGCCCTCGCTGAGGAACTAGGGATTTCATTAGAGGAGAGCAGGAAGTGTTCTATTTCTGACTTCATTTCGCCTTGGGAGAGGTCAGCAATTTCGTGTGATATTTCTTTTAAACATACCAACAGACGAAATGCGCCTAGAGAACTTATACTACAGCACTTTCTTCAGTTACAACCCAAATACCCCCACACCACTTTCTACACCGATGCTTCGAAGTCTTCTTCAGCCTTCGCATGCGCTGACACGGCCCAAACTTTACCAGTACGAAGACGTTACACAGAAAAAGCACCATTTTTACGGCCGAAGCATATGGTATCTTATTAGCAGTACAACACATTACACAAATTAGAACAGAACACTCCATTACCTTTACAGACTCTCTAAGGGTGGAAACAGCCTTACATTGCTTCAGACCTACAAAAAACATTGTCCTTCAGCATCTAATCAAAGCTTTAACCTTTGCTCATCACTCAAAACTAAAAATAATTGTTTGCTGGGTTCCAGGTCACAGTGGCATTCTGGGGAACGAAATTGCTGACCAGAGTGCCGCTGTAGCTGCTCTCCGCAGTAGCATAGATGTACCATGTGTTCCCTACCTGGACCTGAAGCCACTGGTACGGACATCCTTGCGCAAATCTTGGCAGGAAACATGGGACACACAAACAGAGAACAAACTCTACACTATAAAGCCACACTTAGGTAGATACATAACAAACAAACAAGACAGACACAAGGAAGTAGCCTTAGCCAGGCTACGGATAGGCCACACTTATGTAACACATTCACACTTGCTCACTGGGTCTCCGAGACCCGTGTGCAGCAGGTGTGGAGAGGGCCTATCCGTAGTTCACATACAAATCACATGCAAGGCACTCCACACCACACGACGCAAACACTTTCCAGAAATCTACAGACAACAAATCCCACTCCACCTATCGCACTTCTTAGGCCATGAACCAATGTTTACTGTCAGAAGTGTTTTTAATTATCTATCAAAAGTTAAATTTCTGAATCTCATATCGTATCATGCATAATCACAACCTGGCCCTCTACACCAGCCATCCTCTTTGTCTTTATTTGTTTTTACTTCTGGTGCTATTCACTTTTAGTATGACTTGAATCTGTGGTAGCTAACGATCTTTTTTTGGCGCTCTTTGCCCCAGTTGGCCTTGCGCCATTAAAATGCAACCATCAATCAATCCTACTGGTCTACTGTTATCGTGCAAAGCGTTCGGGCCCATTGTGAGACGTTTCATAAATCTTTAGTGCCAGGAAATAAACCAGCCTTAACCCTCAATACTAATGTCCAAGAATCAGCATTAGCACTATCTCTACCCTGCTCTATGCTGTAGCAGTGTGAGTTTCTTTCGGTAAAATGGGCGTGTGAGGCCGTGCTCATTTGAGAATTTCATGGTGAAAGGAAAAAATACCACGCCTAAACTCGACAACGTTTCAAAATCCTTGAGGAAAGCTTGCAGTGACGCGCCAGACTTGATTGGCGAATATGTTGTAGGTAAGCATTCCCGGAATCCTAGTTAGTTTGAGTATCATTGTTTATTTGATCAGTTGGGAGCTAGTAATCGGCGCCATATGCACCGAAGAGATTGTCATCTTCTTTGTGGCAAGTCGTGGAGAAACGTAATCATCATCATTGTAGATTTCCACCAGCTCTTCGTGATTTACTCGAGGCAACAATAACGGGATGCGCAAGTCTTCTCGACGAAGATTGGCACACTCGTAGCCATGTCCCCGACTATCCATTATGGCTTCCGAAGGTTTCCGCAGCCGCGGTGACCGCTGCCAAGCAGGATGTCTTAAAACTTTAGCATTTTTTGGGAGTGTTTTTACATGCGCGTCAGCACATGCTGACAGCACTGGAGTTTTATTCTAAGCCACATCGCGAGCCAGGCACTCGGCGGGAGCCGAAACCCAAGTGCCTACGAGCGCTCAGCTGTTTCTTGGTATTTTTCCTTCAATGGCAAACTTATTACCCGTAACAATAGCTCTGCTGTTCAAAGTGTGCTATGAGAAACCCAGGTCCGTCGCTTCGGTGAGGTGATACGCAACATGAACAATTTCTATTCTTAACTTCTACCATAATGTACATCCTTTCACTACTGCTATGCGGTAGACCCATAAACGCACTTCACTACGCGTTATTATTCTCTGCACGGGTCAGCTGTTGTAGTTGTTATGATGGTATTGGCGACACCACAGACCCCACGCACCACTACTCACGCTGTAAGCAGCCGTGGTAATGAGTTTAATTGTGCAGGATAGAAGCCGTTAACGGTGCCCGTGAGAGCCCAGTTCAAGTTCTGGGTGATGGGTTCTCAATTTTTTACCGGGGATAGAGCACCTGGACCTCTTTTGTTATCAGGGTAAGGCTCTGAAAAACGAAGTGCCACCCGCTTAAAAAGTAGTATATTTACACCCCCTATGCGGTATAGACAATATCATACTCGGTTGCGAAAGGTATGGTATTTTACAACCCCGCACCAATTTATCGAGCACTAAAATGGTCGCTGCTCAGAAGCAAATTCCAAACATCTACCAAAAATTAACCTTAGAAACAATGACATCTTTCCTCCTATACCTCGTTATCCAATCAGTGGCAACAGAAGCACTAGTAAGAGGAAAAGCAGTTTTGCTCATGGCAAAGTTCATCGAAATTGTTGCAGGAAACAACATCAATTTGAAAAAAAATTACTTATGGAGTCGTGTTTAATGAATTGGGCCACGAACAGCAAGCGAATAAGCTTCTGAAACCCAAATAACCTTTTTATTTTTAGGCTAAGTATTGGCATTACAGAGGTTACGAGGTGGAGTAGAGTTCTTTTATTGGGCATCGGAGCCCTGGTCAAGCTCAGGCCGATGGGCGATCTGCCTGCCTAAAAGGTAGAGAATTTCGCGGCCTCTATAGCCATCTAGGTTAAAGCTGAAGAATCAACAACCGAATCCTTTTCCTTTTTTAATATTGAATGGCCTTTTCTTTATCCCCCTGTCATCCTCGGACCGCAAGGGGCCGCACCGAAGGGCTAGTAAATGAGAAAAAAAGTTTCACAAGTTTCCCATCATTCATTTTGAAGAGGACACCAGGTTCCAAGCGCGCGTCATTCTTTCGGCCAAATTGTTTGAGCCTGTTGTCGGTTCATAATATGATGCTAAGAAACTTACATTGTGTGAAATACTCTTTGAAGACAAAACAAAAATAAACGCAAAACCTACTCAAACAGCTCAGGGTGCCCGACTTGCCTGTATTGGTAACACCACACCATACCCTTAACTCCTCGCAAGAAGCCGTTTCGTACAAACATTGAAGTCCACTGAGAAAATGGCGGACATACATAAGGCGCTTGAAGCTCAAGAAGAAACTGCAATAAAAGTAATCGTAATCTGGAGACCGAGTCAAGAAGGATCAAAGAAACCTTACTCTATTGTTTGTCGCGCAAAACTGCCAGAAAAGATTAAGGAGGGTTTTTTGAGCTGCAACATACGATCGCATGTACAAAATCCCAGGGGCTGCTTTAAATGCCAATAATGGCCAGGAATCACTACCGTGCCGACTAAAGGTGACTTTAGCGAAGTGTGCCGATAATGATCATTGGTCCAAAGAGTGTTAGAACACAACACCGAAGTGCCCGAATGGCAGTGGACCGCACCCTAATTATTTGTGCACTTGCAAAACTTCAAAATTGAAATGGAAGTCATCCAGGTAGAAGCAACAGAAGACATTACTTTTGTAGTGGCGCTTTACCCTTTGAAAGCACAATGTGCTTTCTGCCACACCAGACGCCAAAACTGCCCCTCAGGAGTTAGGGCGGGATTCCGTCAGTGCCGGAACATATTGCGGTCTTCTTGGTAACGTGTCTCTGTCTCATTTCCTGGTTGAGCGGTCACCGCCTGCCCCAAGAACAGCTGCAAAAGGTTTGGAGGACCCGCGCAACGACAGACCGCCTTTAGCCGTCCATAATTGCAACGTATTGCTGTTGTGGGGACTCCGGTTGATGTAGTCACTGGAATCGCAGCGGGGAGCGTTGCCTCTTGCAAATATTCGACTCTACCGACCAAAGCCACACCTGAGGGCACTGAGGAAGTGGAGCCTCAAAGGCCTGCCGCAGCTCTTATACTCTGCCTAGTGGCTGCCCCAGCTGTGGTGCAACCGAAGCCCGTGACGATGCCGGCTGAAACAAAGGGCACCTGAAAGGATGCTAAGTCCAGAGGGTCCAGTACGCCAGACGTTCTGGGTTTAGACACCTGACAATTATGTGGATGTCGAACCGTTCGTACTAACATCGCTGAGACAGGAATGTGCTTCGGCATTCAAAGTAACAGAAAAGTAAAAAGTAAACGAACCCCTTCAAGAATTCAGTTCAATTCAATTCATTTATTAAGCATTCTTAACAAAGAACAACACGAATACTAGGGCAAGAACAAAAAGCCACCATGCAGCAGCTTGACAAAGGCCCTTGCCCCTGAGTTTGGCAATGCGCAAATTGGCAACGAGCACTGAACACACACAAGAAAAGAAACCAAAAATTTCGAATTACACAACTAGCAAATAAATAAACAGGAATACATTATTCTATGTAAACAAGATTACCAGGATATACAAGCACAAAAGGGATTTCACGGCAAATTCCTCAAACAGAAATTACACAAACTAAAGGTTCGCAGCAAACAAAAGTTCTAATACACATCTAGCAAATAAATATGCAGGAATACATTATTCTACGTAAACAAGGGTACAAGGATATAAAAGCACAAAAGGGATTTAACGTCAAATTCCTCAAACAGAAATTACACAAACTAAAGGTTCGCTGCAAACAGAAGTTCTAAGTACACATCTAGCAAATAAATATGCAGGAATACATTATTCGACGTAAACAAGGGTACAAGGATATAAAAGCACAAAAGGGATTTTACGTCAAATTCCTGAAATAGAAACTATACAAACTCTAAAACAGTTGCAGCAAACAAAATGAACGCTTTAACATCAAGCACAACGCAATGTGCAATATCTAAGGGCATCGTTAGCCAAATACTGTAGAAGGAATGGTTACAGATTACAAAAGCGTTTTCTCAATTCTTTAAGGTTGTAATTTGTTATATGTTTATAGTCATTAGGAATGTATGGCAAGTTGTGCTGCAGTGACTGCAATTTATAGTTAATACGAAATTTAGGTATGAACCCAATAACACTATTCCGCGTACAAAACGTTTCTGTTCTATGCTTAAGGGAGGCCATGGTCGTCAAAAAACGTTTAAAATAATCGGAACTGAAATAAAATGCGCGTAAGATTCGAAACAAGTACATGTGTTCTACATTGACTAAACTGAGGTCTTTGAAGGCTGTGTCGCTTGAAGCGAGATATTGACTGATTGATTTATTGAGGGGTTTAACGCGCCGACCTAACGCAGGCGATGAGGCCCGCCGTAGTGGAGGGCTCGGATTAGTTTTGACCACCTGGGGATCTTTATCATGCGCCGAAATCTCGTACACACGGGCGTTTTTGCTTTTGGCCTCCATCAGAAAAGCGGCCGCCGCGTGAAGCGGGATAGTCCAGGTTAGCAATAGGGCAGACAATTTTCTTTTGAAACATAAGAATTTTGATTATATTCGTTTTACTTGTACTTGCCATACCAAACTGCAATAGATAATATGCGACATAAACAAAGCATGGTAAATTTGAACCTTCACCTTCACAGGGAAAAGCCGTCTACAGCGAGATAACACTTCGGTAACTTGAGAGGGCTTTTTACAGATATATACTACATGTGCAACCCAGTTGAGGCGAGAAGTAAAATTAATCTCTGTAATTTCGTGTTGATGGGTAATACAAATTTCGTTTCCATCGTATTCAAAGACATGATTAAGTGGTACTGGTTTATTCTTTGCCTAAAATATCATAACTTTTGTTTTATTGGAATGGATTTTTATGCGATTTATTTCTGAACAAATACAAAGTTTGCATAATATTTCATTACATTTTATTGCCAAGGTATTAACATAAGGCCCAGAGAATTATATACTACTATCATCTGCATCAATTACAAATTTTACGGTGGCATCAATAATCATGATGTCATTATTGTACACATTACATAGAAGCGAGCCCTATACGCTTCCTTGGGGTACGCCAGGTATGACCGGTAAATAAGAAGGTTTGTAACTGCTAAACTGCACAAATTGTTTTCTGTTGTTCAGAAAGGATTTTATCAACGCGAGAAGCATACCACGAATTATACTTAATAAAAGCTTATCCAATAAAATGCAATAGTTGAGATGGTCAAATGCTTTACTGAAGTTTATAAAAATACTGAGTAAAAAGGTTGTTTTATATTTTTCTAATACGTGTTCTTTGGGTGTAAGTAAAGCTGTTTCCGTTCATTTTGTTTTGTGAAACCAAAATGTGCATGTGATAACATATATTTTTAACATTAAACAACTTTGATATGCGAGTAAACAATATTTTTTCTAGACCCTAGAAAATACCGGGATGACCGATATTGGTCGAAAATTGGAGGGGTTATTTGAATCACCCCTCTTAAAAAGTATAGTCATTCTGGAGTTTTTCAAATCATCTGGAAATACGCCTGACTGAATAATCAAAATAAAAATATGAGTCATAACAGCAGTGATTAGCAGCAAAACGTATTTTACTGGTATTACTTTTATGCCGTCTGAGTCTAGCGCTTTACCATTGTTCAAAGCCATAAATCTTCTGTATATTTCTATTTCATTCATTGGATCCAGGAATATGCTATCAGCAGGGGTATTTGGCAGTGTTTCTACAGCTGGCCCTGCATAGACAGGAACACCAAAATTCGTGTAATGGTTATTGAAATGCTCGGCAAGTGCTACGCCCGAGCACTCGAATAATACCCCGAAAAAGAAAACACGAACTCACACAAAAGCACACACAATTCAGGAGCTCTGAAATGTACAAAATAGAACAAGAAATATTATCCTATAATACCATAGAGGCGTTTTTTTTATTTCTGATAATTTCTACGATAATATTGCACTATAAGCAGGCATGTGGGATGTGCCTCCAAGAAATGCAACTAAAGTTCAAACACGAATTTCTCAAATAGTTACATGGTATATTGGGGATGTGATATCACGCGTGGTGTGATCGTCACTGCCCGAAAACCCTTGCCGTGTGACACTACCTACTTCTGGAGTTGCGTTGAGGTTGTTGCTATTGCAACAATGTATATAATGGCCTAATAACGGTACGCTGCGTGTACATTTCTCGTAAATTCCGGCTACCGAGCTGCTATGTGAAGTCAGCTACCCGATTCCGATTCCAAATCAGCTACCCGATTCCTTCATTTTATAGGTTATTTAACGGGCTTAACTCTTTTTTGGGCTCTTCCCGCACTGATGCCTGTGTCTCCTTGTCTAAAAATTTCTAATATCTTCAGAGCACGCCTGTTTAACGCCAAACCTTCATATCAAATGCTACCACACAACCCCCATTCAGATCTTGGCATAGATATTGGCTCTGCAGTTTTTATCAATATCTCGAGCGGGCCCTGGGCACTAACCCACAAGGAAGAAGCCACTTTTTCACCGCATTACGTAAGCATAGGGGCAAAGTTCACGTTCCCACAAAACTTTTGATTGAGTCCACGGTTGACAAATAGTTAAAGATACAAGCAACTTCACAACACGTCCATAAAACACCCACACCACGCGTTCATAAAACATCTACGAGTAAAGAGGCAACCCAACATATTGCGACACATATTCTCGATGCCGCCGAAGAGTTTATTCCACTGGCCTTCAGTGCTTCCTTCAACCTTTGTAGATTGAGGGCTGTAGGCGTGCGCGGGGACCCAGAGCAAAGTGCGGGGTATCTTCCGTCTGTACACATGTAAGAGAAACTCATATTCCTTCAACAGGCCAAACCACTTGGGAACTGCGTGCGTCGTGAGGGAAAGCGAGATGGTTGGAACACCTTCTGGACATACATAAACACATTCACGAACCCGCACAAAGTCGGACATGAACGCAAATCTAAAAGAAAAACAGACTCAGCATGCCACCGGTCAGCATAACTAGAGACTCACTCCAATACCTGGCATAGACACACGCACAATACTTCCAAGTGGTCTCCAGATCTGCACACTATGCAATCAATTTCCTGAAAAATTGTCTCCAAAAAAACCATATGTGACAATATCAAATCAAAATCTGTTTCTGTAAAATTACACGTCATGACCTGAGATTGCTCCTAGCACTTGTATTAATTCAGCTACAGGAGCCGACAACAATACACACACTATCATTAGACACCCAGGCGCAGACACTCTTGAGACACTCCTGCACCTATTTAACAAAGCATACTTTTCCAGGTGCCTCACATCGTTTTGGTGGAAGACCATGATTAGGACTTCTCTGAAAAAGGTTAAGGACCCTTCTACGAATTACGAGCTATGTACTTACGCCCCGACAAGCTGCCTGTGGAAGCTTTCACAGAGGGTGATTATTGGGAGACGCGTACTTATTAAAGTACAATGGCGTTCCAGAGAGCTGCCAGGCTGGCTACCAGCTAGCAGCTCGTCACCCTTATGTAATACATCAGAGATGCCTTCATTAATGAAGTGTTTTACATAACGGTGTTTTTGACCATGAGAAGGGATATGACATTGCTTGGTGTTTCTTCATAATGAATGACCTCAGTTTATTTGGTGTTCCGGTAAATGTGCTAAACACCCTTGTTAGTGACCTCGCCGAGAGAACATTCGCGCAAGAGCCGATAGCACACAGTGAAGGGTTAACGTTCAACAAAACAGCGTGCCGCAAGTTCGAGTTTTAGCTGCACTCTGGTAATTAGGATGAACTCTCTTTGGAACGCATCGCCTCTAAAATTTCTCATTCTATGCATGAACACGAGGTGCAGATATATTTTACATCATAAATAAGCCAATCTTTGAAGGTGAGTTCCAGCTTTGTTTCAAAAAACGTTCCCGGTGCACAGACAATAACGGTTTTAAGCACAATCTAAAAACAATACTTGTGTCGGTCTCCAGGAACTGTAGAATTTATACGGCCCCATACATTACTCGAATGGCTATCGGATTAGTGTCAGAAAGAAACACCTTTTTTATGAGTAGTGTTGGACTAAAACTTACGTTATATCTCACATTACAGACCTTAATCCTAAACGCCTAAAAACAATTGACATTCTAAAATCCATGCTATACACCCCTACGGAACGGACAAGGGACCCCAGTTACTTCTTTGTAACAGTTTGGGGGTCTGGATTAGACTAAAGCGTGGTGCGTGGGTCTCTTGCAAAAATGGCACAAAAAATCTCGACGCAGATTTGCCTCTCGTTTTTCGCCTTGCTTCTGAGGTTTTACGCACTATTCCATTCCAGAAACTCTATGGCGACAGCGATAAGTGGTTCGTGCATCACCAGATGATATCCAAGGACTCAGTGTTTTCTCAAACATGATGGCTGGCACAAGCCATCGCTTACAATCCACCCTTCGTTACACATCCATTCTTAAATTGTGGATTCATTTGTCAGCCTTTCTCAAGTAGGATAAAAGAGGAAGCTCCTAGAAGTCGAAGTCCCATTTAGGAGCGTTTCCTCCACGTGTTGTGTGACCTTTAGCTAAAAAACTTGAGAAACACAAGGCACAAGAAATCGCGTTTCTGCAGCATCTGTTGTTTTTACGGGACACGTAACGATAGGCAAAATTTTACTGTTGTGCATCCAAGTCTGTGACTGCTGTGTCACCTAATCCGCATAAGGGAAGTTTCCCGTCTGAAACTAGATAAAGACACATAGCAGAAGCATACCCCATTTTCATAGCAGAAGCATACCCCCTACTTAGTTTTATATGTGACATTGTCCATAATCAAATTTCAAAGGTTATTGTGAACAGAATATTCAAAGCGATAAAAAATATGCATTAATTTGTGCTTTCAAGGCTATCGTATGAGCATATACTTGAAACATAAAATAATATATATGGTGGTTTCCAGGACCTCCTGGGATTGTCGGGAAACGGTTCACGCATGAAACGGCTGCTGGTGCTGCAAATAAAGACACACTGGACAAAAGAACAGTCCCTGCATCGACATCAAGCCACACATGAGCCATCAACTTGGCAAGCAGAGGGCAGACAGACTTGAGGGAACTGGCAGACAACAAACCCATAACAAAACTACATATGGGACCACACACAACCGACTCACACAACAAACACATGGAAGTTATCTCTGCCAGCTTGAGGATAGGCCTCAAATGTCACGCACGTGCACCTGCTCAATGGATCTTCAAGACTCCTCTGTAGCAGCTCTGTGGAGGGCCTATCTGCAATTCATACCGTAATCACATGAAAGGCATTGGACGTAACACAACAGAAACACTTCTCTAAGTCTACCGCCACTTCGACTCGACCCATTATTTTTCTGGGAGGAGTCGATTATATTTTTTTCAATATACAATGCTATGGTTTTTATCATACAAATGTTCGTTTTACGTATTTTTCAAATTTTGAATTTGTAAACCTCATTTCATACCACGCAAAAAAACCTTGCAATTCACACCAGCCATCTTCATTGACTCTTACTGATTTCGCTTTTATTCTGGTTCACAATTGCCCTTTTTATAAACTCCGAAATTTTGAACACAATGACAATATTATTCCGGCCGGTGTAGGGACGTCCCGTTAGCTTAGTGGCAATGGTAAACCTGGAGAAAACAAATCAGTGCCCACCTGGGCTCACTCTGGGTTCATCAGGGTCCCTGAGTCACTGATGCAGCAGCTCGTACTCCGCTGCGCCGCTCTCGCCGGTGGGCTGGGGCCTTGATGCCGGAGCCTCGCACTTCCCGCTGCGACCAGCCCGAGGCCACGAGGCCTTCTGCTAAGGTGTCGCCTCGTCGAATCACGGCTGCCGCCACCATGAGCCCGAGCTTACGAGGACTCCCGCTGAGGTGTCCCTTCGTTTTCGTCGATGCTTGGAGTCTGGCTCCTAGTTGGTCCTAACCAAACCTCGCATTGCAGGAGGCTCTCACAATTCTTCACCAGCTCCAGCGCACTTCGCGGCCATCCTGTCGACTGTGCCAGTTATATTTCTCCTCTCCAACGTTTTGGTGAATGGTGAAGACTAAATAATGTTGTTTTTTTGATGATCGAGCTGAGAGAACGATCTCGATACGATGACCGATGTCCGATTCTTGAAACCGGTGAGAGATGAGCACTGGCTGTCTTGCTGGATTTTGAATTAATTTACACTATTTGCACTACTCCAAGTATTTACATCAGGACAGAATGACGGCTACTTTGTCCCTCTGTTCGCAGCATTCTGTTTGGCCAAGATCTATACTGAACTCGATCCCCTCGACCGTCCGTCCTCAGACACAAAACTCTGCTTTTCACCCCAAAAAGAATGCCTTCAAAGGGGGCGTTTAAGAAAGAGCGAAAAATCCTTTTAAACTATATTCTTGTGGACCATGATTGGCCACAAGAACTAACCTATCCTAAATATGTCGCCACCCCTCGTAAAATGACCCAACACCCTTTCATAAAATTCAATGTACGATTCCCACGCAGGTTATTGCAACCGACAAGCAGATAAAAAACATTTGCTACCTAAATTCACGGACGCGCGAAGTAGCCGAACCATTAGGTTACGTCGCCGCTTCGTCGCTGCTGTACCACCGCGCGCTACCACAATAAAGTATTCCTGGGCCAATCCCTTCCCCAGACTAAGGAACGCCACCGCCCGCCGCCTGACTTGTGCAAAGAGCTGCTCCAAACCCAGGCGAACATTCCTTGGGCGAATGACCCATAGACGAAAAGCACGTACGCCGGCTTTGTAAAATTATGAAAGAGTACGCCGCGCGCCTTGTAGGCACTAAGAGACGGCATCCTTTTGCTTACCATTTCTATAAACCTTGACGAACGACCGAGCAACCTCCCCACGTCGGCAAGCCTTAATAGCATCGTAAGCGTTCTCCGAAAGAGAACAACTTGGCAAGACTGATTTCACTGCTATGATCCCGTCCCCCTTTCTCTGAGACCGCCCAGTCCATCTGACCACCTAGCAATACAACAGAAGTACTCGGGCTAAGGACCCCCGTATTTTGCCACCGAAAAGAAAGGAACACACAGGATGCTCTCACCAGCCATCAATTTCGCGTGCTTGCAGTTGCATTAACGGACGGGAGCATGGCAATTTCAAGCGGAGGCACCCCTGATACATCAGCTACAGGCGGCATTTATTGATTAAATCAGGAGCTAGAAATTAGCATGTAGTATCCTAATTTTTTCTACAAACTGCCCTAGTTGAAACTTCAGTGCCTGTATACCAAACCTGCACAGCACTGACGTGACCGTAACGAGCCTGTTGGAGGTCAGTTTAGTAGTGTCTCCTTGGCCCTTGTACATGTGCTTTATCCTGCTGGTTTGCCGTGTGTCTGGTTTGTCTATTTTCTATCCTAGTGCTGATGGCTCATAGTAGATTTCCCTCGTTCTTTGGCCCCAATTGTTGTTTTCCTCCATAAATATACCAGCCTTGCCTACCCCGGTACTTTTGGGGAGCCTTTTCTCCTCTTTTTTGCTATTTCAGCTTCTCCCCGTGTATCTGTAAAGATTCCGGCTGCCCGTTGTGACATCTCAGTGCCGCTGCGGTGCCTCATCATCCACCTTACAGAGTTGGTCTGCGGTAATTGCATGAAGGTATGCCAATGCGTCCTCACCCATGAGCATCTTCCAGTGTCCGTTTATGTGGGGACTGTGCGTTTTCCTAATGACTGCTCATCATTCTATAGCTTTTTTGGTGCTTCTTCACTCCTTAATTGTATTTGTGCTACCCATCGCTCGCTGCACTCTTTTATTTTCGCCTGCACTAAATGCTGCACTTCCTGTTTTAGTTGCCTATATTGCTCCAGCTTTATGTCCACCTCCACCTAATCTCGCCCCATCCTCTTGACCTGCCTGTGCTCTTTTTACGCATGTTTAGGTCTTTGTCTGACCTGCCTGACTTCTGTGTTAGAACAAGATTCTTGGTGTTTTCGCTTTCCCCTCCATCAATTTGGCAACTGCCTTGACAATAGTTTTCTGCAGTTTTTATGAGCTGGTAATATTACCATTCTTCCCCAGCATTTGTTTCTATGCTAGCATCTCAGCTTCTGGCTATACGGCAACTTGTTCACTGCTTAACTTAGCTTATTGCCTGTTCGCTATGGTTTGGCGACCACCAGTTTATGAGTACTTCGCGTGGCTTTTGCGGTTCCAGAGAGATCGTAGTTAGTATTTTTGGATACACATGACGCTTCCTCCTGCGAGGGAGTGTGGGCAGAGTAGTGTGACTTGGTTCGTTTAAAAGGGGATTAAAGTTTAGTGGAAAAGTAGAAGACACTCTGGAGCACCCATTTGGAGCTCACACAAGTTAACAGTAGTACATACACGTTAGTACCGCTGAAGGACACTGATTGCGCTATCAAAGCTTCTGGGTGATGCCAATGATGCCATCACTGGAGTCTCACTCCCGTACAGCGGTATTACTGCCTCCATTTTGGCCTCCTTTGTCGTAACAGTTGTTACGACAAAGGGTCTTGAGGTTTTTAGGTGATGGGCAGCGCTGATTGGCATGGCGATTGCCCCATCCTGGAGCACAAACAGGTGGAAGACGACGTCTCTATAGGCGCTACTCTGTCATTGGGGTCATAGAAATTGGTAGGGGGCTGAAGTTTTGGCCTAAGGTGATGGTGTTTGTGCCTTTTAAGTGGGTGCGGTTGTTTGGGCCGCACGAGGGGGAAGACGAACCACAAGTAGGCCAAAACACTACGGCAGCGCATTTATTAGGTCACTGTAAGGCTAAGCGCGCAAAGTTTCCGTGTAGAGAAGGTTAACGATCTACCTCGAGAGAGACCGGCAAGCAATGTTCTACCTTGCGACTTGGCTGAAGAAGCAGTGGAAGTAAAAGTGGGCCTCTGTAAGCGCAAACCACAGCTCTGCGTCCGTGGTGTTGAACGTTGGTATAACGAGGAGTTTATTACAAGGCTGCTTCCAGTAAAAGCCTCGCTGATACCTCAGCTGAGAATTACCGATTATTGCGCCTGATCCTGTGTTTCAGAGTCACAATTTTGAGCACTGGCCAGGCCGCCTTGTGAACGGGAGCTGCGAAAGAAGACGCTGAGTAACTGCTGGCGTTAAAGCCAGGAGCTAACTTCCTTCTCCTCTTCTCTTATCAGACTGCGCAACCACTTAGCAACGACGGTGGAGTTTCATGTATTCAGCGACGGGAGTTGTAGATCCGTAGAAAGATATTAAATTTTTTTCTAAGTTCAAATCAAGAAATGTCGTAACACAAGTTGCCTTTCGGTTTGTTCAATTTGAGTGACCAATAAAATTCAGGAAGTCTAGAATTTTGTGCACGTAGATGACGGAACAAAGTGAGCCCCCTCGGTTCTCCCTTCTACACGCACTACTGTTATGTGATAGCGACTTTAATTACTTTCACGACCACTGCCCTTACGGACAACACTCACCATACACCAGCTTTCAAAGCGGGGCCATAAACCAATACGTCAGAAAACTCATTGACGCTGCCCCAAACAACATCACTTACTTCATTCTTCACTTTGTCACTAACGACCTAAGGAACAACACCACTGAAAGCACTATTGTGGCCATGAATACTGTTGTTCATTACGTTCAGACCAACAGGCCCAACGCAGATATAACCCTCACAACCATACTCCGGACAGTGGGACATACCGTGTCCCACGTTTTTGTCGAAATTTAAGCACTTCGTCTCTTTTGGATCTCTTTCGTCACAATCAAAAAGTGATGAAGAGCTAACCTAAAATGTTTTCAACATAATAACATTGGGTTCTTTCTTTTGTCCCCCAGAGGGTTAAAATATTAGTTTTTAGTCGTTTGAGGTTGGGCGTCACCACTGTAGATATTTATTTGGCTCATTACATATCAAAGGGAAAAGTACCAAATTGTAGTTTCTGCTCAAAAACCCTTCCCACCACTTTTAACGTATGTTTGCGTGTAATGCTTTGCTCAGCAGGTTGCAACGCAGTTGCTTGCCAAACAAAGAAACTCGCTGAAGCAATGCTGAATAAATGTTCGCGAAATGCTTCGCTCAGCAGGTTACAACGCAATTGCGTGCAAAAAAACGAAACCCCATTGCAACAACGGTGAATAAGTGACGGCATCTGATCATAAAGTTTATGTACTGTTACTTTGGTTTATTTTGGTATTAACATTTTTTGTGTAATATTCCGGTCACCAAGTGTTGCACATTACCAAAAAAACGTAATGGCAACAAACCGGCAATGAGTTGTGTCAAAAAATGTTGAGGAGGTATACAGTTGGGGGCGTTATATTTGGCGATTTCGGGTTATTTTGCCTACCATTAGGAAGCCGCTCTATTTTCTACATGATTTTTTATTTTTGTTTCTTGCATTATGAAGCTTCCTTCTAGAGTTGTTTCCTATTGATAGTGACCTTTGGTTTTTTTTGGTTCCGGCCCTACTGCTTAGTAGATTCTTAAAACACAAACTGTACTGGGCAATACCAATAACGAGAAATCCGCCTTTCAATGTCAGATTGCCCCATTCTAAACATATTATTTATTGCGAAGTGGTTATCACTTTTACACACTATTTTTACCTAAAACAGGTATTAGGCGGGTATACTTCCTAGTTATGCAGATATTGCCCATGATAAAATCTGAGCCTTAAGCTGTATTGGAGACACTTTATCTGAGGATGTGCTTTTCAAGTCGAATTGTGGGTGACATTTTGGCTGATACTTTCAACAGATTCACCGTCAAAACCATAATATTTTACCAAATGGTGTAAACAGGTTATTTCAATGCCCAAGAAAAATCGCCCCAGACAAACTTTAGTGAGTTTCGCAGACCAGTGTTTTTGAGTAAATAAATTCTGATAACTTCGGGGACACGTTTTCAACATGATTGGGAACTTATACATTTTAATCTGCCGCTGTGTGCGAGAAGTAGGCTGCCAAAGTATTGTAAGATTATCTGAAGAATATTTGGTGCTGGTCGGCTACCATTTTTTTCATTATATGGAATTCCTTGTTCTGAAAATATAAACATGCCACTAATATTTGTTTTGCCAGTTGTGGTTGCAACGAAGAAAGAAGAAACTTTTTGACGCACAATATAAAACTTTCATTATAGAATGGTTTTCAATTTTATAAATTTTTACCAGTGCGGTTACCTTGCAATGAAGGATGCGGGTCAATTGATTGATTGTATGGTTTAACGCGCCGACGCAATGCAGGCGATGAGGTACGTAGTTAATGCTCTTGACTATTTCAACCACCTTGGGATGTTTAACGTGCGCCGAAATCATGTATATATGAAAAGCGGCCCCGGCAACAGGGAATCGCACCCACGTGCTCGTGCCCGGCAGTACAACGCCTTTGCCACTCAGCCACCGGGGCGGGTGGATGTGGGACAAAATTTCGGTATTGAACGAGAGTCAGACACAATACCGATAAATTTGCGTCGAGAATACCAATGATACGTGGTCTCCCGGCGCTTTTGATTTAATATAAGCCACTCCCTACGACGGTCAATTACCCTTTCTTTTGAGAGTCTTTGACGCGTCTTCTGACGTATATGCAGGTATTTTCGGTGCTGCCACATCTCTCAGATGTCCTTTACCGCTTCGACATATCAAACAATGTGTGACTATAATATCCGGAATGTGTGGGAGATGTTTGGTGGATTTTTATGCTTGCTGTTTAACTTGACATCCGCCTGTCGCGTTGTTCCGTGCCATGTCATATCAGGTGGTGAATTGTGCATGGGTCTGTTGCTGCTGCGTTTTTGTTTGTTCTAAGGCAAAAAAGGAGCATAGTTATAGTACACTGACTCATTCTATACACAGGTGAATGACTGTTAATATTTATTAAATCGCGTAGCTGTAAGTGGTTTCTATGTCTTTGATCAGCAGCGGACTTATCAATAGATAGACCCTCAGTCATTAGGTTTTCCGGCACTTGTACAGGGTCAGCCATCAGACTGAACTCAGGGCAAACAGAAAGATCACTTCTTCCCTATTTTTTACAAATATACATCCCTAGGCTTGTGCTTGAGATGCAATGGGGCGTGGAAAACCTGTTGTTCATTTGTGAGCGGAACAGCTATTCTACTAATCCAAACATTCATGTTTTATTTACATTTTCTAGGCTTCCTTTTTTTGCACACAAATCTATCACTTTGCATGGGGATGACGCCATAAATGTTTACATCAAATCTCAGCAATATCGTTGGCGAAAGCCCTAGCTCCCAGAGCACTATTTTCGTCTTCTGGCCACAGATTGTCAGACACAGTCGCTAATGCGTCGGGCAGTGCTGTTGAACCTGCATTTACTTGTTCAACAAGCAGTTCAGTGTTAAAGATACCCCTTGCAGGTTAGATACGTTCATGTTACAGCATTTTTGTGCAGACGTTTCTCGTATTGGCAAAATATATTGGGGAATATGAACTATATGTTGTTGTGTGATACGCGTGCACTAACACACCTTCTGTAGCTTCGATCTGCTTCACGTTGTGTGTCATCTATTGCCGATGGACACAACGCAACGCTTGTAGTAGTTTCCTACAGTTTACGGTGGGCCTCTCGAGTTATTTCGTGTAATATTCTGAAGAAGCGTCTCACAAGTCGGCGCCATTACAGTTTTGAAAAAGTTCACGTGCTCATCTCGAAAAATTGGTTGGTGAGGCTTCTTTCAATCTTTTGACAGCAAGACCGGCCTTGGCTTGATGTTATGGCATGTTTTATAACCCACTCCCTATATTCTTCAGAAGCGCGCAAAAAATTAAAAGCCTAGTTTTTTTGCAGAGTGGTCATCTCAAGCACCACTGGTCTTGCCTGAAATGCAGACATGATACCTAAATCTCCTGGCACAGTGTTAGAGAAAGATAACGTTGGGCGTTTTCAATCAAAAGCATTTAGAACCTTTTTTATGAACACAACTTGGTCTTCTGCTGCTTTTAGTGTGAAAAAATAAGAATCATATTATCGGCACATTCCCAGTAATAAGCCGTAACGACGGCGATTGCTTAAAACGAAACATATCTTTGTGTTCCTATCCTATGCGGTTTGTGAACATGAAATTACGAGTTTTCAGTTGTGGTAAGGCTGGCTCATATCAGTAACCCAGGGCTTGCCTGTATGGGGGTATATTTGTATGTTTACAAAGATCTGTCAACGTTAATTATGGGCGTACAGAATAACGAACGCTACGGGGTGATGATCCTGAAATCATGCTTTTCAGGTAATTTGACTTCCAGTAGTAGACAATGGTAGTTGTGGTGGCAGGGGATATTTACGTAATAAAGGAATGTTTTACACATGTGCAATTTAACAATGTTTTAACAAGGGTACAAGGATATAAAAGCACAAAAGGGATTTCACGCCAAATTCGTGAAATAGAAACTACACAAACTCTAAAGAGTTGCAGCAAAAAAATGAACGCTTTAACATCAAGCACAACGCAATGTGCAATATATAGGAGCATCGTTAGCCAAATACTGTAGAAGGAATGGTTACAGATTACAAAAACGTTTTCTCAATTCTTTAAGGCTGTAATTTGTTATATGTTTATACTCATTATGAATGTATGGCAAGTGTTGCTGCAGTGACTGCAATTAATAGTTATTACGAAATTTAGGTATGAACCCGATAACACTATTCCGCGTACAAAACGTGTCTGTTAAATGCTTAAGGGAGGCCATGGTCGTCAAAAAACGTTTAAAAAAATCGGAACTGAAATAAATTGCGCGTAAGATTCCAAACAAGTACACGTGTTCTACATTGACTAAACTGAGGTCTTTGAAGGCTGTGGCGGTTGAAGTGAGATATTCCAGGTTAGCAATGGGGCAGACAATTTTCTTTTGAAACATAAAAATCTTGTTTATATTCGTTTTAATTGTAGTTGCCATACCAAACTGCAATAGATAATATGCGACCTAAACAAAGCATGGTAAATTTGAACCTTCGCCTTCACATGGAAAAGCCGCCTACAGCGAGACAACACTCCGGTAACTTGAGCAAGCTTTTTACAGATATATACCACATGTGCATCCCAGTTCAGGCGAGAAGTAAAATTAATCCCTGGAATTTGTCTTGATGGGTAATACAACTTTCGTTTCCATCATATTCAAGGACATGATTAAATGGTACTGGTTTATTCTTTGTCTGATATATCATAACTTTTGTTTTATTGGAATTGATTTTTATGCGATTTATTTTTGACCAAATACAAAGTTTGCATAATAATACATTACATTTATTGCCAAGGTATTAACATCAGGCCCAGAGATTAATATACTACTATCGTCTTCATCAATTAAAACTTTTACGGTGGCATCAATAATCACGATATCATTATTGTACACATTAAATAGAAGCGAGCCCTATACGCTTCCTTGGGGTACGCCATGTATGACCGGTAAAAAGGAAGGTTTGTAACTGTTAAACTGCACAAATTGTTTTCTGTTGTTCAGGTAGGATTTTATCAACGCGAGAAGCATACCACGAATTCCACTTAATAAAAGCTTATCCAATAAAATGCTATAATTCAGATGTTGAAATGCTTTACTGAAGTCTACAAAAATGCCGAGTAAAAAGATTGTATTATCTTTTCCAATACGTGTTCTTTGGGTGTAAGTCAAGCTGTTTCTGTTCATTTTGTTTTGTAAAACCAAATTTTGCATGTGATAACATAATTTTAACATCAAAGAACTTTGATATGCGAGTAAACAATATTTTTTCTAGACCCTTAGAAAATACTGGGATGACCGATATTGGTCGAAAATGGGAGGGGTTATTTGAATCACCCCTCTTAAAAAGTATAGTCATTCTGGATTTTTTCATATCATCTGGAAATATGCCTGACTGAATATTCAAAATAAAAATATGAGTCAAAACAGCAGTGATAAGCAGCAAAACGTATTTTACTGGTTTTACTTGTATGCCGTCTGAGTCTAGTGCTTTACCATTGTTCAAAGCCATAAATCTTCTGTATATTTCTATTTCATTCATTGGATCCAGGAATATGCTATCAGCAGGGGTATTTGGCAGTGTTTCTACAGCTGGCCCTGCATAGACAGGAACACCAAAATTCGTGTAATGGTTATTGAAATGCTCGACAAGTGCTACGCCCGACCACTCGAATAATACCCCGAACAAGAAAACACGAACTCACACAAAAGCACACACAATTCAGGACTCTGAAATGTACAAAATTGAACAAGAAATATTATCCTATAATACCATAGAGGCGTTTTTGTATTTCTGATTATTTCTACGATAATATTGCACTCCAAGCAGGCATGTGGGATGTGCCTCCAAGAAATGCAATTAAACTTCAAACACGAATTTCACAAATAGTAACATGGTATTTTGGGGATGTGATATCAATCGTGATGTGATCATCACTGCCCGAGAACCCTTACCGTGTCACACTACCTAATTCTGGAGTTGCGTTGAGGCTGTTGCTATTGCAACCATGTATATAATGGCCTAAAAACGGTACGCTCCGTGTATATTTCTCGTAAATTCCGGCTACCGAGCACCTATGCGAAGGGTCTCGCAAATCAGCTACCCGAGTCCTTCATTTTATAGGATATTTACGGGCTTAACTCTTTTTTGGGCTCTTCCCGCACTGATGCTTGTGTCTCCTCGTCTAAAAATTTCTAATATCTTCAGAGCATGCCTGTTTAACGCCAAACCTTCTTATCAAAGACTACCACACAACCCACATTCAGGCCTTGGCATAGATATTTGCTCTGCAGTTTTTATCAATATCTCGAGAGGGCCCTGGGCACTAACCCACAAGGAAGAAGCCACTTTTTCACCGCATTACGTAAGCACAGGCGCAAACAGTTCACGTTCCCACAAAACTTTTGAATGAGTCCAGGGTTGACAAATAGTTACAGATACAAGCAACTTCACAACCCGTCCATAAAACACCCACACCACACGTTCATAAAACATCTACGAGTAAAGAGGCAACCCAACATATTGCGACACATATTCTCGATGCCGCCGAAGAGTTTATTCCACTGGCCTTCTGTGCTTCCTTCAACCTTTGTAGATTGAGGGCTGTAGGCGTGCGCGGGGACCCAGAGCAAAACGCGGGGTATCTTCCGTCTGTACACATGTAAGAGAAACTCATATTCCTTCAACAGGCCAAACCACTTGGGAACTGCGTGCGTCGTGAGGGAAAGAGAGATGGTTGGAACACCTTCTGGACATACATAAACACATTCACGAACCCGCACAAAGTCGGACATGAACGCAAATCTAAAAGAAAAACAGACTCAGCATGCCACCGGGCAGCATAACTAGAGACTCACTCCAATACCTGGCTTAGACACACGCACAATACATCCATGATGTCTCCAGCTCTGCACACTATGTAATCGATTTCCTGAAAAATGGTCTCCAAAAAAACCATATGTGACAATATCAAATCAAAACCTGTTTCTGTAAAATTACACGTCATAACCTGAGATTGCTCTTAGCACTTGTATTAATTCAGCTACAGGAGCCGACAACAATACACACACTATCATTCGACACCCAGGCGCAGGCACTCTTGAGGCACTCCTGCACCTATTTAACAAAGTGTACTTTTCCAGGTGCCTCACATGGTTTTGGTGGAAGACCATGATTAGGACTTCTCTGAAAAAGGTTAAGGACCCTTCTACGAATTACGAGCTATCTACGAACGCCCAGACAAGCTGCCTGTGGAAGCTTTCACAGACTGTGATTTTTTGGACCGCGTACTTACTAGAGTACAATGGCGTTCCAGAGAGCTGCCAGGCTGGCTACCAACTACTAGCTGGTATGAATTGTCTTGCATAACGGTAATGAATTGATGAATGAACGGTAATGAATGAACGGTAATGAATGAAATAATGAATTGTTTTGCATAACGGTATTTTTGACCATGGGATGGGATATGACATTGCTTGGTGTTTCTTCATCCTGAATGACCTCAGTTTATTTGGGGTTCCGGTAAATGTGTTAAACACCCTTGTTAGTGAACTCGCCAAGAGAACGCTTCGCGCAAGAGCCGATAGTGCACTGTGAAGGGTTAACGTGCAAAACAGCGTGCCGCAAGTTCGAGTTTTAGCTGCACTCTGTTAATTAGGATAAACTCTCTTTGGAACGCATCGCCTCCTAAAATTTCTTATTCTATGCATGAACACGAGGAACAGTTATCTTTTAGATCTGGTATATGTCAATTTGTGAAGGTGTAGTGCAGTTTGGTTTCAAAAAACGTGCCCATTGGGTAGACAAGAATGGTTTTAAAGCACAATCCTAAAACAATACTTCCGAAAGTTTTTGTTCTATGCATGAACACGAGGTGCAGATACATTTCACATCATATATACGCCAATCTGTGAAGGAGAGTTCCAGCTTTGTTTCAAAAAACGCGCCCGGTGCACAGACAATAACGGTTTTAAGCACAATCTAAAACAATACTTGTGTCGGTCTCCAGGAACCGTAGAAGTCATACGGCCCCTACATTACTTTAACGGCTTTCGGATTAGTGTCAGGAAGAAACACCTTTTTTATGAGTAGTCTTGGACTAAAACTTACATTATGTTTTGCTTTACAGAGCTTAATCCTAAACGCCTCAAAACAACTGACATTTGAAAAACCATGCTATACACCCCTACATAACGGACAAGGAACTCCAGTTACTTGTTTTTACCAGTCGGGGGGTCTCGATTGGACTAAAGCGTGGAGCGTGGTTCTGCTGCAAAAATGGCACAAAAATCTCGACGCAGAATTGCCTCTCGGGCTTCGCCTTGCTTCTGAGGCTTTACGCACTATTCCATTCCAGAGACTATGGCGACAGCGATAAGTGGTTCGCGCATCAACAGATGATATCCAAGAACTCGGTGTATGCCTCAAACATGATGGCTGGCACAAGCCATTGCTTACATTCCACCCTTCGTTACACATCCATTCATAAATTGTGGATTCATTTGTCAGCCTTTCTCAAGTAGGATAAAAGAGGAAGGTTCTGAATTCGAAGTCCTATTTAAGGCATTTCCTCCACGTGTCGTGTGACCTTTAGCTAAACAACTTGAGAAACACAAGGCGCCAGGAATTGCGTTTCCGCAGCATTTGTTCTTTTACGGGACACGAACCGATGGGCAAAATTTTACTGTGATACATCCACGTCTGTGACTGCTGTGTCACCTAATCCGCATGAAGGAAATTTTCCCGTCTGAAACTAGATAAAGGCACATAACCGTATTTTCATAGCAGACGCATACCCCTACTTAGTTTTTTATGTTACATTGTCCAATCTCAAATTTCAAAGTTTATTGTGCACACAGTATATAAAGCGATAAAAAATATGCAGTAATTCGCGTTTTGAAGGCTATCTTACGAGCATATACCTGAAACATAAAATTATATATATGGTGCTTTTCAGGCCATCCTGGGATTGTCAGGAAACGGTGCATGGATGAAACGGCTGCTGGTGCTGCAAATAAAGACACACTTGACTAAAGAACTGTCCCTGCACCGACATCAAGCCACACATGAGCCATCAACTTGGCAAGCAATCTGGCAGACAGATTTGAGAGAACTGGTAGACAACAAACACATAATAAAACTACACTTGGGACAACACACAACCGACTCACACAAGTTATCTCGGCCAGCTGGTGGATAGGCCTCAAATGTCACGCACTCGCACCGGCTCAATTGATCTTCAAGACTCCTGGGTAGCAGCTCTGTGGAGGGCCTATCTGCAATTCATACCGTAATCACATGAAAGGCATTGGACGTAACACAACAGAAACACTTCCCCAAGTCTACCGCCACTTCGACTCGACCCATTATTTTTTCTGGGAGGAGTCGATTATTTTTTTCAGTATACAATGCTATGGTTTTTATCATACAAATGTTCGTTTTACGTATTTTTCAAATTTTGTATTTTGTAAACCTCATTTCATACCACGCAAAAAAACCTTGCAATTCACACCAGCCATCATCATTGACTCATACTGATTTTGCTTTTATTCTGGTTCACAAGTGTCCTTTTTTCTCAACTCCTAAATTTTCAACACAATGACAATATTCTTCCAGCCGGTGTCGGGACGTCCCGTTAGATTAGTGGCTATGGTAAACCTGGAGAAAACAAATCAGTGCCCCCCTGGGCTCACTCTGGGTTAATCCGGGTCCCTGAGTCGCTGATGCAGCAGCTCGTACACCCCCAGCGCCGCTCTCGCCGGTGGGCTGGGGCCTCGATGCCGGAGGCTCGCAATTCCGCTGCGAGGAGCGTGAGGTAACGAAGCCTTGTGCTAAGGTGTCGCCTCGTTGAATCACGGTTGCCGCCACCATGAGCCGCAGCTCACGAGGACTCCCGCTGCGGTGTCCGTTCGTTTTCGTTGATGCTTGGAGTCTGGCTCCTAGTTTGTCCTAGCCAAACCTCGCATTGAAGGAGTCTCTCGGAAATTCTTCACCAGCTCCAGCGCACTTCGCGGCCATCCTTCCGACTGCGCCTGTTATATTTCTCCTCTCCAACTTTTTGGTGAATGGGGAAGACTAAATAATGTTGTTTTTTTGATGCTCGAGCAGAGAGGACGATCTCGATACGATGACCGACGTCCGATTCTTGAAACCAGTGAGAGATGAGGACTGGCTTTCTTGCTGCATTTTGAATTTATTTACACTATTTGCACTACTACAAGTATTTACATCAGGACAGAATGACGGCTATTTTGTCCCTATTTTCGCAGCATTCTGTTCGGCCAATATTTATACTGAACTCGATCCCCTCGACCGTCTGTCCTCCGACACAAAACTCTGCTTTTGATCCCAAAAACCACGCCTTCAAAGGGCGTTTAAGAATAATCGAATAAACCTTCTAAACATGATTCTTGTGGACCATGGATTGGCCACAAGAACTAACCTATCCTAAACATGTCCCCACGCCTGGTGAAATGACGCAACGCCCTTTCATGGAATTCATTGTACTGTTCCCACGCACGTAATTGCAACCGACAAGCAAATACAAAACATTTGCCAACTAAAGTCACTGACGCGCGAAGTAGCCGAACCATAAGGTTACGCGTGTGGCACCTGCACAAAGCGAAAGCAGAACGCCCAGAGCTGTATTCGCGCGGCTAACATTCTAGAATGTCTTCGCCTTGCTTCGTCGCCTTTGTACCATCGCGGGCTACCACAATAAATATACCTGGGCCAATCCCTTCCCCAGACTAAGGAACGCCTCCGCCCACCGTCTGACTTGTGCGAAGAGATGCTACAAATCCAGGCAAACATTCTTTGGGCAAATGACCCATAGACGAAAAGCACGTACGCCGGCTTTGTAAAATCATCAAAGAGTACGCCGCGCGCTTTTTAGGCACTAAGAGACGGCGTCCTTTTGCTTACCATTTCTATAAACCTTGACGAACGACCGAGCTTCCTCCCCACGTCGACAAGCCTTAATAGCATCGTGGGCGTTCTCCAAAAGAGAACAACTCGGCAAGACTGCTTTCACTGCTATGCACCCGTCCACCTTTCTCTGAGACCGCCCAGTCAAGCTGACCACATATAGAACAGAAGTACTCTGGCTAAGGACCCCCGTATTTTGCCACCGAAAAGGAAGGAACACACAGTATGCTCTCAGCAGCCTCAATTTCTCGTCCTTGCTGCTGTATTATTGGACGGGAGCATGGCAATTACAAGCGGAGGCACCCCTGATACATCAGCTACCGGCGGCTTTTAATGAATAGATCAGGAGCCAGAAATTACCATCTAGTATCCTAATTTTTTCTACCAACTGCCATAGTTGAAATTTCAGTGCCTCTATGCCAAACCTGCCCAGCACTGATGTGACCGTAACGAGCCTGTTCGAGGTCAGTTTAGTAGTGTCTCCTTTGCCCTTGTACGTGTGCTTTATCCTGCTGGTTTTCCGTGTGTCGGGTTTGTCTCTATTTTCTATCCTAGTGCTGATGGCTTATAGTTGATTTTCTTTCTTCTTTGGCCTAAATTTTTGTGTTACTCCACAAATATCCCACTCTTGCCGGTGCTTTTGGGGAGCTTTTTCTCGTTTTTTTTTTCGTTTGAGCTACTTCCCGTGTATCTGTAAAGTTTCCGGCTGCCCGTTGTGAGATCTCAGTGCCGCCCCTGCGGTGCCTAATCATCTACCTTACAGAGTTTGTGCGAGGTAATAGCATGAAGGTCCCTCATCAAGCACCCTACATCGTCCCACCGACCCGCATATCTCACCGCACTGCCCACTCGTATCAAATTGCCCGTCGACATGCTCGCACTACTACTTTTTCTGCCTCTTTTTTCCCCCGTGTAGCAGTGGACTGGAATGGCATTCGCTGTGACGTTCCGGCCATCACGCGTTCATCAACATTTAAAGAGAAGGTCACTACGCACATTTCCATTTGACAACCTGTGTACATTTATCTGTCCCCCACCCCTTATGTAATACCCCCTACATGGGGGTCTTTAAGGTAGTAAAGTGATGTGATGTGATGTGAAGGTATGCCAATGCGTCCTCACCCTTGAGCATCTTTCCGTGTTCGTTTATGTGGGGATTGTGCGTTTTCCTAATGACGGCTCATCATTCTATATCTTTTTTGGTGCTTCTTCACTCCTTCATTGTATTTGCGCTACCCATCGCTCGCGGCACTCTTTTATTTCCGCCTGCACTAAATGCTGCACTTCCTGTTTTAGGTGCCTATATTGCTCCCGTTTGATGTCCACCTCCACCTAATCTCGCCCTATCCTCTTGGCCAGCCTGTGCTCTCTTTACGCATGTCTAATCCTTTGTCTGACCTCCCTGACTTGACTATAGTTTCCTGCATAGTTTTTGTGAGCCGGTAATATTACAATTCTTCCCCATCATTTATTTCTATGGTAGCATCTCAGCAGCTTTTGGCTATACGGCAACTTGTTCACTGCTTAACTTGGCGTATTGCTCATTCGGTACGGTTTGGCGACCACCGGTTTATGAGTACTTCTCGTGGCTTTTGCGGTTCCAGAGAGATCGTAGTTAGTATTTTTGGATACACATGACACTGCTTCCTGCGAGGGAGTGTGGACAGAGTAGTGTGACTTCGTTCGTCTAAAAGGGGATTTAGGTTTGGTGGAAAAGTAGAAGACACGCTAGAGCACCCAGCCGGAGCTTATACAAGTTGTACAGTAGTAGATACACGTTAGTAGCGCTGAAGGACTTTGCGCTGTCAAAGCTTCTGGGTGATGCCAATGATGTCATCACTGAAGTCACACTCCCGTGCAGTGGATTTACCGCCTCCATTTTGGCCTGAACACAAAGGGTCTTGAGGTTTTTAGGTGATGGGCAGCGCTGATTGGCATGGTGATTGCTCCAACCTAGAGCACAAACAGGTGGAAAACGGCGTCTCTTTAGGCGCTACTCTGTCATTCGGGTCATAGAATATGGTAGGGGGCTGAAGTTTTGGCCTAGGTGATGGTGTTTGTGCCTTTTAAGTGGGTGCGGTTGTTTGGGTCGCACGAGGGGGAAGACGAACCACAAGTAGGCCAAAACACTGCGGCAGCGCATTTATTAGGTGACTGTAAGGCTAAGCGCGCAAGGTTTCCGTGTTGAGCAGGTTAAGGATCTACCTCGAGAGAGACAGGCAAGCGATGTTCTACCTTGCGACTTGGATGAAGAAGCACTTGAAGTAAAAGTGGGCCTCAGTAGGCGCAAACCACAGCTCTGTGTCCGTGGTGTTGAAGGTTGGTATAACGGGGAATTTATTACAAGGCTGCTTGCAGTAGAAGCCTCGCTGATGCCTCACCTGAGAATTACCGCTGATTGCGCCTAGTCTGGTGTCTCAGAGTCACAATTTTGTATGCAGGGTAGGCCGCCTTGTGAACCGGTGAGACAGAAGACGGAGGCAAACTGCTGGCGTAAGAGCCTCGAGATATCGTCCTTCTCCTCTTCTCTTATCAGTGCGCAATTGCTCAGCAACGACGGTGGGATTGCATGTATACTGAGACGAAAGTTGTAGATCCGTACAAAGATATCTATTTTTTTCTAAATTCAAACCAAGAAATGTTGTGAACACAAGTTGCATTTCGGTTGGTACTATCTAAGTGAGTAATAAAGTTCACGAGGTCTAGAATGGGGAATAAAAACAAGGTTTCAGGAACAAGGCAGGGGTACAAACAATTTGTAACAATTCAAGGAATGCAGAAACAATACATATGTGTAACAGCACGGAAAAAACTCTACTTGGAGAATTATTTTTGTCATACACCGTGTGGGTTATTATTATTAGCTCATTTTGCGTAAGTTTTGTAATTGTGTGTGGTAAGCTATTTCAAGTTTTTGTGGGAGTGAAAGAAATTTCTAACCTGCATGTACGATATTTCCGCTAGGTTAAGGATAGTATTGTTACCATAAATATTATTTCTACTGGGAAAGCTTTGAATCGATACGTTGTTCGGAGTTTTAGCACTTTTCTCTCTCTCCACGACTACGGTTGTTTTGTAATCCCGTGCCTGGTTAAAGTTCATGGTGGTTCGTTCCTTAATATTGGTAAATAAGGTGCAATCCGCAGTGCCGATACTATAAGCAGCACGGAGCTAATTGCAATAGAATAAAAGCTAGGTGTACTAAAAATGAATATATGTTCCCCCATGACTACTTGCACTTGATTATTTCGGGTAGAAAATGATAAAATGTTCAAGAAAAAGTGCCGTGTTCTGGTTCAACGCTTTTGTATTTAAGTCAGCGTAAGTCGCGAAAGATGCTTTATGTAGACTCTGCCTATGAGCTGCGCCCACAGTATTGACGAGTCTAATATTTCAATAAATATTTACATTGATATACTTTCAAGAGTTCATCGTCGTATACTTCCAACTTACACACGTGAAATAATGACTTTTCACGTGGAGAAAAGTTATTTATTGATGAATTTTAAATAATTAGGTTAATTTCTCGAAGCTAGAGCATAATGGAGTTCTCGGAAAATTGTCATAAGGCGTATGTTTCGGATAGACTAACACCACTGAGCCATCAACTCGGGATTATGTTAGCCCAAGAAAGAGGCATGGCATAATCATTTAAAATAAAAATTAAACTTGTTTTGCGCATGTCAAGCTGGTGAATTGCGATGCTGACTCCTTCATGCGTGTTGCGACGCCACGCAAAATTGCGGGTCCCTCACAATGCCAATGGGTGCACCATGTACAACCTCAAAGCTCAACTTTATGTGTCGTTGTATATATGTGGGGTGGTAGAGCGCAGAGGTCCCAGCTGTGCTAGCCGATAATACGTACAGCCCGGCCGTTGCATTCTCTCGGGAACATTTCTGGTCCCACGGTAACGGTTCGAAGGGGGCAGGTCACTGGTCAATGCGTAAGCCCTATGAAGTACGGCCCCTCACGACCTTCTACAAAAACGTTTACCACGTGCGGAGTCTTCTAACCTTTCAGCCTTATGGGTTCAATGTTGAATGGAACATTTTTGGTGGTAAATTTGTACGCGGGCGGTGATTTCCGGCAGAGTTGATATACTGACGTTTATGAGAAGGCACAATGCCATCGACGTTTCTTTTATCTAGAAGAACTCCACTCAAAAATAGCTGGATACATATTAGATGTAGCGGATCCATCCAAGTGTCGATATTGGACTTCAGTATAGTAACACAAAGCTAAACGTTCGTATGGGTATTAGCTTACCCAAAGATGGCTTGAGCTTACAATGTAAACCCCTATCGGGTTTCGTATTCTTAGTAACTCTGTGGTCTACTGACGGACTAATGCATGTGAAGTCTGAGAACGTACGTCACCAATAACGCTGGTATAAAATCGGCCAAAGCTCTTAAATACGGCATAAATATGTCGCTCCCTGCGTGACTGCTTTTTGTAGCTTGCGTTTGTTATTGTTTAGGTTTATGTACTGGTAACTTGTTTAATAACAAAACTTCATGCAAACACTTTTTCTGTTTAAAAGTGAGCGGAAAAGGCACGCGCTGGACCAATTTCAGGAACCAGCCTTCACAAATTCCTGTCACTCAGCCCCTACTCAGTCGCTTGCTAACGCTGCCCCAGAGTAAGGAGAGCTCGCAGAACATCTGTACCTCGTCAAAATTCCTACCCGCGTCCGGGACAGTTACGAAGTCAGACGGCACGTCGTCAATATAAACACGAGGAATCAGCACAGGCGGCGAAAGTGTCCTAACACGAACGCCCACACACTTCTGGGCTGAGGGCATCCAGGTCTTCGAATACCAAAATTGTCTGATTTTCAAAAGAAGCAGAACGTATTCCTTTTTACCTCACATATATTCGAGGCACGCTGTTGAAGCACGATCTATTCATTAAACGTAGTTGAAAACCAAGGAATATGGAACCTTGCATTTTACGTCACAAATCATTTGTTTTTTCCTTCGGTTAATGTCGACCAGTGGCAGACATTTTAACGAACATAACAAGCATTCCAAGTTTTGGCACAACAGTGATTTTTGTCTAGCTCTCAAGCAACGAACAAGGTTTCCGTAATATTTTTATGCCTTCGTTATTTTTACCCGTTGATGTATGGGGGTACGTATGCTCTATAGGAAAATACCTCGGCATGGCCGCGCTGCAGTTAGAACACCTCCAATACCCGCCTGAAATTTGGTGCCGTTTTTTGTTTGGGAGTTTCACAGCGTTTACTTAAAAACCATAGAAGGGCTTCTTCATTTCACGTTGTCGAAATCCCAAAATTCCACGATATTATTTTCCCAAGAAGCTCGTAAAATGACGAAGAGAAGAACAAACACCTCTGACAACAGAGTGGAAAAAATGTTAAGCTATGACGTCTTAAAAAAATATATGGTGCGGTAAAATAAGGACAGATGTTTCTGGTATAAAACATTTGGCGTTTTGATACCTCAATTGAACGTACAGCCGTAAAAGCAATGATGCTTTTCCGCATGTTTTTTGTTTTGTGTGTGTCATTGGCCGAACCGGAATTTATCACCAGGCCACCATTTATTTTCGGATACCCCAACTTCTCATATGTATGTATGTCATACTGTTTTTACACTGCTATTCTCGGTTAAACATGATGTGGACTGTCGATACACAAGAATTCCTGGATAAATCGTGGTCAACTTTAGAGAACAGAAGTAGAGAAGCACTAATTCAATACTTTTGTACTAATTCGTATGATACCCATTATAAGCAAACGCCTTAGTTGCTCCGTGTACGAAAAATGATTGTTGTATATATCAGGTACAGAAAAGGATGCGCTGTAATGAGTAAAAGAAACTCGGGATTTGAACACAGGCTCTACAGAGTAAATGCTGCTTCCTATCGTTTCACTTCTTTTTATAATTGTGGAGGTGCAACACAACCAGAAATAAACAATACATAACCAGAGAAAATACATACAGTGTCGCCATTATTACCCTTTCATTCCTTTGTCGTTTTAAATCTAATTCAGTGTAGTATATGATCGAACACGCTATACCTAAGCAGGCACTTTCTCTTGCATTTGAATGCTTCAATAATAACCGACACCCTCTCCGTAAAACCTGCCTCACTTGTCTACCCTGCAGATGACGCTTGAGCTATACCATACGCGCCATTGAAATACAGCAAAAGTCCAAAGCAATATGGGATCCCATGGCTTGCCTTCGATATTCTAAGCTCCTAATACATCATGCATATTCGTTTCAAATGAAACGTTTTAACCAGTGGTTCTTGTCAACCACCACAAGACAGCACCCCCGTTAAGCAGTTACTCAAAGCACGTTGCACACTTAACGGTTAGTTAAAAATCAAAGCCCCTGCTTCGCTTCACTCCGAGCCATTTACTCTGTCGCTACGCTTTAAGTGTAATTGTCTGATTTTTACCCAACAAAAAGAAAGAATTCGCCTCCTACTGAACTGGTATTCTCCTTCCCGTATTCAAAACATCGAACACTTCTCTTCCCACTGAACCGGTGTTAGACACATCGTAACAAAACATTAGCAACATCGCTAGAGAGGAATGAGATGGTATTCTTGCAAGCATTGCAGTACCGCTATGCACAACAATGTCAGCACCGTTAAGCCTTGCCAAACATGTATAAAAATCACATCATCAAGACCAAGTTGTACCAAGTTGCCTAAATACGTATATAAAGGTTTATTGCTGACAACGGCCACTGCGGTAGCACTTAACTTCAGCGCTCCTGTCACCAGATTTTCAAAATAGAGTACATGGTTTCCCTCTGCTAACAAATCTTCACCACCTCGTGTAAAATAAATGCACAAGGCATATCCGACCGTGTTTACCATGTCTCATCTCAGTCGGTTCGTCCTTGCAAAAATTTCCCGTATTTTGGACCAAAGGAACACTGGCAATGTTCACAGTATTTATGAACATTCAAAGTTTTGGAATGCATCCCTGGCATTAAAAAGCATATCTACAAAAAAAGGTAATTTATTCAAATGATCTTTTAGAAGTTGACAAGTTTACCATTTCACAGTATTCTGAGTGCTCGCATATGCGTGTGAAAACCAGCATACACAAGTTGTTTTAGTTTTGTCACAACGTACATTAGGCGGGATAATTTTTCTTCGCCGCCGTCAATAAGCTTCTTCACCTCAGCCAACTACATGCCAGAACTCCAGGTACTAGGATACGTTCATCATGCTGCATGAAATCTTGCTAGAAGCCAAAAAAACCTCAACAGGTATTTTTTCCACTTTCCACATCTTCACACGATACCGCAATGGGTTCTCTATTGATTGATTGATTGAACCTTGATTGATTCATTTTCTTCTACGTTCAAGCCACACGCCTGGACGCAATGACAAAAACAGAGAAGCACAGGGGCAGCCCTATGGCACGAAAGGGAAACTCATAGTCTTAAAATATAATAACGAGGTGGACCACATCTGTGAAAAAAGAAATATTGTTCATGCTAATTTATTGTACATTTACGTGCCCCATAGGAAGGAACATTTTCTTAGACAGGAATTGAATGCTTTTTCCTAGTCGTGGTTGACAACTGCGTCACTGTCACGCGCATTGCCACAACACTCCATTACGTGCCTATCGCTGAGTGCGTTTGTGAATATCCTACGGCCATGGGTGCCACATGAATAGCTGTGGTATGACTTTTTCTGTTAAAAACCTGCATAATTTCATCGCGTAATGGCATAATGTGATTGAGCAATTATTTCATAATAATTTTACTTGTAAAGGATTGTTAGTTTTTATTATGCTGTTAACTTTTTTAAAGTCCTCCAAATCCCTCTTTCAGCACGCAAGAAATTCTCAGCCTTATAAGATGGATGCATGGTCAATGAGCGCGTTCTTGTCGTATGCGACATCTGCATTCTACCGCTCACACAAGTTTATGGTGAGAATGCTCCTCGTGCAGGTGAAATACTTGTTGGAGGGCATTCCTCATGAGTGTAACCATTCCGCTCTTCGGGAAAAAGTCTCTGGGATAGCTATCACTGCCTAGGACGACTGGGTTGTGTTTTAATCTCGACTGCCATCTTCCAACCCTCCAGGGTCTTTGAAGTGTTCCTAACAAAGGTTTTCTAGGCTATGTCGCGGGGTCTTTCTAAACTTTTCTTCATTCCTAATGTGCTCACCATATCAATGGCCTTTAGTTTAACGGCGTTGAATAAAGGTGCCATTGCTGTAAAAGGTTATTTTTTTTAATCTCAATACCATACCATATGCTCCTATAGAGATTTTTGTGACCACTGAAAGGGTGGTAATTAGTACAATACTGGAGACAAACTGGACACCTACTAATTACACCAATGCAAGGCCACCAAAGTTTTCTATTGACAAAGTTCTACTACTTAAAAACATTTTTGTTACTAGAGCAGTGTTACTGTATTAAGCAACTATTTGTCGACTGTTTCAATGGGGACGGCTTTTCTACGGAGAAAATAAAGCAATATTAGTGTCGCTTTTTCCGGAGAAATATAGCAATTACCGACGTTTTTTTGTTATCTTTATTTGGCCACATTTTCTTTTTGGAAGCAACGTTTGCCTGTGATCTTGTTAAATCTGGAAATTCATCTTGTGACTGTTCATCTGTTTATCTCCTGACTGGAAATTCATCTCGCGGCGCCGTGACTGTTGTCGGATGTCGGCCGCGCCGTGTCAGTGACAACAACCTCCAGTGGTAGTCGCCTTCGACCGGACCTTCTACTCGCCGCCACTCCCGCCGCCGCCAAAACTGTAAGGCCCCTTGTGAAATTTCTCGCGAGCTTGGACTCGGACTCTTCTTGAGCGAGAGGGTGTACGCGTGCTACGCCGGACTTCGAAAAATTTTATTTCTTTTTTTCTCCTTTCTTTTCTACCTTTTATTTTTTGATAAATGCTTCCATTGCTTAGAGCATGGTCACCTGCCTCGTGAATTTTGAGCCGCTCCCACTACGGCCCTGAACTTGCCATAACATCACAAGTGGCTTCCGCGACTGGACTCTTCTCAACACCTTGAAGAGCAGGACGTAGAACCGAGTGTAATTCACGAGTAAGGTGGCAGCATAGACCTCGAAAAGGCTATCGCTCTAGGAAAGGAATTGGGTTTTAAGGACGCGGAGCTTCGGGAAAGGGTGAAGTCTGAGCAGAGTCGAGTAAGGCAAGAATGGCTGGCAGAGCGTGAGGCCGTGAAAGCAGCTGCAGAACGTGCGAGGGAAGCATCCGAGCGGGAGCAGAAGACGTTAGAGATGAAGGTCCGGTAGCAAGATGTCGCGAGAGATAGTGCTCAAGCTGATAGCTCAATACCTGAGGCCGAAGTTATAGACATGCAACGGTGATCAGTCCTGACAAGCTTATTCCGCCGTTTGATGGCAGGAGAGACGATCTCGATGCCTACCTTCTCAGGCTCGAAAAAATCACGCTTTTGCAGAAGTGGCCTGAAAGTGAATGAGCAGTAGCTCTGAGGATGTACCTCGCGGGGAAGAGCTGACATAGATAGGGAGAATGACCTCAGAGGGCTCCCTAGATTACAAAAAAGTGAAGCTGGCCCTGTTTCACTGATTCCGCTTCACGTCTCAAGTGTACAAAGAGAAGTTCAGGCACACGAAAGCGGAAGATGGGGAAACCGGAATACAGTTTGTTTCCGGCCTTCCTGGCTATTTTGACAGGTGGCTAGAGACGTACGGCTTCGCGAAAACTTTCGACGAACTGCGGGGCAAGATGATCAGAGAACAATTCATGAAGTGCTTCCACACGCAACTAGCCGTCTTCATCACGGAAAGGAACTGCAAGACAACTAAGGAGATGGTTGAAGCTTGCGACCACTTCGTGGAGGCACAGGTGATCAAAAACTTGGGTAAGGTCCGAAACGAACCGAGAGGTGAGCAGAGTGCAGATGAGGCCCCAAAATTAAGGAAGACCCAAGGTTGCTTTATTTGAGGCATAAAAGGCCACCGTGCTAGTGACTGTCGAATCTCAGGATGGCATGGTAGCGCCGGCATGTGCGGAAACCCTGGCCATAAAACCAAGAACTGATGATGATGATGGTTTGATTTTATTGGCGCAAGGCCGACATGGTCATAGAGCGCCAAACAATAGTGACTACATGAAAGTGGCATGGAAGTAAAAGTAGAACATTTCAGCAAAAATAAGCAAAGTAAAACACAACATAATGAAGGTGACTGGTGTAAAGGGCCAGGTTGTCAACATGCATGATAAGAAATGAGATGTTAAAATTTTACATCGGTAAGAAACTCGAAAACGCGTTTGACTGAAAACATGGCTTCATCTCCTAAGAAGTATGACGGGTGTGGTGGAATATGTCGCGTGTGTAGTTGTGGGAAGTATTTGTGTCGTGTTGTGTCAAGTGCCTTACATTGTATAAGGATGTGGATCACGGATAGGGCCTCTCCGCACCTGCTGCACAGAGGTCTTGGAGATCCTGTGAGCAGGTGGGAGTGTGTTATATGAGTGTGGCCTATCCGTAACCTAGCAAGGGCAACCTCAGTGTGTCTGTTGTGTGTGTCAGTCGTGTATGGTCCCAAGAGTGGCTTTATTATGTGTAGTTTGTTGTCTGTCTGTTGATTCCAGAGTGCTTGCCATGTTTCGCGAAGGTGTTATCTGATGTGTGGCTTGAGGTCAGTGTAGGGTACTGCTGCTATGTCCGGTGTATTTGTATGTGCAGCAGCAGCGGCCATCTGATCAGCGGTCTCATTTCCCGCAGTCCCAGAGTGGCCTGGAACCCAACACATGATCACCTCGAGATTTAATGCATACGCTGACATAATGGTTTTATACACTACATTAAGAACATGGTTTTTAGAAGACTTGTTGGATGACAATGCATGTACAACACTCAGTGAATCTGTCAAAATGATAGACTTGGGTATTTCATGTTAAAACACGTGATTTAAAACAAGCAAAACTCCATGGGCTTCCACCGTAAAAATGCTGGTCTTCGAGTTCGGGGTCTTAGAGACTCTAAAATTGGGTCCGTGCGCCGCACACGACACAGTAAGGGCAGTTTTTGATGCGTCACTGTAAAACTCTGCACATTCATACTTAAACTGCAGGGACAAGAAGTGCTGCAAAATGGCAGTTAGTGGTACCCTGCTTTTATCAATTTTCTTGAAGGACAGGTCACAACACACAGGTTGAAGCTGCCAGGGTGGTAAGACGTCAGTAAAAGAAGATGTGTAAATGTCTAAAAAGGAGATGTCGAAATTTGAAGCTTCCTGTCTCACTCCAAGTGAGAACGGCAAAGGAACAGACGGGCGATTTACAAACAGTGGCGATGTGGATGTATCATAAAAAACAGGTTTAAAAGGATGGTTATTGAAAGATGAAATTTTAAAAGCGTAGAGAAAGTCCACATACGTTCGTTAGTACTCAAGGCACCACTTATTACATTCAACATATAGACTCTGGGCCGGGCTAGTGCGGAAGGCACCCGACGCAAGGCGCAGACCCAAGTGGAGTACTGGATCAACACTTTTTAGGGTTGTTTTCAATGCCGACCCATACTAGACACTGCCGTAGTCTAATCGGGACCCGACTAAGGCGGTAAAGACCCGGAGAAGTAGTTCTTTGTCTGCCCCTTAGGATTGATGGGAGAGGACCTTAAGAATGTTTAGTGTTTTAAGGCATTTATTTTTAAGTGCTTTGATGTGAGGTATGAACGTGAGCTTGTTATCAAATATGACACCTAAAAACTTGTGCTCCCTTTTAACAGGAATAGGTGCACGATTAAGTGTAATCTCAGGGTCGGCGTTAATCCCGCGCTTGCGGGAAAATACAACACAAGTACTCTTGGCCGGGTTCAGTTTAAATCCCTTAAGGTCCGCCCAGCCAGCTAGTTTCTTAACACCGACCTGTACTTGACGTTCGCATATTGACAGGTTACAGGATTTAAAAGATATTTGCACATCGTCTACATAGATGGAACAGGAAATGGTCGGCGGCAATGACTTTCGGAGGGAGTTCATCTTAACTATAAACAAGGTGCAGCTTAGAACTCCACCTTGCGGCACACCATTTTCCTGCAACTATACAGTGGAGAATGCACCGCCAACCCTCACTCGAAAGGCTCGTTCGGCCAAATAACTACAAAGAGTGTTCATCATGTTGCCAGAGATACCAAATGACTTAAGGTCACTGAGGATGCCGTAGCGCCAGGCTGTATCATAAGCTTTTTCAATATCGAAAAATACAGTAAGGCAGAACTGGTTATAGACAAATGCATCTTTTATGTAGGATTCCAAAAAAAGAAGTTGATCATCGGTAGATCGCCCCACCCTGAAGCCTGCCTGGCAGCCCTCGAAAAGACCGTTGTACTCCAGAAAGTACACGAGCCTACGGTTTATTATCTTCTCGAGGAGCTTACACAGGCAGCTTGTCAGGGAGATGGGACGATAACTTGCGGGAGAGGAAGGGTCCTTCCCCTCCTTCAGAAAGGCCACAACTATGGCCTCCTTCCAAGACCTTGGAAGCTGCCCCGAAAGCCATATTCTGTTGTAGAGGTGTAGGAGTGTCTCAAGAGTGTCTGGGTGTAGGTGTTGTAGCATGGTGTATGTAATCTTATCTGCCCCTGGAGCTGAAGGTTTACATGTGCTCAGGGCAACCCTCAACTCATAGAGTGTAAATTCAGAATTGTAACCAGATTTTGACCTGTATTTGTCATAGAGGGACTTCTTTTCACAAGTATTTTTATGTTTTAGGAAAGTGTTTGTTTAGTGTGCAGAGCTGGAAACGTGTTGGAAGTGTTGTGCAAGGGTGTTAGCCTGGTCTTCTAGTGTATCCCCTGTTGTACTGACCAGGGGCAGGCTGTGTGTCTGTTGTCCTTTAAGGTTACGTAGTCGTGTCCATACTTTTCGCGTGTCTGTGTATGAGTTGATGGAAGTGAGGAAGGCGCGCCAACTCTCCCTTTTCGCCTCACGACGCACACGCTTTCCAAGAGCCTTTGCCCGTTTAAAGGAAATGATATTATCTGGCGTGGGGTAGCGGCGAAGAACACCCCACGCCTTGTTCTGGGCATCTCGCGCCCGCCTACAGTCTTCGTTCCACCAGGGCCTCCTTGGGTTGCGGGACGCACTGGAGGCCTGGGCCATAGACTTTTCGGCGGCGTCGAGTATGTGTGCCGTAACGAGTTGGGCTGCTTCCTCCACGTGTAGGTGTTTTATGGTTGTGTGGTGTAGTTTAGATGTTTCTGTGAATGTACTCCAGTTTGCTTTTGATTCATTAAACCTGTTCTGGGAAGATGGACTGCATGGGTCTTCATTTATGTACGTTAGGGAAGTGGGGAAGTGGTCACTACCATATGTGTCCGCGCCCACGCCCCACTCAAGACATGGAAAGAAAATTGCAGAGCCACTAGCCAAGTCAAGATGCGAGTATGTATTGTGTCCTAAGTTATGGTATGTAGGCTGTTTTTTGTTGAAAACGCATGCTCCTGAGGATGTAAGAAACTTCTCTATCAGGCGACCTCGGGCATCCGTTCTGGAGGAGCCCCAAATAGAGTTGTGCGCATTAAGGTCGCCTGTTAGTATGTATGGTTCGGGCAGCTGGTCAACCAGTGCCTCGAAATCAGAGCTGAGAAGTGCAAAATCAGGAGGAATGTAAATGGAGCATACCGTTATCAACCTATAAAATATTATCGTACGGATTGCTACAGCCTCAAGGACAGTGTTCAAAGTGACAGGGTGGCAGGTTAAGGATTTCTGGGCTACAATTGCCACACCTCCTGGAGAGTGTGTGCAGGCAACCCTGTCCTTTCTGAATACCATGTACCTATCTAAGAAATTTGTTTGTTTAGAATTGAGGTGAGTTTCCTGGAGACACATGACACTTGGCTGACTGGCATGCAGAATCTCATACACATGGTCAAGATTTTTAAGGAGGCCTCTGCAGTTCCATTGGATGATGTTTTCTGTTCCCATTATTTAAATTTAATAATAACTGGAGTGTGTATGTCTTTTTGTTTATGTGTCGTCTTTCGGGGCTGTTATTCTAGGATTTTTATTCTTTTCCGTCGGCTTAGACATCGGAGGCCGCTCCTTGCACTGCGTTGCAGGCAGGAACGGCGCAACATTCATTTCCTCGTCGGATGCCAGAAGGGTGCCTGGCGGACCAGGCCCCTCGCACTTGGCCCTCTTTCGGGAGCCCTTCGTTTGAGCCGCCACCGCCGAGGGCGTCCGGTGCACCAGAGGTGGCACGGGCGGTGCGGTGGCGGTGGGAGCCGATGCAGGGCCCCCGGTGTCCATCCCCTCGGCACCCTCCGACGCAGTGGAGGACGGGGTGGCAGGGGCGGGAGCGGCATCGGTCCCAACAGAGACGGTTGGCACCACAACCGCTACTGCCTCAGCAACCGGCGTGGTGCCGGGTTGGGCTCCATGAGGCAAACCAGGGGGGGGGGGCGGGCGCGGGACCAAGTCCGACTCGCGGTACTGGGTCTTAGCCGAAACCAGACGCCGCTCCGCCCCCCGGCGAGCTGCGTCGGCGCACCTGCCCAGAGGGAAGGAGGCGAACCTCTTCCACGCCTCTGAGAAGGTGATGTTTTCGGTTACCTTGATGTTTATGATTTTCTTTTCAAGTTGAAATTTGTCCCATTTCCTGGAGTAGGCCGCGTGTAGACCCTGGCAGTTTATGCAAAGAGACTGTTGAACGTTACAATTTTCGGACGCGTGGTCGTGCTGGGCGCATTTCGCGCAGGTAAGTCGGCCGGGACAGGAGTTCGTGCCGTGCCCGAACCGTTGGCACTTGAAACAGCGCCGCGGGTTAGGGATGCAAGGTCGGACTGGACATCGCACGAAACCTGCATTGATATATTCCGGAAGGCTCGACCTGTCAAAGGTTGGGATGAGGTGCTTTGTTGGTATGTGTTTATCATCTCTTCGTATAGTTATTCGCCTGACCGCTGTTACGCCCTGGCCACGAAGGCCCTCCAGCAAGTCGGCTTCAGTTTCATTCAGTAGGTCATAGTTTGACCTTACCCGTAGGTCATAGTTTGACCTTACCCTGGTAGTCAAAGAGGTCCCGGAGCTTCCTGCCTGGTAGACAGGCAGGGAGCTCATCGGCCGGATCTTGACCAAGGCTCCGACGGCCACCGTTCACGGCGTCTAACCCTTCACCTTTCAACTTCTAGCCACGGTAGGTGACAGCTTAAGTATGGGGGGCTCGGGGTACGCGGTGTCGCCACTCACCGTCACCAACATTACTCAAGGTGCACCGTGTAGCAAACAGCCAACATCTATAGTACAAAAGGCCCGAATCAATAGAAAAGAGTATGGTTGAGAAGCCAAACAAAAGACCGATTCAAAGGTAAAGTTCTTGGTAGAAAACCTACCTTTCGTGACTGGACAAATGTTCGGAAAGCCGATACTGGTGTTACGCGATTCCGGAAGTAATACTGTTATCGTGTGCCGTGATCTTGTGCCAGACTCTTGTTCGATGGGCCAAGCTTCCAGTGTGGTGTTCGTGGATAAAACTGCGCAGCAACTTCAAGAAGCGCGTGTCAATGTCCACACGCTCTCCTTTTCCGGGATGATTTTGGCGAAATGCATGCATGATCCTCTGTATGATATATTGTTCGGTAATGTGCCAGGAGCCAGACCGCCCAGCGACCCTGACTGGAAATGGCAAGCACAAGTTCCCGAAGCCAAGACAACCCCAGGAAACTGTCAATAACCAGCTCAAAGTTTGAGCTGCCGTAATACTAAAATGGACTTTAAGAAGCTCGTGGCTGTCGCAGAAACCAACACGCTGCCTACAGGTAGCTTTATCATCGTGAAGGTCACGAGAGATCTGTTCAAGGAAAAACAGGAGCAAGATGACAGCTTAAAAGTTTGTTTTCGGAAGCGGGAGACAGTATTTAAATCGAGGAGTGGCAACCACTACAAATGCGTCGTAGACAGGGGATTGCTCAACCGACAGTATCACATTTCGTCTGGACGGTCATTCAAGCAGGTGGTGGTACCCTATCCTTTGAGGAACACGCTCCTACAGATGGCACACGAAGGCATCATGGCCGTACACCAAGGCATCCGCAAAACAACGGACAGAATCCTTGACAAATTTTAATGGCCGAACATGCATGTTGACGTGAAGCGATTCGTAAAGTCCTGTGACATCTGCCAAAGGACTGCAGCGAAAAAAAAGTAGCGTTGTACCGTTAGGAAGCATGCCGCTTATTGACACTCTGTTCCGAATAGTAGCAGTTTTTCTAATCGGTCCTAATAAATCTGCTCCCTATAAAAAACAAATTTATCCTAACTATGATTGACTTCGCGACGCGCTACGCCGACGCCGTTCCGCTGCAAGCATTGATAGCGTCCACGTCACAGAAGGTCTTTAAAAATGTTTTCCAGAGTCGGAATTCCGAAAGAAATCGTCACAGACCGAGGGGCAAGATTCACCTCAGAACTCATGCGAACGTCAACCGACTCTTGTCCTTCTAGACCCCCCATACGACACCTTATCATGCCATGAGCAACGGATTGATAAATTTACAACGGAACGATGAAGACAATGCTAAGACGAATGTGCCAAGAAAAACCAAGACGCTGGTAACGTAACTTGGAACCGTTGCTTTTTGCGTACCCAGAAGTAGCCTAAACCAGTCCCGGATTCTCGCCGTCTGATTTGGTACTTGGCCGATATGTTCGGGGACCTATGACAGTCCTGAAAGAACTATGAACTGGTGCGGCCGTGGAGGAAGACTTACGGACCACATACATACCACATCGAGTGACGCACAGACTCGAAGAGACGCCACAGCTTCCCAGGAAGAGCTGCAAAAGGGGAAGATGACGCAAAAGAAATACTATGACGGAAAGGCTGTTTCACGACAGCTTCAACCTGGAGATTGCGTCCTCGAACTCCTTCCAACCGACTCCCAGCTTGCCACCGGTCAGCACAACTGCAGACTCACTCCAATACCTGGCTTAGGCACACGCACAATACTTCCGAGATGTCTCCAGCTCTGCACACTATGTAATCAATTTTCTGAAAAATTGTCTCAAGAAAAAAAACCATATGTGACAATATCAAATTAATATCTGTTTCTGTAAAATTACACGTCAAGACCTGAGATTGCTCTTAGCACTTGTATTCATTGAGCTACAGGAGCCGACAATAGATACACTATCATTCGACACCCAGGTGCAGACAGCGTTGAGACACTCCTGCACCTATTCAACAAAGTACACTTTTCCAGGCGCCTCCCATGATTTTAGAGGAAGACTATGATAGCGGCTTCTCTGAAAAAGGGTAAGGACCCTTCTACGAATTACGATCTATCTACGAACGCCTGAACGCCCAGACAAGCCGCCTGTGGAAGCTTTCACAGAGAGTTATTATTGGGAGACGCGTACTTATTAGAGTACAATGGCGTGCCAGAGAGCTGCCAGGCTGGCTACCAGCTACCAGCTCGTCACCCTTAAGTAATACTTAAGGGATGCCTTCATTAATGAATTGTTTTGCAGAACAGTACTTTTTACCATGAGAAGGGATATGACATTGATTGGTGTTTCTTCATCCTGAAAGACCTCAGTTTATTTGGGGTTCTGGTAAATGTGTTAAACACCCTTGTTAGTGACCTCGCCGAGAGAACGCTTCACGCAAGAGCCGATAGTGCACTGTGAAGGGTTAACGTGCAACAAAACAGCGTGCTGCAAGTTCGAGTTTTTAGCCGCACTCTGTCAATTAGGTTGAACTCTCTTTGAAACGCATCGCTTACTAAAATTTCTTATTCTATGCATGAACACGAGGAACAGTTATCTTTTAGTTCTGGTATATGTCAATTTGTGAATGTGTAGTGCAGTTTGGTTTCAAAAAACGTGCCCGTTGGATAGACAAGAACGGTTTTAAAGCACAATCTTAAAACAATACTTCCTAACATTTTTGTTCTATGCATGAACACGAGGTGCAGATATATTGTACATCATATATATGCCAATCTGTGAAGGTGAGTTCCAGCTTTGTTTCAAAAAACGTGCCCGTGCACAGACAATAACGGTTTTAAGCACAATTTAAAAACAATACTTGTGTCGGTCTCCAGGAACCGTAGAATTCATACGGCCCCATATATTACTCTAACGGCTTTCAGATTAGTGTCAGAAAGAAACACCTTTTTTATGAGTAGTGTTGGACTAAAACTTACATCATATCTCACATTACAGAGCTTAATCCTAAACGCCTAAAAACAATCGACATTCTAAAAACCATGCTATGCACCCCTACAGAACGGACAAGGAACTCCAGTTACTTGTTTTTACCAGTTTGTAGGTCTCGATTGGACTAAAGCGCGGTGCGTAGGTCTGCTGCAAAAATGGCACAAAAATCTCGACGCAGAGTTGCTTCTCGGACTTCGCCTTGCTTGTGAGGCTTTACGCACAATTCCATTTCAGAGACTGTATGGCGACAGCGATAAGTGGTTCGTGCATCAACAGATGATATCAAAGAACTCGGTGTATGCCTCAAACATGATGGCTGGCACAAGCCATTGCTTACATTCCACCCTTCGTTACACATTCATTCTTAAATTGTGGATTCATTTGTCAGCCTTTCTCAAGTAGGATAAAAGAGGAAGCTTCTGAATTCGAAGTCGCGTTTAGGAGCATTTCCTTCACGTGTCGTGTGACCTTTAGCTAAACAACTTGAGAAACACAAGGAACCCGGAATGGCGTTTCCGCAGCATTTGTTGTGTTTATGGGACACGAATCGATGGGAAAAATTTTACTGTGATACATCCAAGTCTGTGACTGCTGTGTCATCTAATGCGCATGAAGAGAATTTTCCCGTCTGAAACTATATAAAGGCACATAACGGTATTTTCATAGCAGAAGTATACCCCCTACTTAGTTTTTTATGTTACATTGTCCAATGTCTAATTTCAAAGTTTATTGTGAACACAATATACAAAGCGATAAAAAATATGCAGTAATTCGTCTTTTCAAGGCTATCTTACGAGCATATACCTAAAACATAAAATTATATATATGGTGGTTTCCAGGCCATCCTGGGATTGTCAGGAAACGGTGCACGGATGAAACGGCTGCTGTAGCTGCAAATAAAGACACACTTGACTAAAGAACGGTCCCTGCACCGACATCGAGCCACACATAAGCCATCAACTGGGCAGTCTCGTCGAATCACCGATTTGGCAGTCTCGTCGAATCACGGCTGCCGTACACCATGAGCCGCTGCTCACGAGGACTCCCGCTGAGTTGTCTCTTCGTTTTCGTCGATGCTTGGAGTCTGGCTCCTAGTTTGTCCTAGCCAAACCTCGCATTGAAGGAGTCTCTCAGAAATTCTTCACCAGCTCCAGTGCATTTCGCGGCCATCCTTTCGACTTCACCTGTAATATTTCTCCTGTCCAACTTTTTGGTGTTTGGTGAAGACTAAACAATGTTGTTTTTTGATGATCGAGCTGAGAGGACGATCTCAATACGATGACCGACGTCCGATTCTTGAAACCGGTGAGAGATGAGGACTGGCTTTCTTGCTGGATTTTGAATTTATTTACCCTATTTGCACTACTCCAAGTATCTACATCAGGAAAGAATGACAGCTACTTTGTCCCTATGTTCGCAGCATTGTTTACGGCCAAGATTTATACTGAACTCGATCCCCTCGACCGTCGGTCCTCCGACACAAAACTATGCTTTTGATCCCAAAAACCACGCCTTCAAAGGGGCGTTTAAGAAAGATCGAAAAAACTTTTTAAACAAGATTCTTGTGGACCATGGATTGGCCACAAGAACTAACCTATCCTAAACATGTCCCCACCCCTAGTCAAATAACCCAACACCCTTTCATGGAATTCATTGTACGGTTCCCACGCACGTTATTGCAACCGACAAGCAAATACAAAACATTTGCCACCTAAAGTCACTGACGCGCGAAGTAGCCCAACCATAGGGTTACGTGGGCGACACGTGCACAAATCGAAAGCAGAACGCCCAGAGCTGTCTTCGCGCGGCTAACATTCTAGAATGTCTTCGCCTTGCTTCATCGCCTTTGTACCACCGCGGGCGACCACAATAAAGGATTCCTGGGCCAATCCCTTCCCCAGACTAAGTAACGCCTCCGCCCACCCGCTGACTTGCGCGAAGAGATGCTCCAAACCCAGGCGAACATTCTTTGGGCAAATGACCCATAGACGAAAAGCATGTACGCCGGCTTTGTAAAATCATCACAGAGTATGCCGCGCGCCTTTTAGGATCTCAGAGACGGCATCCTTTTGCTTACCATTTCTATAAACCTTGAAGAACGACCGGGCTACCTCCCCACGTCGGAAGCCTTAATAGCATCGCGGGCGTTCTCCGAAAGAGACCAACTCGATAAGACTGCTTTCACTGCTATGTACCCGTCCACCTTTCTCTGAGACCATCCAGTCGAGCTGACCACATAGCAATATAACAGAAGTACTCAGGCTAAGGACCCCCGTATTTTGCCACAGAAAAGGAAGGAACACACAGTATGCTCTCAGCAGGCGTTGATTTCGCGTCCTTGCGGCTGTATTACGGAACGGGAGCGTGGCAATTACAAGCGGAAGCACCCCTGATACATCAGCTACGGTGGCTTTTATTGAATAAATCTGGAGCCAGAAATTAAGATCTAGTATACTAATTTTTTCTACAAACTGCCCTAGTTGAAACTTCACTGCCTGTATACCAAACCTGCACAGCACTGACGTGACCGTAACGAGCCTGTTCGAGGTCAGTTTAGTAGTGTCTCCTTTGCCCTTGTACATGTGCTTTATTCTGCTGGTTTTCCGCGTGTCGGGTTTGTCTCTATTTTGTCTCCTAGTGCTGATGGCTCATAGTAGATTTTCCTTGTTCTTTCGCCATAATTGTTGTATTACTCCATAAATATCGTACTCTTGCCTACCCCGGTGCTTTTGGGGAGCTTTTTCTTGTCTTTTTTGCTGTTTGAGCTTCTCCCCGTGTATCTGTAAAGATTCCGGCTGCCCGTTGTGAGATCTCAGTGCCGCTGCAGTGCCTCATCATCTACCTTACAGAGTGTGTCCGCGGTAATTGCGTGAAGGTCCCTATTCAAGCACCCTACATCATCCTACCGACGCGCATATCTCACCGCACTACCCACCCGTATCAAGTTGCCCATCCATATGCTCGCACTACTACTTTTTCTGCCTCTTTTTTTCCCCGTGTAACAGTGGACTGCAATGGCCTTCCCTGTGACGTTCCAGCCATCACGTGTTCATCAACATTTAAAGAGAAGGTCACCACGCACATTTCCATTTGACAACCTGTGTACATTTATCTGTAACCCAGCCCTTAAGTAATACATCCTACATAGGGGTCTTTAGAATATTAAAGTGATGTGATGTGATGTAAAAATAGGCCAATGCATCTTCACCCTTAAGCATCTTCCCGTGTTCGTTTATGTGGGGATTGTGCGTTTTCCTAATGACTGCTCATCATTCTATAGCTTTTTTGGTGCTTCTTCACGGCTTCCTTGTGTTTGTGCTACCCATCGCTCACTGCACTCTCTTATTTCCGCCTACACTAAATGCTACACTTCCTGTTTTAGGTGCCTATATTGCTCCCGTTTTATGTCCACCTCCACCTAATCTGGCCCCAGCCTCTTGGCCAGCCTGTGCTCTCTTTACGCATGTCTAAGCCTTTGTCTGACCTCCCTGACTTCTATGTTCAAACCAGGTTCTTGGTGTTTCCTTTCCCCTCCATCAATTTCGCCATCTACCTTGACAATAGTTTTCTGCATAGTTTTTATGAGAAGGTAATATTACGTTTCTTCCGCATCATTTATTTCTATGCTAGCATCTCAGCTTTTGGCTATACGGCAACTTGTTCACTGCTTAACTTAGCGTATTGCCCGTTCGGTACGGTTTGGCGACCCCCAGTTTATGAGAACTTCGCGTGGCTTTGGCGGTTCCAGAGAGATCGTAGTTAGTATTTTTGGATACACATGGCACTGCTTCCTGCGAGGGAGTGTGGGCAGAGTAGTGTGACTTCGTTTGTTTAAAAGGGGATTTAGGTTTGCTGGAAAAGTAGAAGACACTCTGGAGCACCCAGCCGGAGCTTACACAAGTAGATACGCGTTAGTACCGCTGAAGGACTTTGATTGCGCTATCAAAGCTTCTGGGTGATGCCAATGATGTCATCACTGGAGTCTCACTCCCGTGCAGCGAATATACCGCCTCCATTTTGGCCTGAACACAAAGGGTCTTGAGGTTTTTAGGTGATGGGCAGCGCTGATTGGCATGGTGATTGCCCCAACCTTGAGCACAAACAGACGGCGTCTCTATAGACGCTACTCTGTCATTGGGGTCATAGAAATTGGTAGGGGGCTGAAATTTTGGCCTAGGTGATTGTGTTTGTGCCTTTTATGTGGGTGCGGTTGTTTGTACCGCAAGAGGGGGAAGGCGAACCACAAGTAGGCCAAAACACAGCGGCAGCGCATTTATTAGGTCCCTTAAAGACTAAGCGCGCAAGGTTTCCGTGTAGAGCAGGTTAAGGATCTACCTCGAGAGAGACAGGCAAGCGCTGTTCTACCTTGCGACTTGGCTGAAGAAGTAGTTGAAGTAAAAGTGGGCCTCCGTAAGCGCAAAGCACAGCTCTGTGTCCGTGGTGTTGAAGGTTGGTATACCGGGGAATTTATTACAAGACTGCTTGCAGAAGAAGCCCCGCTGATGCCTCACCTCAGAATTACAGCTGATTGCGCCTAGTATGGTGTCTCAGAGTCACAATTTTGTATGTATTGCAGGCCGCCTTGTGAACCGGCGCCAGCTGAAAAATAAGACGGAGACAAACTGCTGGCGTAAGAGCCTCGAGCTAACTTCCTTCTCCTCTTCTCCTATCAGAGTGCAATCGCCTAGCAACGACGGTTGGGTTGCGTGTATACTGAGACGAAAGTTGTAGATCCGTACAAAGATCTAAATTTTTTTCTAAGTACAAATCAAGAAATGTTGTGAACACAAGTTGCATTTCGATTGGTGCTATCTAAGTGAGTAATAAAATTCACGAGGTCTAGAATGGGGAATATAAACAAGGTTCCGGGAACAAGGCGGGGGTACAAACAATTTGTAACAATTCAAGGAATGCAGAAACAATACATATGTGTAACAACACGCAAAAAACTTTACTAAGAGAAATATGTTTGTCATAAACCGTGTGGGTTATTATTAATAGCTCATTTTGCGTAAGTTTTGTAATTGTGTGTAGTAAGCTATTTTAAGTTTTTGTGGGAGTGAAAGAATATTTTATCCTGCATGTACGATATTTCCGCTAGGTTAAGGATAGTATTGTTACCATAAATATATTCGTACTGGGAAAGCTTTGAATCGATACGTTGTACGGAGTTTTAGCACTTTTCTCGCTCTCCACGACTACGGTTGTTTTGTAATCCCGTGCCTGTTAAGAGTTCATGGTGGTTCGTTGCTTAATATTGGTAAATAATGTGCAATTCACAGTGCCGATACTATATTCAGCACACAGCTCACTGCAATAAAATAAAAGCTAGGTGTACCAAAAAATGAATATATGTTCCTCATGACTACCTGCACGTGATTATTTCGGGTACAATATGATAAAAAGTAGAAAAAAGGGTGCCGTGTTCTGGTACAATGCTTTTGTATTTAAGTGAGCGTAAATCGCGAAAGATGCTTTTTGTAGACTCTGCCTATGAGCTGCGCCCAGCGGATTGACGAGTCCAATATTTCAATAAATATTTACAATTATATACTTTCAAGAGTTCATCATCATGAACTTCCAACTTACACACGTAAAAGAATTACTTTTCACGTGGAGAAAAATTATTTATTGATGAATTTTAAATATTTAGGTTAATTTCTCGAAGCCAGAGCATAATGGAGTTCTCGGAAAATTGTTATAAGGCGTAAGTTTCGGATAGACTAATACCACTGAGCTATCAACTCGGGATTACGTTAGCCCAGGAAAGAAGCAACGCATAATCATTTAAAAATAAAAATTAAACTTGTTTTGCTCTTGTAAAGCAGGTGAATTGCGATGGTGACTCCTTCATGCGTGTTGCGACACCACGCAAAAATGCGGGTCCCTGACAATGCCTGGAACCTCGAAGCTCAACCCTTTGTGTCGTTGTATATATGTGGGGTGGTAGAACGCAGAGGTCCCAGCTGTGCTTGCCGAAACTCCGTACAGCCCGGCAGTTGGATTCTCTCGGGAACATTTCTGGTCCCACGGTAACGGTTCGAAGTTGGCGGGTCGCTGGTCAATGCGTAATGCCAATGAAGTACGACCCCTCACGCCCTTGTACGAAAGCGTTTACCAAGTGCGGAGTCTCGTAACCTTTAAGCCTTATCAGTTCAATTTTGAAAGGAATATTATTGGCGGTAAATTTGTAAGCGGGGGGTGATTTCCGGCAATGTTGATATACTGACGTTTATGAGAACGCACAATGCCATCGACGTTTCTTTTATCGAGACGAACTCCGCTCAAAAATAGCTGGATACATATTGTATGTAGCGGATCCATTCAAGTATCGATATTGGCCTTCAGTATAGTAACACATAGCTAAACGTTCGTATGGATATAAGCTTACCCAAAGATGGCTGGAGCATACAATGTAAAGTCCTATCGGATTTCGTATTCTTAGCAACTCTGTGGTGAACTGACGTAATAGTGCATGTGAAGGCTGAGAACGTACATTACCGATAACGCTGATATAATATCGGCCAAAGCTCTAAAATACGGCATAAATATGTCGCTCCCTGCGTGATTGCTTTTTTGTAGCTTGCGTTTTTATTGTTACGGTTTATGTACTGGTAACCTGTTTAATAAGAAAACTTCATGCAAACACTTTTTCTGTTTGAAAGTGAGCGGAAAAAGCACGCGCTAGACCAAATTCAGGAACCAGCCTTCACAAATTCCTGTCACTCAGCCCCTACTCAGTCGCTTGCTAATGCTGCCCCAGAGTAAGGAGAGCTCGCTGAACCTCTGTACCTCGTCAAAATTCCTACCCGCGCCCGGCACAGTTAGGAAGTCAGACAGCACGTAGTCAATATAAACACGAGGAATCAGCACAGGCGGCGGAGCTGTCGTAACACTAACGACCACACACTTCTGGGCTGAGGGCATCCAGGTCTTCGAATACCAAAATTGTCGGATTTTCAAAAGAAGCAGAACGTATTCCTTTTTACCTCACATATGTTCGAGGCACGCTGTTGAAGCATGATTTATTTATTAAACGTAGTTGAAAACCAAGGAATATGGAACCTTGCATTCCACTTCCCAAATCATTTGGTTTGTCCTTCGGTTAATGTCGACCACTGGCAGACATTTACACGAACAGAATTAGCATTCGAAGTTTTGACACAACAGTTATTTTTGTATAGCTCTGAAGCAACGAACAAGGGTTCCGTAATATTTTGATGCCTTCGTTATTTTTACCCGTTGATGTACGGTGGTACGTATGCTCTATTGCAAAATACCTCGGCATGACGGCGCGGCAATTATAACACCCCCAATAACCGGCTAAAATCTGGTGGCGTTTTTTATTTGGTAGTTTCACTGCGTTTACTTAAAAACCATAGAAGGGCTTTTTTGTTTTACGTTGTAGAAATCCCAAAATTCCACGATATTGTTTTCTCAAGAAGCTCGTAAAATGACGAACAGAAGAACAAACACCTCTGACAACACAGTGACCCTCCGCGGTGGCTCAGTGGCTAAGGCGTTGCGCTGCTGAGCATGACGTCGCGGGTTCGATTCCAGGCCGCGGCGGCTGCTTTTCTGATAGAGGCGAAAAGCAAAAACGCCCGTGTGTACGAGATTTCGGCGCACGTTAAAGATACCCAGGTGGTCAACATTATTCTGGAGCCCTCCAATACGGCGAGCCTCATCGCCTGCGTTGAGTCGGCGCGTTAAGCCGTATAATCAATCTGACAACACAGTGGGGAAAATGTTAAGCTATGACGTCTTCAAAAAATATATGGTGTGGTAAAAGGACACATGTTTCTAGTATAAAACATTTGGCGTTTTGATACATCAATTGAACGTACAGCCGTAAAAGCAATGATGCGTTTGCACATGTTTTTGGTTTTGTGTGTGTCATTGGCCGAACCCTAATTTATCACCAGGCCACCATTTATTTTCGGATTCCCGAACTTCTCATATGTATGGATGTCATACTGTTTTTACACTGCTATTCTCGGTTAAACAAGATGTGTACTGTCGATACACAAGAATTCCTGGATAAATCGCCGCCAACTTTAGAGAACAGAAATAGAGAAGCACTAATTCAATACTTTTGTACTAATTCGTACGATACCCATTATAAGCAAACGCCTAGTTGCTCCGTGTACGAAAAATGATTGTTGTATATATCAGGTACCGAAAATGAACAGTGCTGTAAAGAGTAAAAGAAACTCGGGATTGCGCGGATATGGAATTTGAACACAGGCTCTACAGAGTAAGTGCTGCTTCCTATCGTTTTACTTCTTTTTATATTTGTGGAGGTACAGCACCACCATAAAAAAACATCACCATAGAAAATACATACAGTGTCGCCATTCTTACCCTTTCCTTGCTTTGTCGTTTTAAATCTTATTCTGTGTAGTATATGATCGAACACGCTATACCCAAGCAGGCACTTTCTCTTGCATTTGAATGCTTCAATAAAACCGACACCCTCTCCTGAAAACCTGCCTCGCTTGTCTACCCTGCAGATGACGCTTAAGCTATACCATACGCACCATTGAAATACTGCAAAAGTGCAAAGCAATATGGGGTCACATGGCTTGCCTTCGATATTTTAAGCGTCTAGTACATCATGCATATTCGTTTCAAATGAACGTTTTAACCAGTGGTTCTTGTCGACCACCACAAGACAGCACCCCCGTTAAGCAGTTACTCAAAGCACGTTGCACACTTAACGGTTCGTTAAAAATCAAAGCCTCTGCTTCGCTTCACTCCGAGCCATTTGCTCTGTCGCTACGCTTTAAGTGTTATTGTCTGGTTTTTAGTAAACAAAAAAAAGAAGTCGCCTCCTACTGAACTTGTATTCTCCTTCCCGTATTCGAAACTTCGATGATGATGATGATGTTTGGAGTTTAATGGCGCAAGGCCGACTAAGGGCAAAGAGCACCAAACAATAGTGATTACATGAAAATGGCATGGAAGTAAAAGTAGAACATTTATGTAAAAATAAACCAAGTAAAAGACAACGTAATGAAGATGACTGGTGTAAAGGGCCAGGTTGTCAACATCATGATAAGAAATGAGATGTAAAAATTATACATCGGTAAAAAACTCGAAAACGCTTTTGGTTGAAAACATGGCTTCATCTCCTAGGAAGTAGGACGGGTGTGGTGGAATATGTTGCGTGTGTAGTTGAGGGAAGTATTTGTGTCGTGTTGTGTCAAGTGCCTTACGTTGTATAAGGATGTGGATCACGGATAGGGCCTCTCCGCACCTGCTGCACAGAGGTCTTGGAGATGCAGTGAGAAGGTGCGAGTGCGTTGCATGAGTGTGCCCTATCCGTAATCTACCCAAGGCGTCTTCGGTGTATCTAATACGTGTTTCGGTGGTGTATGGTCCCAAGTGTTTTTTTATTACGTGTAACTTGTTGTCTGTTTGTTCACTTCAGTGTGTTTGCCATGTTTTGCGAAGTTGTTGTCTGATGTGTGGTTTCACGTCGGTGTAGGGTAATGTGGTGATGTCTACTGTATTCGTGAGTGTAGCAGCACCAGCCATTCGGTCCGCTGCTTCATTCCCGACTATACTACAGTGACCAGGGACCCAGCAAAGAACGAGTTCAAATTTGCGTACATACGCAGACATAATACCCTTGACGATCAGATTGACAACGTGGTTTTTAGAAGGCATTGTTGACAACAGTGCCCGTACAACTCTGAGGCAATCTGTATAGATAATGGATTGTGGGATGTGGCTTTGAAGTATATGATTGACAACAAGAAGTACACCGTAAGCCTCTGCCGTAAAGATACTAGTATGACTATTCAGAGTTTTGGTGACACTAAGACCGGGCCCATGCGCCGCGCAGGACACAGAGGTGGAAGTCTTAGAGGCATCCGTATAATATTCAGAGCACTCATACTTCTGCTGCAAATACAAGAAATGCTGCAGAATTGCACATGTGGGAGCTTGGTTTTTATCTACATGTGTGAATAATGTGTCGCATGAGACAGGGCGGAGATGCCATAGTGCTATGAAATCTGTTACAGAACTTTGGATGGTATCTAAAAAGGAGACAGCAAGCTCTGACGCTTCCTCTCTAACTCTGTAAGAGACACGACAAGCGGAGCCCTAGATGAAGCACAGGGTCCAGCATTCTGAGGGATGTTTTAGTGGCTGACCCGAAGACAACGCTGCCATAGTCCAATCGTGAACCTATCAAGCTGATAAAAACACGCAACAGAAGCTATTTGTCAGCATCAAAAGAGATGTTGGAGAGAACCTCCAGGATATTCATTGTTTTTAAGCATTTATGTTTTAGTTGTTTTATGTGTGGTATGAATGTGTGCTTTTTGTCAAAGATTCTACCTAAAAACTTGTGTTCCTTTTTTACAGGAATCGAGACACCGTGGAGTTGAATGTCAGGATCCGGTCGGATGCCACGCCTCTTGGAAAACAAGACACAAGTGCACTTCCCTGGATTAAATTTAAAACCGTTGCTATCTGCCCAACCAGCTAGCTTGATAACACCAAGCTGAACGTGGCGCTCACAGACAGACAAGTTACAGGATTTAAAGGACAGCTGAACGTCGTCTACATAGATCGAACAGGAAATCGACGGTGGCAGCGCCTTCCTAAGGGAATTCATTTTCACAATAAAAAGGGTGCAACTTAAAACTCCACCTTGCGGCACTCCATTTTCCTGCACATGAACGCTAGAGAGTGCAGTTCCAACTCGCACACGAAAGGTTCTTTGAGACAAGTAGCTGGCAAGTGTGTTCATCATGTTACCTGCCATGCCGAATGACTTGAGGTCGCTTAGGATGCCATACCGCCACGCGGTATCGTACGCTTTTTCTAGATCAAAGAATACTGTCATACAGTACTGCTTATGAAGGAAAGCATCTTTTATATACCCCTCTAATGCAACGAGTTGATCGTTGGTAGATCTCCCCGCCCTGAAGCCTGCCTGGCAGCTCTCGAGAAGACCATTGTACTCTAAGAAGTACCCGAGTCTCCTGTTTATCATCTTCTCAAAGAGCTTACACAGGCAGCTTGTCAGGGCATTGGGGTGATAACTGGCGGGAGAGGAAGGGTCCTTCCCTTCCTTTAGGATAGCCACTACCATGGCCTCTCTCCAAGAGCGAGGAATGTGCCCCGAAAGCCATATGTTGTTGTATAGATGTAGGAGGGTTTCAAGAGTGTCTGGGTGTAGGTGTTGTATCATTGTGTATGTAATCTTATCTGCGCCTGGAGCTGAAGGTTTGCACGAGCTCAGGGCAGCCCTCCACTTATAGAGAGTGAATTCAGAGTTCTAAGAAGTTTTTGATTTGTTTTTGTCGTGTAAGGGCTTGTTTTCTGCGGATGTTTTGTGTTACATGAGAGTGTTTGTGTAGTGTGCTGAGCTGGACAATTGTTCAAAGTGTTGTGCAAGCGTGTTGGCCTGGTCTTTGAGTGTGTACCCTGTTGTGCTAACCAGGGGCAGGCTGTGTGTCTGTTGTCCTTTTAGCTTGCGTATCCGTGTCCAGACTTTGTGAGTGTCGGTGTATGAGTTGATGGAAGTGAGGAAGGCGCGCCAACTCTCTCGTTTCGCCTCACGACGCACACGCTTCCCAAGAGCCTTTGCCCGTTTAAAGGAAATGAGATTATCTGGCGTGGGGTACCGGCGAAGGACACCCCACGCCTTGTTCTGGGCCTCTCGCGCCCGCCTACAGTCCTCGTTCCACCAGGGCCTCCTTGGGTTGCGGGACGCACTGGAGGCCTGGGGCATGGACTTTTCGGCGGCATTGAGTATGTGTGCCGTGACGAGTTGGGCTGCTTCCTCCACGTGTAAGTGTTTTATGTTTGTGTGGTGTAGTTTAGATGTTTCTGTGAATGTACTCCAATTTGCTTTTGATTCATTAAACCTGTTCTGGGAAGATGGACTGCATGGGTCTTCATTTATGTACGTTAGGGAAGTGGGGAAGTGGTCACTACCATATGTGTCCGCGCCCACGCCCCACTCAAGACATGGAAAGAAAATTGCAGAGCCACTAGCCAAGTCAAGATGCGAGTATGTATTGTGTCCTAAGTTATGGTATGTCGGCTGTTTTTTGTTGAAAAGGCATGCTCCTGAAGATGTGAGGAATTTCTCTATCAGGCGACCTCGGGCATCCATTCTAAAGGAGCCCCAAAGAAAGTTGAGCGCATTAAGGTAGCCTGTTCGTATGTATGGTTCGGGCAGCTGGTCGACCAGTGCCTTGAAGTCAGAGCTCGAGAGTGCATGATCAGGAGAGATGTAAATGGAGCATACCGTTATCAAGCTATTAAATATTATCATACGGATTGCTACAGCCTCAAGGACAGTGTTCAGAGTGACAGGGTGGCAGGGTAAGGATTTCTGGGCGACAATTGCCACACCTCCTGAAGAGTGTGTGCAGCCAACCCTGTCCTTTCTGAATACCATGTACCTATTCAAGAAATTTGTTTAGAATTGAGGTGGGTTTCCTGGAGACACATAATACTTGGCTGATTGGCATGCAGCATCTCATACACATCGTCAAGATTTTTAAGGAGGCCTCTGCAGTTCCATTGGATGATGTTTTCATTTCCCATTATTTAAATTTAAGAAAAACGGGAGTGTGTGTGTATGACTGTTTGTTCATGTGTCCTCTTTCGGGGCTGTTATTCTAGGATTTCTAGGCCTTTCTGTCGGCTTGGACATGGGTGGCCGTTCGTTGCGCTGCGTTGCAGGCAGGAACGGCGCGACATCCATCTCCTCATCGGATGCCAGAAGGGTGCCCGAAGGACCAGGAGCCCTTCGTTTGACCCGCCACCGCCAAGGGCGTCCGGGACACCTAAGGTGGCACAGCAGGTGCGGTGGCGGTGGGAGCCGATGCGGGGCCCCCGGTTTCCATCCGGTCGGCACCCTCCAACGCACTGGAGGACAGTGAGGCAGAGGCGGAAGCTGCACCCGTCCCTACAGAAGAGTTGTTACCACGACCGCTGCTGCCTCAGAAAGCGGCGTGGCGACGGATTGGGCTGCCTGAGGCACCCTAAGGGGGGGCGGAAAGGGACCAGGTCAGACTCGCTGAACTGCGTCCCTGTGGACCCCAGACGCCGCTCCGCCCCCCGGCGAGCCGCGTCGGCGTACTTCCCCTGAGGGAAAGAGGCGAACCTCTTTCGCGCCTCTGGGAAGGTGATGTTGTCAGTTGCCTTCACATCAATGATCGCCTTCTCCTGCTTAAACTTCTGGCAAGTTCGAGAGTAGGCAGAATGGAGTCCCTGGCAGTTGGCGCAGGGGAGGGCTGACGATGGACAATTATCAGATGGATGATCATGCTGAGCGCACTTTGCGCAGGTCAGACGACCACGGCAGGAGTTGGTTCCATGCCCGAACCGCTGGCACTTAACGCAGCGGCCCGGGTTCGGAATGTAAGGACGAATGGAGCATCGGATGAACCCTGCGTTGATATGGTCAGGAAGTGAGGAGCAGTTGAAGCTCATAATAATATGTTTCGTGGGGATTACCTTATCATCTCTACGCATCGTGATGCGGCACACGGCTGTGACACCCTGATCCTTTAGACCTTCAAGAATGTCGGCATCTGTCTCGTTAAGAAGATCTGCGTCAGAGATCACACCTTGCGAGCTATTCAGGCTGCGGTGGGGTGTGACCCTGATGTCCAGATCGACCATTTTCGTCTGACCAAGAAGTGTGGTTGCCTGCTGCTGGTTTTTTACCTCGACGAGCACTTCGCCTGTGCGTTGTTTTTTGGCATTGTAGGTTTTCCCAATTATTCCATCAAGGTATTTTGTAATCAAAAACACTGATTGGGAAGCAAGAGGGCGGGCTGTGTAAAGAGATTCGATAACCAGGAAACGAGAGTATTTGTCTGGCTTTGGGAAGCTCATGCTTGGAGGGGGAGATAAAAAAATACTTCGGTGCGGCCCCTTTTCAGGGACCGACACGTTTGGAGGGGGTTTTGAATTTTCCATACAGCATGGAAAAAAAGCAGGGGACGGGGGTACCTTCTTCTCAAACCTTACCCTGATAGCCTGAGAGGTCCCGGAGCTCCCAGCCTGGTAAACAGACAGGGAGCCCATCCGCCGGAGCTTGACCTGGGCTCCGACGGCCACCATTTCAGGCTTCTACCCTTCACCTTTAAACACATCACCACTGTAGGTTACAGTTTTTGTTGGGGGCTCGGGGTCCGCGGTGTCGCCAACACCGTCACCAAGAATACTCAAGGTGCCCCGTGTGGGGATTCGAAACATCGAACACTTCTCTTTCCACGTAACCTGTGTTAGATACATCGTAACAAAACATTAGCAACATCACTAGAGAGGAATGAGACGATATTCTTGCAAGCATTGCAGGACAGCTATGCAAAAAATGTCAGTACCGTTCAGCCTGCCAAACATGTATAAAAATCACATCTTCAAGACCAAGTTGTACCAAGTTGCCTAAATACGTATATAAAAGTTTATTGCTGACAACGGCCACTGCGGTAGCACTTAACCTCAGCGCTCCTGTAACCAGATTTTCAAAATAGAGTACATGGTGTCTCTCTGCTAACAAATCTTCACCACCTCATGTAAAATAAATGCGCAAGTTATATCCAACCGTGTTCACCATGTCTCAGTCGGTTCGTCCTTGCACACATTTCCCGTATTTTGGACCAAAGGAACACTGGCAATGTTCACAGTATTTACGAACATTCAAAGTATGTGAATGCATCCCTTGCATTACAAATCATATCTACAAAGAAATGGTAATTCATTCAAATTGACCTTTTAGAAGTTGACAAGTTTACCATTTCACAGTATTCTCTGTGCTCGCATATGCGTGCAAAAACCAGCATACACAAATTGTTTCAGCTTTGTCACAACGTACATTAGGAGGGATAATTTTTCTTTGCTGCCGTCAATGAGCCAACATACATGCCAGTACGCCAGGTACTAGGATACGTTCATCATGCTGCATGAAATCTTGCTAAAAGCCAAAAAAACCTCAACAGGTATTTTTTCCACTTTCCACATCTTCACACGATACCGCAATGGGTTCTCTATTGATTGATTGATTCATTTTCTCCTACTGTCAAGCCACACGCCTGGATGCAATGACCAAAACAGAGAATCACAAGGGCAGCCCTATGGCAAGAAACGGAACCTCATAGTCTTAAAATATAATAACGAGGTGGGCCACATCTGTGAAGAAAGAAATATTGTTCATGCTAATTTAATGTACATTTACGTGCCCCATAGGAAGGAACATTTTCTTTGACAACAATTGAATGCTTTTTCCTAGTCGTGGTGGACAACTGCGTCACTGTCACGCGCATTGCCACAACACGCCATTACAGGCCTATCGCTGATTGCGTTTGTGAATATCATACGGCCATGGGTGCCACATGAACAGCTGTGGTATGACTTTTTCTGTTAAAAGCCTGCATGATTTCACCGCGTAATGGCATAATGTGATTTAGTAATCAATTTGATAAATATTTTACTTCTAAAGGATTGTTAGTTTTTACTATGCTGTTAACTTTTTTAAAGTCCTCCAAATCCCCCTTTCAGCACGCGAGAAATTCTCAGCCTTATTAGATGCATACATGATCAATGAGCGCGTTCTTGTCGTATGCGACATCTGCATTGTACCTCTCACACAAGTTTATATTGAGAATGCTGCTCGTGCAGGTGAAGTACTTGTTGGAGGGCATTCCTCATGAGTGTAACTAAACCGCTCTTCCGGGAAAAAGTCTCTGGGATAGCTATCAGTGCCTAGGACGACTGGGTTGTGTTTTATTCTCGACTGTCACCTTCCAACCCTCCAGGATCCTTGAAGTGTTCCTAGCAAAGGTTTTCTAGGCTAGGTCGCGGGGTCTTTCTAAACTTTTTCTTGATTCCTTATGTGCCCACCATGTTGCCGCGAACCATGTATGGGTTTTTTTATTTATTGTTTGTTTTTACTGCCGGGCCACGCCCGGCTGTGTTATCCGTGTTCCAAACGAAGTGCGTCTTACATTCTTTACTTTTAAGCCGCACGGGCTATCACATTCAGATAAGCAGACTGCTTCGTTCTAACTAGCCCAGAATAATCCTCTGTGATCTACAATGTGCTGGATGTGAACCGACGGTTCGAGAAAGACTTGCGCCGAAAGATAAAAGCCTGCAGAGCAGACGCCGCGGCATTCATTCGACGACACTCGCCTGTGCTAATCACTTTATTGACCGCTGCTTCGCCGCCTTTGTATTCTTTTGAGTTGTTAGGGGAGCACAAGTTCACTCCAATACACTTGTTTCTAATTCAAGACAACTGCGTCGTCCTTGGCTTCGTGACATCTGGTGGAGGTGCTGGGTACGCAGCCTTCATGCCCACTTCAACCTCTTGAAGCCGCCAAGCCAGTCCAACAAGAACCAGCCCCCGCCAGCAAGATTTACCACCTGAGTTCGACCTACTACCGGAAAACCGAAGAAGAAAGACGTCGCCACCAGTACCATGGTCAACCAAGCCAATCCTCTCGTCGTTCTGCAGCAGCCACGGGAACCGCCATCATTTCGACGAGCCCCCGCAGAAGACCCAAATGAATGGTTGGAAAACTGGAGCGCGTCCGAAAAATTCTACAGGTGGGACGACGCAGAAACGTTCCGGCATGTTTTCTTTTACTTGGAAGATTTCTCGGACTGTGCGCATACTACCGGCGCTTCGTCGCAAACTTTGCACGCATTGCAGAACCACTCACGCGGTTGACGAAAGATAGCACCCCTTTCAGCTGAAAAAACGACTAAGAAAAAGCATTCTGCGAGCTGCAAAAACGCCTGCAAAGCCCGCTTGTGCTCGCTCATTTCGACGAAAACGCCGAAACGGAAATGCACCTGAACGCCAGTGATATAGGCTTAGGTGCTGTACTCATCCAAAAGCAATGTAGTTGCGAAAAGGTCAGCGCCTATGCCAGCCGTGGTCTATCGACGGAGGAGAAAAACTTATCTGCCTCTGAGAAAGAGTGCCTGGCTATTATATGGGTGATTTCAAAATTTCGCCCATACGTGTATGGAAGACCATTCAAGGTCGTGACAGACCACAATGCGCTGTGTTGGCTCGCCAATTTGAAGGACCCCTCTGGCCGTCTTGGGCGGTGGATCTTGCGCCTGCAGGAATTCGACGTTACAGTCGTCTATAAATCTGGCCGGAAACACTTCGACGCCGACTGCCTGTCCCGCGCCCCCGTCGATCCACCACCACAAGACTCCGATGAAGACAGCGCGTTCTTCGGAATCGTGACGGAGAGCGACCTTGCCGCCTAGCAGTGTGCCGACCCCGACCTACGCGTAATAATCTACTACCTCGAGGGATGCAACGTCGCCGTTCCTAGAACCTTCAAACGCAACTTACCAGCCTTCAGCCTGCGAAATTCCGTCCTCGTGAAGAAGAATTTCAGCCCCGGATCGAGAACGAATTATCTAATTGTCGTCCCCGCAGACCTTCGTGACGAAATTTTGGAAGCGTGCCACGACGACCCGCCTTCTCGACATCTCGGCACAGCTCGCACTATTGAAAAATCAAGGCACGGTACTACTGGCCCCGTCTTACCTCTGACGTCACCCACTACGTCCGCAGCTGTCGTGACTGCCAGCGACGAAAAACGCCGCCGATGAGACCTGCTGAACATCTGCAGCCAATCGCCGTCCCATCGAGGCCCTTCCAACAGATTGGAATGGATCTTCTGGGCCCGTTTCCTACCTCACGATCCGAGAACAAGTGGATTGTCGTTGCGACTGACTACATGACTCGCTATGCAGAGACGGCCGCTCTTCCGAGGGGGACCGCTCAAGAAGTCGCGAAGTTCTTTATTAACCAAGTTGTGCTGCGACATGGAGCCCCTGAAATCCTAATCACGGACCGCGGAACGGCCTTCACTGCGGATCTTATGCAGGGAATCTTACGCTACAGCAACACGGATCTCCGAAGAACGACGGCGTACCACCCTCAAACGAACGGACTTACGAAACGTCTGAACAAGACGATCGCGGATATGTTGTCTATGTACGTCGACGTTAAACATAAGACTTGGGATGAAGTCCTCCCGTATGTCACGTTTGCGTACAACACGGCGACCCAGGAAACTACGCAGATGACACCGTTCGAGCTGGTCTACGGAAGACGGCCAACTACGATGCTCGACGCCATGCTTCCGCAAGTAGAAGACGATGACCTCAACGCCGACGTTCAAGGATACCTTCAGCGTGCGGAGGAGGCCTGCCAGCTGGCTCGAGTTCGTCAACGAACCAGCAGCTGGCGGATGCCGGGCGCTACAACCTCCGATGCCGACACGCCGAATACCACCCTGGGGATCGTGTGTGGGTTTGGACTCCCATCCGTCAATGCGGACTAAGTGAGAAGCTTCTGCTGCGGTATTTCGGACCCTACCAGATTCTACGACGTGTCGGCCAACTTACCTATGTGGTGATTCCCGATGGTGATTCCGGAACATCACGATGACGCACGCGGCCCGAAGTCGTCGACGTGGTTCGCTTGAAACCTTACGATGCAAGATGACGGACTTTTTTTGTTGTTCGTTCGGACTGTGTTTTATTTAAGCATCGGGTCGATGCACTCTTAGAGGGGGGGGGTAATGCCGCGAACCATGTATGGGTTTGTTTATTTATTGTTTGTTTTTACTGCCGGGCCACGCCCGGCTGTGGTATCCGTGTTCCAAACGAAGTGCGTCTTACATTCTTTACTTTTATGCCGCACGGGCTATCACATTCAGATAAGCAGACTGTTACGCCCTAACTAGCCCAGAATAATCCTCGGTGATCTACAATGTTCTGGATGTGAATCAACGGTTCCAGAAAGGCTTGAGCCGAAAGATAAAAGCCTGCAGAGCAGACGCCGCTGCATTCATTCGACAACACCCGCCTTTCTAGTCACTTTGTTGACCGCTGCTTCGCCGCCTTTGTATTCTTCGGAGTTGTTAGGGAAGCACAAGTTCAATCCAATAAACTTGTTTCTAATTCAAGACAACTGCGTCGTCCTTGGCTTCGTGACAATATCAATGGCCTTTATTTTAACGGCTTTGAATAAAGGTGTCATTACTGTAAAATGATATATCTTTTAAATACCATATCATATGCTCCTATAGAGATTTTTGTGACCTCTGCAAGGGTGGTAATTAGGACAATACTGGAGACAAACTGGACACCTACTAATTTAACCAATGCAAGGCCACCAAAGTTTTCTATTGACAAAGAGCTACTACTTCTAAAATTTATTTTTACTGGAGCGGTGTTACTGTATTCAGCAACTATTTGTCGACTGTTTCGTTCGGGGACGCCTTTTTTACGGCGAAAATAAAGCAATATTAGTGTCGCATTTTCCGGAGAAATATAGCAATTACCGCATTTGTTTTGTTATCTTTATTTGGCCACGTTTTCTTTTTGGAAGCTACGTTTGCCTGTGATCTTGTTAAATCTGGAAATTCATCTTGTGACTTTTCATCTCTTTATCTCCTGACTGGAAATTCATCTCGTGGCACCGTGACTGTTATCGAATGTCGGGGCCACGCCGTGACAACGACAACAACCGCCAGTGGTAAGCACCTTCGACCGGAGCTTCTACTCGCCGCCACTCCCACCGCCGCCAAAACTGTAAGGCCTTTTGTGAAATTTCTCGCGGGCTTGGACCGACTCTTCTTGAGCGAGAGGGTGTACGCGTGCTACGCCGGACTTCGCAAAATTTTATTCCTTTTTTTTCTCCTTTCTTTTCTACCTTTTATTTTTTGATACAAGCTTCCATTGCTTAGAGCATGGTCACCTGCCTCGTGAATTGTGAGCCGCTACCACTACGGCCCTGAACTTGCCCTAACATCACAAGAAGCGTCCGCGACTGGACTCTTCTCAACATCTTGAAGAGCAAGACGTAGAACCGAGTGGAATTCACGAGTAAGGTAGCAGCATAGACCTCGAAAAGGCTATCGCTCTAGGAAAGGAATTGGGTTGTAAGGACGCGGAGCTTCGGGAAAGGGTGAAGTCTGGGCAGGCTCGAGTAAGGCAAGAACGGCTGGCAGAGCGTGAGGTTGTGAAAGAAGCTGCAGAAAGCGCGAGGGAAGCATCCGAGCGGGAGCAGAAGACGTTAGAGATGAAGGTCCGGTAGCAAGAGCTTGCGAGAGATAGTGCTCAAGCTGATAGCTCAATACCTGAGGCCGCAGTCTATTGACATGCAACGGTGATCAGACCTGACAAGCTTATTCCGCCGTTTGATGACAGGAGAGACGATCTCGATGCCTACGTTGTCTGGTTCGAAAAAAATACGTTTTTGCAGAAGTGGCCTGGAAGTGAATGGGCAGCAGCTCTGAGCATGTACCTCGCGGAGAAGAGCTGACAGAGATAGGGAGAATGACCTCAGAGGACTCCCTAGATTACAAAAAAGTGAAGTTGGCTCTGTTTCAACGATTTCGCTTCACGTCTCAAGTGTACAACGAAAAGTTCAGGCACACGAAAGTGGAAGACGGGGAAACTGGCGTACAGTTTGTTTCCGGCCTTCCTGGCTATTTTGACAGGTGGCTAGAGACGTACGACTTCGGGAAAACTTTCGACGAACTGCGGGACAAGATGATCAAAAACTTGGGTAAGGTCCGAAACAAACCGAGAGGTGACCAGAGTGCAGACCAGGCCCCAAAATTAAGGAAGACGCAAGGTTGCTTTATTTGAGGCACAATAGGCCACCGTGCTAGTGACTGTCGAATCTCAGGATGGCATGCTAGCACCGGCATGTGCGAAAACCCTCGCCATAAAACCAAGAACTGTCGATATAAAGAGAGCGACGAAAAAGAGGTTTCGGCTTGCACCGTAGCAAACAACCAACATCTATAGGAGAAAAGGCCCGAATCCAAAGAAAAGAGTACGGTTGAGAAGCGAAACAAAAAGACCGATTTAAAGGTAAAGTTCTTGGTATTAAACCTACCTATCGTGACTGGACAAATGTACAGGAAGTCGATATTGGTGTTACGTGATTCCGGAAGTAATACTGTTATCGCGCGCCGTGATCTTGTGCCAGACTCTTGTTCGATGGGCCAAGCTTCCAGTGTGGTGTTCGTGGACAAACCTGCGCAGCAACTTCAAGAAGCGCTTTTTAATGTCCACACGCTCTCCTTTTCCGGGAGGATTTTGGCGAAATGCATGCACGATCCCCTGTATGATATATTGTTCGGTAATGTGCCAGGAGCCAGACCGCCCAGCGACCCTGACTGGAAATGGCAAGCACAAGTTCCCGAAGCAAAGACAACCCCAGGAAACTGTCAATAACCAGCTCAAAGTTTGAGCTGCCATAATACTAAAATGGACTTTAAGAAGCTCGTGGCTGTCGCAGAAACCAACACGCTGCCTACAGGTAGCTTTATCATCGTGGAGGTCACGAGAGATCTGTTCAAGGAAAAACAGGAGCAAGATGACAGCTTAAAAGTTTGTTTTCGGAAGCGGGAGACAGTATTTAAATCGAGGAGTGGCAACCACTACAAATGCGTCGTAGACAGGGGATTGCTCAACCGACAGTATCACATTTCGTCTGGACGGTCATTCAAGCAGGTGGTGGTACCCCATCCGCAAAACAACGGACAGAATCCTTGACAAATTTTACTGGCCGAGCTTGCATGCCGACGTGAAGCGATTTGTAAAGTCCTGTGACATCTGCCAAAGGACTGCACCGAAAAACAGTGGCGTTGCACCGTTAGGAAGCATGCCGCTTATTGACACTCTGTTCCAAAGAGTGATTGAATTCGCGACGCGCTACGCCGACGCCTAGGCGGTGCAAGCATCGATAGCGTCCATGTCGCAGAAGGTCTTTCAAAAATGTTTTCCAGAGTCGGAATTCCGAAAGAAATTGTCACAGACCGAGGGGCAAGTTTCACCTCAGAACTCAAGCAAGAAGTCAACCGACTCTTGTCCATCTAGACCCTCCATACGGCACCTTATCATGCCATGAGCAATGGATTGGTAAAGCTACAACTGCACGCTGAAGACAATGCTAAGACGAATGTGCCAAGAAAAACCAAGAAGCTGGTAACGTAACTTAGAACCGTTGTTAAAAATCAAACTGCGCGCAAATTAACGAGGACGTGAACACACTGAAGACACCACAAGCGAAGACAACAATGAAGAGACACTGCTCTTGTGGTGTCTTGAGTGTGTTCACGTCCTCGTTAATTTGCGCGCAGTTTGATTTTTAAGATGAGTCAATACCAACTTGCCCAACTTTCGACTCTTTTAGAACCGTTGCTTTTTGCGTACCCAGAAGTAGCCTAAGCCAGTCCCGGATTCTCGCCTTTAAAACTGGTACATGGCCGACATGTCCGGGGACCTATGACAGTCCTGAAAGAACTATGAACTGACGCGGCCGTGGAGGAAGACGTACGGACCACATACATACCTCATCGAGCGACGCACAGATTCGAAGAGACGCGCAAAGCTTCCCAGGAAGAGCTGCAAAAGGGGAAGATGACGCAAAAGAAATACTATGACGGAAAGGCTGTTTCACGACAGCTTCAACCTGGAGATTGCGTCCTCGAACTCCTTCCAACCGACTCCCAGCTTGCCACCGGTCAGCACAACTGCAGACTCACTCCAATACCTGGCTTAGGCACACGCACAATACTTCCGAGATGTCTCCAGCTCTGCACACTATGTAATCAATTTTCTGAAAAATTGTCTCAAGAAAAAAAAACTATGTGACAATATCAAATTAATATCTGTTTCTGTAAAATTACACGTCAAGACCTGAGATTGCTCTTAGCACTTGTATTCATTGAGCTACAGAAGCCGACAATAGATACACTATCATTCGACACCCAGGTGCAGACAGCGTTGAGACACTCCTGCACCTATTCAACAAAGTACACTTTTCCAGGCGCCTCCCATGATTTTAGAGGAAGACTATGATAGCGGCTTTTCTAAAAAGGGTAAGGACCCTTCTCCGAATTACGAGCTATCTACGAACGCCCAGACAAGCTGCCTGTGGAAGCTTTCACAGAGAGTGATTTTTGGGAGACGCGTACTTACTAGAGTACAATGGCGTTCCAGAGAGCTGCCCGGCTGGCTACCAGCTACCAGCTCGTCACCCTTAAGTAATACATAAGGGATGCCTTCAATAATGAATTGTTTTCCACACGGTATTTTTACCATGGGTTGGGATAGGACATTGCTTGGTGTTTCTTCATCCTGAATGACCTCTGTTTATTTGGGGTTCCGGTAAATGTGTAAACACCCTTGTTAGTGACCTCGCCGAGAGAACGCTTCGCGCCAGAGCTAATAGTGCACTGTGAAGGGTTAACGTGCAACAAAACAGCGTGCCGCATGTTCGAGTTTTTAGCTGCACTCTGTTAATTAGGATGAACTCTCTTTGGAACGCATCGCCTCCTAAAATTTCTTATTCTATGCATGAACACGAGGAGCAGTTATCGTTTAGATCTGGTATATGTCAATTTGTGAAGGTATAGTGCAGTTTGGTTTCAAAAAACGTGCCCGTTGGATAGACAAAAACGGTTTTAAAGCACAATCCTAAAACAATACCTCCTAAAGTTTTTGTTCTATGCACGAACAGGAGGTGCAGATACATTTTATACCATATATATGCCAATCTGTGAAGGAGAGTACCAGCTTTCTTTCAAAAAAACGTGCCCGCTGCACAGACAATAACAGTTATAAGCACAATCTAAAAACAATACTTGTGTCGGTCTCCAGGAACCGTAGAATTCATACGGCCCCATACATTACTCTAACGGCTTTCGGATTAGTTTCAGAAAGAAACACCTTTTTTATGAGTAGTGTTAGACTAAAACTTACATCATATCTTACTTTACAGAGCTTAATCCTAAACGCCTAAAAACAATCGACATTCTAAAAACCATGCTATACACCCCTACAGAACGTACAAAGAACTCCAGTTACTTGTTTTTACCAGTCTGGGGGTCTCGATTGGACTGAAGCGTGGTGCGTGGGTCTGCTGCAAAAATGGCACAAAAATCTCGACGCAAACTTCCCTCTCGGGCTTCGCCTTGCTTGTGAGGCTTTACGCACTATTCCATTCCAGAGACTCTATGGCGACAGCGATAAGTGGTTCGTGCATCAACAGATGATATCCAAGAACTCGGTGCATGCCTCAAACGTGATGGCTGGCACAAGCCATTGCTTACATTCCGCCCTTCGTTACACATTCATTCTTAAATTCTAGATTCATTTGTCAGATTTTCTCAAGTAGGATAAAAGAGCAAGCTTCTGAATTCGAAATCCCATTGAAGAGCATTTCCTCCCCGTGTAGTGCGACCTTTAGCTAAACAACTTGAGCAACACAAGGCACTAGGAATTGCGTTTCCGCAGCATTTGTTGTTTTTACGCGACACGAACCGCTGGGCAACATTTTACTGTGATACATCCAGGTCTGTGACTGCTGTGTCACCTAATGCGCATAAAGGGAATTTACCCGCCTGAAACTAGATAAAGGCACATAACAGTATTTTCATTGCAGAAGCATACCCCCCACTTAGTTGTTTATGTTACATTGTCCCATCTAAAATTTAAAAGTTTTTATATGAACACAATATACAAAGCGACAAAAAATATGCAGTAATTTGTGTTTTCAATGCTATCTTACGAGCATATACCTGAAACATGAAATTATATATATTCTGGTTTCCAAGCCATCCTCGGATTGTCAGGAAACGGAGCACGGATGAAACGGCTGCTGGTGCTGCAAATAAAGACACACTTGACTAAAGAACTGTCCCTGCACCGACATCAAGCCACTCATGAGCCATCAACTTGGCAAGCAGACTGGCAGACACATTTGAGAGAACTGGCAGACAACAAACACATAATAAAACTACACTTGGGACGACACACAACCGACTCATACAACAAACACATGAAAGTTATCTCTGCCAGCTTGTGGATAGGCCTCAAATGTCACGCACTCGCACCGGCTCAATGGATCTTCAGGACTCCTGTGTAGCCGCTCTGCGGAGGGCCTATCGGTAATTCATATTCTAATCACATGCAAGGCATTCAACGCAACAGAACAGAAACACTTCCCTAACTCTACCGCCACTTCGACTCCACCCATTATTTTTCCAGGGAGAAGCCGATTATATTTTTTCAATATGCTGTGCTATGGTTTTATCACACAAATTTTCATTTTGCGTATTTTTCAAATTTTGAATTTGTAAACAACATTTATTACCACGCAAAAAAACTGGTAATTAAAACCAGCCATCTTCATTGACTCTTACTGATTTGGTTTTTATTCTGGTTCACAAGTGCCCTTTTTTCTCAACTCCTAAATTTTGAACGGAATGACAATATTATTCCTGCCGGTGTCTGGACGTCCCGTTAGATTAGTGGCTATGGTAAACCTGGAGAAAACAAATCAGTGCCTCCCTGGGCTCAATCTGGGTTCGTCCTGGTCTCTGAGTCGCTGATGCAGCAGCTCGTACACTCCCTGCGCCAGTCTCGCCGGTGCGCTGGGGCCTTGATGCTCGAGCCTCGCACTTTCCGCTGCGACGAGCGCGAGGTCACGATGCCTTCTGCTAAGGTGTCGTCTCGTCGAATCACGGCTGCCGTTCACCATGAGAAGAAGCTCACGAGAACTCCCGCTGAGGTGTCCCTTCGTTTTCGTGATGCTTGGAGTCTGGCTCCTAGTTTGTCCTAGCCAAACCTCGCATTGAAGGAGTCTCTCAGAAATTCTTCACCAGCTCCAGCGCACTTCGCGGCCATCCTTTCGACTGCGCCTGTTATATTTCTCCTCTCCATCTTTTTGGTGAATGTTGAAGACTAAATAATGTTTTTTTTATGATCGAGCTGAGAGGACGATCTCGATACGATGACCGACGTCCGATTCTTGAAATCGGTGAGAGATGAGGACTGGCTTTGTTGCTGGATTTTTAATTTGCTGGATTTTGAACTATTTGCACTACTCCAAGTATTTACATCTGGACAGAACGACGGCTACTTTGTCCCTATGTTCACAGCATTCTGTTCGGCCAAGATTTATACTGAACTCGATCCCCTCGACCGTCGGTCCTCAGACACAAAACTCTGCTTTTGATCCCAAAAACCACGCCTTCAAAGGGGTGTTTAAGAAAAATTGCAAAAACCTTTAATCATAATTTTTGTGGACCATGGATTGGCCACAAGAACAAACCTATCCTAAACATGTTCCCACCCCTGGTCAAATGACCCAATCCCTTTCATGTAATTCATTGTACGGTTCCCACACACGTTATTGCAACCGAAAAGTAAATACAAAACATTTGCCGCCTAAAGTCACTGACGCGCGAAGTAGCCGAACCATAAGGTTACGCGGCCGGCACCTGCACAAAGCGAAAGCAGAACGCCCAGAGCTGTCTTCGTTCGGCTAACATTCTTGAATGTCTTCGCCTTGCTTCGTCGCCTTTGTGCCACAGCGGGCTACCACAATGAAGGTTTCCTGGGCCAATCCCTTCCCCAGTTTAAGGAACACCTCCGCACACCGCCTGATTGGCGTGAAGAGATGCTCCAAACCCAGGCGAACATTCTTCGGGCAAATGACCCATAGACGAAAAGCACGTACGCCGGCTTTGTAAAACCATCAAAGAGTACGCTGGGCGCCTTTTAGGCACCAAGAGACGGCATCCTTTTGCTTACCATTTCCATAAACTTTCACGAACGCCGAGCTACCTCCTCCTGTCGGCAAGCCTTAACAGCATCGTGGGCGTTCTCCGCAAGAGAACAACTCAGCAAGACTTCTTTTGCTACTAGGCACCCGTCCACCTTTCTCTGAGACCGCCCAGTCGAGCTGACCACATTGCAATACGACAGAAGTACGCGGCCTAGGACCCCGCTATTTTGCCGCCGAAAAGGAAGGAACACACAGTATGCTCTCAGCAGCCGTCGATTTCGCGTCCTTGCGGCTGTATTAATGGACGGGAGCATGGCAATTACAAGCGGAGGCACCTCTGATGCATCAGCTACCGGCGGCTTTTATTGAACAAATCAGGAGCCAGAAATTAAAATCTATTATCCTAATTTTTTCTACCGACTGCCCTAGTTGAAACTTCACTGCCTGTATACCAAACCTGCACAGACCTGACGTGACCGTAACGAGCCTGTTCGAGGTCAGTTTAGTAGTGTCTCCTTTGCCCTTGTACATGTGCTTTATCCTGCTGGTTTTCTGCGTGTCTGGTTTTTCTCTATTCTCTATCCTAGTGGTGATGGCTCATAGTAGATTTTCCTTGTTCTTTGGCCCTATTTGTTGTGTTACTCCATAAATATTCCACTCTTGCCTACTCCGGTGCTTTTGGGGAGCTTTTTCTCGTCTTTTTGGCTTTTTGAGCTTCTCACCATGTACATGTAAAGATTCCGGCTGCCCGTTTTGAGATCTCAGGGCCGCTGCGGTGCCTCATCATCCAGCTTACAGAGTTTGTCCGCGGTAATTGCATGAAGGTCCCTAATCAAGCACCCTACATCGTCCCACCGGCGCGCATATCTCACCGCACTGCCCACCCGTATCAAATTGCCCATCCCCATGCTCGCTCTACTACTTTTTATGCCTCTTTTTTCCCGCGTGTAGCAGTGGACTGGAATGGCCTTCCCTGTGACGTTCCGGCCTCACGTGTTCATCAACATTTAAAGAGAAGGTCTCCACCACGCACATTTCCATTTGACAACCTGTATACATTTGTCTGTAACCCACCCCTTATTTAATACCCCCTACATGGGGGTCTTTAAGGTATTAAAGTGATGTGATGTGATGTGAAGGTATGCCAATGCGTCCTCACCCTTGAGCATCTTCCCGTGTTCGTTTATGTGGGGATTGTGCGTTTTCTCAATGACTGCTTATCATTCTATAGCTTTTCTGGTGCTTCTTCACTCCTTCCTTGTATTTGTGCTACCCATCGCTCGCTGCACTCTTTTATTTCCGCCTGCACTAAATGCTGCACTTCCTGTTTTAGGTGCCTATATTGCTCCCGTTCTATGTCCACCTCCACCTGATCTCGCCCTATCCTCTGGGCCAGCCTGTCCTCTCTTTACGCATGTCTAATCCTTTGTCTGATCTGCCTGACTTCTGTGTTGGAACAAGATTCTTGGTGTTTTTGCTTTCCCCTGCATCAATTTGGCCATCTGCCTTAACTATAGTTTTCTGCATAGTTTTTATGAGCCGGTAATATTACGATTCTTCCCCATCATTTATTTCAATGCTAGCACCTCAGCTTTTGGCTATACGGCAACTTGTTCACTGCTTAACGTGGCGTATTGCCCGTTCGGTACGGTTTGGCGACCACCAGTTTATGAGTACTTCTCGTGGCTTTTGTGGTTCCAGAGAGATCGTAGTTAGTATTTTTGGATACACGTGACACTGCTTCCTGCGAGGGAGTGTGGACAGAGTAGTGCGACTTCGTTCGTTTAAAAGGGGATTTAGGTTTGGTGGAAAAGTAGAGGACACTCTGGAGCACCCAGCTGGAGCTTATACAAGTTGTACAGTAGTAGATACACGTTAGTACTGCTGATGGACTTTGATTGCGCTGTCAAAGCTTCTGGGTGATGCCAAAGATGTCATCACTGAAGTCCCACTCCCGTACAGCGGTATTACTGCCTCCATTTTGGCCTCCTTTGTCGTAACAGTTGTTACGACAAAGGGTCTTGAGGTTTTTAGGTGATGGGCAGCGCTGATTGGCATGGCGATTGCCCCATCCTGGAGCACAAACAGGTGGAAGACGACGTCTCTATAGGCGCTACTCTGTCATTGGGGTCATAGAAATTGGTAGGGGGCTGAAGTTTTGGCCTAAGGTGATGGTGTTTGTGCCTTTTAAGTGGGTGCGGTTGGTTAGGCCGCAAGATGGGGAAGACGAACCACAAGTAGGCCAAAACACTGCGGAAGCGCATTTATTAGGTCACTGTAAGGCTAAGCGCGCAAGGTTTCCGTGTAGAGCAGCGAGCGACTGAGGCACGCTCAGGCACAACCCGCAACTGAGCATTCCATGTGAATTTTGCAGGAAGACGATCCCCGGAACAGTCGCTGCGCCGAAAAGAAGCCCTGCTTTCGCTGGATTCTGCCCGGCTACCTCTGCGCCTGCGTGGAGTGGAGGCCTGCAGCCAGCGCAGTCTACCACAGCGGATATAAAAGGACCGGCATCGGCGATCACTCGTCATAGCAGCGAGCGACTCAGGCACGCTCAGGCACAACCCGCAACTGAGCATTCCATGTGAATTTTGCAGGAAGACGATCCCCGGAACAGTCGCTGCACCGAAAAGAAGCCCTGCTATCGCTGGATTCTGCCCGGCTACCTCTGCGCCTGCGTGGAGTGGAGGCCTGCAGTTAGCGCAGTCTACCACAGCGGACATAAACAAATCGGTCGGGGATCGCTCGTCATAGGAGCGAGCGACTCAGGCATGCTCAGGCACAACCCGCAACTGAGCATTCTATGTGAATTTTGCAGGTACGGCTATAATCCGTTCATTATACTATTTCTGAGTCGCTCGCTGCTATAAGGTGTCGCCATGACCGATAAAGCACCCTCTACAGTTAAAGAACTTGCAAAATTGCTCCAAGATCTGACTACTAAATTTGGAAAACTTGACACGGATGTGCCGGAGGTGAAGAAGTCGATCACGTTTGTAAGTGACAGCTTTGACGCATTCAAGACAACTTTGGAGAGCGTCTGCACTGACGTCCAAAGTCTACGTAAGGATCATGAATTCCTCAAAACGGAAAATAACAAACTCAAGAAAGAGCTGGCGGCTGCGAAAGCAGACATCATTGAGCTCAAGCAGTACAGTAGACAAAATAATGTCGAAATTAAAGGGATGCCATTTGATCCTTAAGAGAGGCTGGAGGACACAGTTCAGACGCTTAGCAACAAACTGAACATTGAGCTCCACAATTCTGAGATTGACGTCGTTCATAGGCTGCCGTCGAAAGACAAAGAGAAGCCTAACATTATTGTTCGGTTCGTCTCCCGATCTTCGCGCAGCAAGGTGCTGGAGGCTGCCAGGAAGAAATAACTCACAGCAATCGACTTTGGTTTTACGGAAGACACACCCATTTACGTTAACGAACATCTCTGTGTGGAAAAAAAAGTGCTGCTCGGGAAAGCCATACACTTGCGCAAAGAACGCGGGTGGAAATTTTCATGGGTCAAAGAAGGAAAAATACTTGCGCGCAAGACTGAGAATTCCCCAGTAATTCACATCGCCCGAGAAACCGATCTCGCAAAAATAGTTTGTCAGAAGCACCGCTCATACCACCCAACATGCTGTCAGTCAGCCGTCTGAACAGTTGTTACGATTCGAGCTACAATTTCAGTCTTTTACATTGCAACATATGCAGTATTAATAAGAACATAAACAGCCTTCAGTTAATGCTAGGCGCTCTAATTTTCATATACGACGTCATAGCTTTAACAGAAGCATGGCTCAAGCCTGGTGAATGTGTCAACATGCCTGGATATAAAGTCGTTTGTCGCAGTCATCCGACGAAAGCTACAGGAGGACGGGTGCTGCTATTCATAAGGGATAATTGCAATTTCAAATTATGTGCGTCCTTAAATAGCTTGCTACCATCAGAACATGACATGCTTTTTGTTGAACTTAGTAATGGAACGCCTCTGGGTGTTGTCTACCGTTCACCAAGCTCTAAAATCAATTCTTTTGTTGACAAACTCGAGAACGTTCTACATAATATTTCAACGAGAAAAAGAAAGGCAGTGCTGTGTGGGGCCATGGACATCGACCTATTTGGAAAATGTAGCATAGCGTATAAAACAATGTTCGAATCCTACGGTTTCACTAACACCATTAAACTTGCAACTCATGTGAGTGACACATCTAGCACACTTATAGACCACATTTTGTGCAACTTCGACACATCAAGTAGTTTTTCAGGCGTTATCGAGACCGATACAACCGACCATTACCCCATCTTCATATTTGCCCCTTCGGACCACGAGCGAGCAAAGTCACCTTATCTGCCGATGACAAGAGTAGATGATTAGTCCCTGCGCGATAGCTTGTGCGCAACAAGCACTGCTATTATGAATGGAAATGACGTTAACCATATGTATGAATGCCTCTTAAATGCAGTACCCAAATGCATGAAAACAACAGATTTCCTCCAAAGAAAAAACTGTGAACAACAGATGCATCCTTGGGTATCAGTCAGTGCACTCGCACTTTTACGCACAAATGACTACTGGTATCGAAAAAATAAAGAGAATAAAGGCAACATCTATTACCAAAATCAGTATAAAATCCTAAGAAACAAAGTAGTAACTACCTTACGCCGCAGTAAAAAGCAGTATTATACCCGTATGATTTTGTGCAATCAAAAAAATCCAAGAAAGCTTTGGGAGGTAATTAACTCGGTCATCAAGGAAAAATCAAACACGCGTAACCTTCCTGATATTGCTCTTTACGGTTCATCCCCGATAAACCTTGCCAACTGCTTCAACGAATATTTTAGAAACATTGGCCGCAATCTGGCGTTGCGACTACCTTCTCTAACCAATCTTAGACTGCCAGCTCCAACTGCTAACTCGTTTGCTTTCATTGACATCACTGCGGCCGAGATAAGCTCAACAATGTATTCATTTTGTACTTGCAAAGCAGCGGGATATGATAAGGTAACGGTGAAAATGTTAAACTGAAATGCTGAGGTGCTTAGTACATACCTAGAGAAAATGTTTAACGCAGCCTTTAATGCTGGGGTATACCCTCACCTGTTAAAAAAAGCTAAAGTGACCCCTGTGCATAAAAGTGGCGACTACAACGTTTTAGAAAACTATAGGCCTATTTCCGTACTCAGTGTTATCAACACATTGTACGACAAAATTATAGCTAAACGAGTCTTAGCATTCCTAATAAGATACGACATCATAGCTCCTCACCAGCATGCCTTCCGTCCCAGTAAATCCACTACCACGGCTATAGCAACGGTTACAAATATAATAAACACCTCTTTAAATAACGGCAACCATGTCATCGGGTTATTTCTGGACGTAAAAAAAGCCTTCGATACGGTTGACCACAGTATACTTCTTCAAAAGCTAAATTGTTATGGTTTTCGAGGTCCTTCAATTACCTTCTTCCAAAGCTATCTGCATGAGCGTACGCAGGGAGTGCATATAGAAAATAGAATGAGTGAATTTCTACCGGTTACGCACGGAATACCGCAGGGATCCGTTTTGGGGCCAATTTTATTCGCATTATATGTCAACGATCTACCTAACTCCATAGATGAAGGGCAAACCATAATTTACGCTGACGACACTGCGGTCCTACTACCTGGGTCGGATATTCACAAATTAGAACAAACCGCCAATAGACAACTTGTAAACATTGAACAATGGTTCTCCAACAACAGATTAACGCTTAATGTAAACAAAACTAATTACGTCGTGTTTTCGTCCTCAGCTAAACGAATAAAAAATCATAACACTTAAGATAGGCGGAAAAGAAATTACGAAAGTACAAACTTGTAAATATCTTGGCGTCACCCTAGATGCGTGTTTGCACTATAAGGAACACATAAAAGTAGTTTGCAGCAAATTGAGCCGTGCTTGTTTCACCCTCTATGAGGCACGCTATTATTTTCCTCTATCGACGTTAAAAGCCCTGTATTTCGGTACTTTTCACTGCCACTTGACCTACTGCGTGGAAACATGGGGCAATACTTATCACTCGTATTTTGAACTGGTTGTCATATTGCAAAAACGCGCGCTACGAATTATCACGTTTTCCACATGCACGGCTTATTCGGCACCACTCTTCAAACAGCTTGAAATAATGCCTTTTTTACCTGCACGCGATTTCAAAATAGCTTGTGTTACCCGGAACATCATATCAAACAATAACCCCCTACCTTCATCAATATTTATAACACCAGTCAAAAATACTAGAACTCAATCAGATCACAATTTCAACATTCCCCCGGTACATAACTGTTATGGGAAACGTACAATGCAATATGTCGGAACTAAAATATGGAATACCATGCCAGTTCATGTCAAACAAAGTCAGAATTTTTCCAGTACACTCAAAAAGTACGTGCATTGTAAGGAGCTTACATCGCTTGTTTTATCACGGAAACTTTACTTTATAATCAGCTGTGTATGCAAGAAATCATTTTTTCGTAACGTTTTTTCAATTATATGTTTTCTGGTATAACTCCTGTGTTTAATATCTGATAAACTCTGTACGCGAGTATGTTTACGAGATATTTTCTTTGTGTCATGCTATAAACCGTATATTTTGCATAGGCTATAGTTTGCTTTTTTTGTATTCTTTCGTTTCTACATGTAGTGTAACTGAGTGCTTGAAATGTTATAAATGTATTAACTGCATGGGCCCGGCACTAGCATTACTGCTAAGGGCCCAGATGATCTCTTCAGTCTTCTGTAAACCCATGTTTGAAGAAATAAAAATGAATGAATGAATGAATGAATGAAGGATCTACCTCGAGAGAACCAGGCAAGCGATGTTCTACCTTGCGACTTGGCTGAAGAAGCAGTTGAAGTAAAAGTGGGCCTCCGTAAGCGCAAACCACAGCTCTGTGTCCGTGGGGTTGAAGGTTGGTATAACAGATAATTTATTACAAGGCTGCTTGCAGTAGAAGCCTCGCTGATGCCTCACCTGAGAATTACCACTGATTGCGCCTAGTCTGGTGTCTCAGAGTCACAATTTTGAGCGCTGGCCAGGCCGCCTTGCGAACCGGCGGGAGCTGCGAAAGAAGACGCTGAGAAACTGCTGGCGTTAGAGCCAGGAGCTAACTTCCTTCTCCTCTTCTCTTATCAGACTGCGCAACCGCTTAGCAACGACGGTGGAGTTCCATGTATACAGCGACGGGAGTTGCAGATCCGTACAAAGATATCTATTTTTTTCTGCGTACAAATGAAGAAATATTGTGAACACAAGTTGCATTTCGGCTGGTACTATCTAAGTGAGTAATAAAATTCATGAGGTCTAGAATGGGGAATATCAACAAGGTTTCGGGAACAAGGAAGGGGTACAAACAATTTGTAACAATTCAAGGAATGCAGAAACAATACATCTGTGTAACAGCACGCAAAAAACTCTACTAGGAGAAATGTGTTTGTCATACACCTTGTGGGTTATTATTAAATGGTCATTTTGCGTAAGTTTTGTAATTGTGTGTGGTAAGCTATTTCAAGTTTTTGTGGGAGTGAACGAAATTTTTATCCTGCATGCACGATATTTCCGCTAGGTTAAGAATAGTATTGTTACCATAAATATTATTTCTACTGGGAAAGCTTTGAATCGATACGTTGTACGGAGTTTTAGCACTTTTCTCGCTCTCCACGACTACGGTTGTTTTGTAATCTCGTGCCTGTTAAAAGTTTGTGGTGGTTGGTTCCTTAATATTGGTAAATAAGGTGCAATTCGCCATGCCGATACTATCAGCAGCACGGAGCTAACTGCAATAAAATAAAAGCTACGTGTACCGAAAAATGAATATATGTTCCCCCATGACTACCTGCACTTGATTATTTCGGGTAGAAAATGATAAAAAGGAGAAAAAAGAGTGCCGTGTTCTGGTACAATGCTTTTGTATTTAGGTCAGCGTAAATCGCGAAAGATGCTTTTTGTAGGCTCTGCCAATGAGCTGCGCCCAGCGGATTGACGAGTTCAATGTTTCAATAAATATTTACATTCATATATTTTCAAGAGTTCATCGTCATGTACTTCCAACTTACACACGTGAAATAATGACTTTTCACGTGAAGAAAAAATATTTATTGATGAATTATAAATATTTAGGTTAATTTCTCGTAGCTAGAGCATAATGGAGTTCTCGGAAAATTGTTATAAGGCGTAAGTTTCAGATAGACTAATACCACTGAGCCATCAACTCGTGATTATGTTAGCCCAGGAAAGAGGCATGGCATAATCATTTAAAAATAAAAATTAACTTGTTTTGCGCTTGGTTAGCTGGTGAATTGCGATGCTGACTCCTTCATGCGTGTTGCGACGCAAGGAAAATTACGGGTCCCTGACAACGACAATGAGCGCACCATGTACGACCTCGAAGCTCAACCCTATGTGTCGTTGTATATATGTGGTGTGGTAGAGCGCAGAGGTCCCAGCTGTGCTAGCCGAAACTACGTACAGCCCGGCAGTTGCATTCTTTCGGGAACATTTCTGGTACCACGTTAACGGTTCGAAGTGGCGGGTCGCTGGTCAATGCGTAATGCCTATGAAGTACGGACCCTCACGCCCTTGTACGAAAGCGTTTACCAAGTGCGGGGTCTTGTAACCTTTCAGCCTTATCAGTTCAATTTTGAAAGGAATATTATTGGCGGTAAATTTGTAAGCGGGCGGTGATTTCCGGCAGAGCTGATATACTGACGTTTATGAGAAGGCACAACACCATCAACGTTTCTTTTATCTAGAAAAACTCCGCTCAAAAATAGCTGGATAAATATTGTATGTAGCGGATCCATCCAAGTATCGATATTGGCCTTCAGTATAGGAACACATAGCTAAACGTTCGTATGGGTATTAGCTTACCCAAAGATGGCTGGAGCATACAATGTAAAGTCCTATCGAATTTCGTATTCTTAGTAACTCTGTGGTGAACTGACGGAATAATGCATGTGAAGGCTGAGAACGTACGTTACCGATAACGCTGGTATAATATCGGCCAAAGCTCTTAAATTCGGCATAAATATGGCGCTCCCTGCGTGATTGCTTTTTGTTGCTTGCGTTTGTTATTGTTTAGGTTTATGTACTGGTAACTTGTTTAATAAGAAAACTTCATGCAAATACTTTTTCCGTTTAAAAGTGAGCGGAATGGGCACGCGCTGGACGAATTTCAGGAACAACCCTTCACAAATTCCTGTCACTCAGCCCCTACTCAGTCGCTTGCTAATGCTGCCCCAGAGTAAGAAGAGTTCGCAGAACCTCTGTACCTTGTCAAAATTCCTACCCGCGTCCGGGACAGTTAGGAAGTCAGACGGCACGTAGTCTATTAAAACACGAGGAATCAGCACAGGCGGCGAATGTGTCCTAACACGAACGCCCACATACTTCTGGGCTGAGGGCATCCAGGTCTTCGAATACCTAAATTGTCTGATTTTCAAAAGAAGCAGAAAGTATTCCTTTTTACCTCACATATATTCGAGGCACGCTGTTGAAGCACGATCTATTCATTTAACGTAGGTAAAAACCAAGGAATATAGAAACTTGCATTCCACGTCCCAAATCATTTGTTTTGTCCTTCGGTTACTGGCGACCACTGGCAGACATTTAAATGAACATAACTAGCATTCCAAGTTTTGGCACAACACTCATTTTTGTCTAGCTCTCAAGCAACGGAAAAGGTTTCCGTAATATTTTTATGCCTTCGTTATTTCTACCCGTTGATGTACGGTGTTAGGTATGCTCTATAGCAAAATACCTCGGCATGACCGCGCTGCAATTAAAACACCCCCAAATACCGGCTTAAATTTGGTGCCGTTTTTTGTTTGGGAGTTTCACAGCGTTTACTTAAAAACCATAAAAGGGCTTTTTCACTTCACGTTGTAGAAATCCCAAAATTTCACGATATGGTTTTCCTAAGAAGCTCGTAAAATGACGAACAGAAGAAAGAACACCTTTGACAACACAATGGAAAAAATATTAAGCTATGACGTCTCGAAAAAATATATGGTGCGGTAAAAGAAGAACAGATGTTTCTGGTATAAAACATTTGGCGTTTTGATACATCAGTGGAACGTACAGCCGTAAAAGCAATGATGCTTTTGCCCATGTTTTTCTTTTTCTGTGTGTCATTGGCCGAACCGGAATTTATCACCAGGCCACCATTTATTTTCGGGTCCCCCAACTTCTCATATGTATGTATGTCATACTGTTTTTACACTGCTATTCTCGGTTAAACATGATGTGCACTGTCGATACACAAGAATTCCTTGATAAATCCTGGTCAACTTTAAATAACAGAAGTAGAGAAACAATAATTTAATAGTTTTGTACTAATTTGTATGATACCCATAATAAGCAAACGCCTTAGTTGCTCCGTGTACGAAAAATGATTGTTGTATATATCAGGTACAGAAAAGGATGCGCTGTAATGAGTAAAAGAAACTCGGGATTTGAACACAGGCTCTACAGAGTAAATGCTGCTTCCTATCGTTTCACTTCTTTTTATAATTGTGGAGGTGCAACACAACCAGAAATAAACAATACATAACCAGAGAAAATACATACAGTGTCGCCATTATTACCCTTTCATTCCTTTGTCGTTTTAAATCTAATTCAGTGTAGTATATGATCGAACACGCTATACCTAAGCAGGCACTTTCTCTTGCATTTGAATGCTTCAATAAAAACCGACACCCTCTCCGGAAAACCTGCTTCGTTTATCTACCCTGCAGATGACGCTTAAGCTATACCATACGCGCCATTGAAATACAGCAAACGTCCAAAGCAATATGGGGTCCCAAGGCTTGCCTTCGATATTCTAAGCTCCTAATACATCATACATATTCGTTTCAAATGAAACGTTTTAACCAGTGGTTCTTGTCGACCACCACAAGACAGCACCCCCGTAAAGCCGTTACTCAAAGCACGTTGCACACTTAACGGTCAGTTAAAAATCAAAGCCCCTGCTTCGCTTCACACCAAGCCATTTACTCTGTCGCTACGCTTTAAGTGCAATTGTCTGGTTTTCACCCAACAAAAAGAAAGAATTCGATTCCTATTGAAATGGTATTCTCCTTCCCATATTCGAAACATCGAACACTTCTCTTCCCACTGAACCGGTGTTAGACACATCGTAACAAAACATTAGCAACATCGCTAGAGAGGAATGAGATGGTATTCTTGCAAGCATTGCAGTACCGCTATGCACAAAAATGTCAGCACCGTTAAGCCTTGCCAAACATGTATAAAAATCACATCATCAAGACCAAGTTGTATCAAGTTGCCTAAATACGTATATAAAGGTTTATTGCTGACAACGGCCACTGCGGTAGCACTTAACTTCAGCGCTCCTGTCACCAGATTTTCAAAATAGAGTACATGGTTTCCCTCTGCTAACAAATCTTCACCACCTCGTGTAAAATAAATGCACAAGGCATATCCGACCGTGTTCACCATGTCTCATCTCAGTCGGTTCGTCCTTGCAAAAATTTCCCGTATTTTGGACCAAAGGAACACTGGCAATGTTCACAGTATTTATGAACATTCAAAGTTTTGGAATGCATCCCAGGCATTACAAAGCATATCTACAAAAAAAAGGTAATTCATTCAAATTGACCTTTTAGAAGTTGACAAGTTTACCATTTCACTGTATTCTCTGTGCTCGCATATGCGTGTAAAAACCAGCATACACAAATTGTTTTAGTTTTGTCACAACGTACATTAGGCGGGATAATTTTTCTTCGCCGCCGTCAATAAGCTTCTTCACCTCAGCCAACTACATGCCAGAACTCCAGGTACTAGGATACACTCATCATGCTGCATGAAATCTTGCTAGAAGCCAAAAAAACCTCAACAGGTATTTTTTCCACTTTCCACATCTTCACACGATACCGCAATGGGTTCTCTATTGATTGATTGATTGAACCTTGATTGATTCATTTTCTTCTACGTTCAAGCCACACGCCTGGACGCAATGACAAAAACAGAGAAGCACAGGGGCAGCCCTATGGCACGAAAGGGAAACTCATAGTCTTAAAATATAATAACGAGGTGGACCACATCTGTGAAAAAAGAAATATTGTTCATGCTAATTTATTGTACATTTACGTGCCCCATAGGAAGGAACATTTTCTTAGACAGGAATTGAATGCTTTTTCCCAGTCGTGGTTGACAACTGCGTCACTGTCACGCGCATTGCCACAACACTCCATTACGTGCCTATCGCTGAGTGCGTTTGTGAATATCCTACGGCCATGGGTGCCACATGAATAGCTGTGGTATGACTTTTTCTGTTAAAAGCCTGCATAATTTCATCGCGTAATGGCATAATGTGATTGAGCAATTATTTCATAATAATTTTACTTGTAAAGGATTGTTAGTTTTTATTATGCTGTTAACTTTTTTAAAGTCCTCCAAATCCCTCTTTCAGCACGCAACAAATTCTCAGCCTTATAAGATGGATGCATGGTCAATGAGCGCGTTCTTGTCGTATGCGACATCTGCATTCTACCGCTCACACAAGTTTATGGTGAGAATGCTCCTCGTGCAGGTGAAATACTTGTTGGAGGGCATTCCTCATGAGTGTACTAATCCGCTCTTCGAGAAAAAGTCTCTGGGATAGCTATCAGTGCCTAGGACGACTGGGTTGTGTTTTAATCTCGACTGCCATCTTCCAACCCTCCAGGGTCTGAAGTGTTCCTAGCAAAGGTCTTCTAGGCTAGGTCGCGGGGTCTTTCTAAACTTTTTCTTCATTCCTAATGTGCTCACCATATCAATGGCCTTTCGTTTAACGGCTGTGAATAAAGGTGTCATTGCTGTAAAATGTTATTTTTTTAAATCTCAATACCATATCATATGCTCCTATAAAGATTTTTGTGACCACTGCAAGGGTGGTAATTAGGACAATACTGGAGACAAACTGGACACCTACTAATTTAACCAATGCAAGGCCACCAAAGTTTTCTATTGACAAAGAGCTACTACTTAAAAAATTTATTTTTACTGAGGCGGTGTTACTGTATTCAGCAACTATTTGTCGACTGTTTCGTTCGGGGACGCCTTTTTTACGGCGAAAATAAAGCAATATTAGTGTCGCATGTTCCGGAGAAATATAGCAATTACCGAATTTGTTTTGTTATCTTTATTTGGCCACAATTTCTTTTTGGAAGCTACGTTTGCCTGTGATCTTGTTAAATCTGGAAATTCATCTTGTGACTTTTCATCTCTTTATCTCCTGACTGGAAATTCTACTCGTGGTGCCGTGACTGTTCTCGAATGTCGGGGCCACGCCGTGACAACGACAACAACCGCCAGTGGTAAGCGCCTTCGACCGGAGCTTCTACTCGCCACCACTCCCACCGCCGCCAAAACTGTAAGGCCCCGTGTGAAATTTCTCGCGGGCTTGGACTCGGACTCTTCTTGAGCGAGAGGGTGTACGCGTGCTACGCCGGACTTCGCAACATTTTATTCCTTTTTTTTCTCCTTTCTTTTCTACCTTCTATTTTTTGATACATGCTTCCATTGCTTAGAGCATGGTCACCTGCCTCGTGAACTGTGAGCCGCTCCCACTACGGCCCTGAACTTGCCCTAACATCACAAGTGGCTTCCGCGACTGGACTCTTCTCAACATCTTGAAGAGCAGGACGTTGAACAGAGTGGAATTCACGAGTAAGGTGGCAGCATAGACCTCGAAAAGGCTATCGCTCTAGGAAAGGTACTGGGTTTTAAGGATGCGGATCTTCGGGAAAGGGTGAAGTCTAAGCATGCTCGAGTAAGGGAAGAACGGCTGGCAGAGCGTGAGGCCGTGAAAGAAGCTGCAGAACGCACGAGGAAAGCATCCGAGCGGGAGCAGAAGACGTTAGAGATGAAGGGCCGGTAGCAAGAGCTTGCAAGAGATAGTGCTCAAGCTGATAGCTCAATCCCTGAGGCCGCAGTCTATGAACATGCAACAGCGATCAGTCCTGACAAGCTTATTCCGACGTTTGATGCCAGGAGAGACGATCTTGATGCCTACCTTCTCAGGTTCAAAAAAATCACGCTTTTGCATAAGTGGCCTGAAAGTGAATGGGCAGTAGCTCTGAGGATGTACCTCGCGGGGAAGAGCTGACAGAGATAGGAAAAATGACCTCAGAGGACTCCCTAGATTACAAAAAAGTGAAGCTGGCCCTGTTTCAACGATTCCGCTTCACGTCTCAAGTGTACAACGAGAAGTTCAGGCACACGAAAGCGGAAGACGGGGAAACCGGAGTACAGTTTGTTTCTGGCCTTCCTGGCTATTTTGACAGGTGGCTAGAGGCGTACGGCTTCGCGAAAACTTTCGACGAACTGCGGGGCAAGATGATCAGAGAACAATTTATGAAGTGCTGGCACAGGCAACTAGCCGTCTTCATCACGGAAAGGAACTGCAAGACAACTAAGGAGATGGCAGAAGCTTGCGACCACTTCGTGTAGGCACAGGCGATCAAAAACTTGGGTAAGGTCCGAAACAAACCGAGAGGTGACCAGAGTGCAGACCAGGCCCCAAAATTAAGGAAGACGCAAGGTTGCTTTATTTGAGGCACAATAGGCCACCGTGCCAGTGACTGTCGAATCTCAGGATGGCATGGTAGCGCCGGCATTTGCCGAAACCCTGGCCATAAAACCAAGAACTGTCGATATAAAGAGAGTGACGGAAAACAGGTTTCGGCGTGCACCGTAGCAAACAGCCAACATCTATAGGAGAAAAGGCCCGAATCGAAAGAAAAGATTACGGTTGAGAAGCCAAACAAGAAGACCGATTCAAAGGTAAAGTTCTTGGTAGAAAACCCACCTTTCGTGACTGGGCAAATGTACGGGAAGCCGATATTGGTGTTACGCAATTCCGGAAGTTATACTGTTATCGTGCGCCGTGATGTTGTGCAAGACTCTTGTTCGATGGGCCAAGCTTCCAGTGTGGTGTTCGTGGATAAAACTGCGCAGCAACTTCAAGTAGCACTTGTCAAGGCCCACGCGCTCTCCTTTTCAGGAATAATTTTGGAGAAATGCGTGCACGATCCCCTGTATGATATAGTGTTCGGTAATGTGCCAGGAGCCAGACCGCCCAGCGACCCTGACTGGAAATGGCCAGCACAAGTACCCGAAGCCAAGACAACCCCAGGAAACTGTCAATAACCAGCTCAAAGTTCGAGCTGCCGTAATACTAAAATGGACTTTAAGAAGCTCGTGGCTGTCGCAGAAACCAACAGGCTGCCTACAGGTAGCTTTACCATTGTGGAGGTCACGAGAGATCAAGGAAAAACAGGAGCAAGATGACCGCTTAAAAGTTTGTTTTCGGAAGCGGGGGACAGTATTCAAATCCCGGAGTGGCAACCACTACAAATGCTTCGTTGAGAGGTGATTGCTCTACCGACTGTATCACACTTCGTCTGCACGGCCTTCAAGCAGGTGGCTGTACCCCATCCTTTGAGGAACACGTTTCTACAGATGGCACACGAAGGCATCATGGCCGTTCACCAAGGCATCCGCTAAACAACGGACAGAATCCTTGACAAATATTACTGGCCGAGCACGCATGCCGACGTGAAACGATTCGTAAAGTCCTGTGACATCTGCCAAAGGACTTCACCGAAAAAAAGAGTGGCGTTGCACCGTTAGGAAGCGTGCCGCTTATTGACACTCTGTTCCGAAGAGTAGCAGTTATTCTAATCCGTCTTATTAAATCTGCTCCCAATAAAGGAAACAAATTTAACCTAACTATGACTGACTTCGCGACGCGCTACCCCGACGCCGTTGCGCTGCAAGCATCGATAGCGTCCACGTAGCAGAAGGTCTTTTAAAAATGTTTTCCAGAGTCGGAATTCCGAAAGAAATCGTCACAGACCGAGGGGCAAGATTCACCTCAGAACTCATTCAAACGTCAACCGACTCTTGTCCATCTAGACCCCCCATACGACACCTTATCATTCCATGAGCAATGGATTGGTAAAGGTACAACGGAACGCTGAAGACAATGCTAAGACGAATGTGCCAAGAAAAACCAAGACGCTGGTAATGTAACTTGGAACCGTTGCTTTTTGCGTACCCAGAAGTAGCCTAAACCAGTCCCGGATTCTCGCCGTTTGAACTGGTACTTGGCCGATATGTTCGGGGACCTATGACAGTCCTGAAAGAACTATGAACTGGTGCGGCCGTGGAGGAAGACTTACGGACCACATAGATAGCACATCGAGCGACGCACAGACTCGAAGAGACGCCAAAGCTTCCCAGGAAGAGCTGCAAAAGGGGAAGATGACGCAAAAGAAATACTATGACCGCAAGGCTGTTTCACGACAGCTTCAACCTCGAACTCCTCGAACTCCTTCCAACCGACTCCCAGCTTGCCACCGGTCAGCACAACTGCAGACTCACTCCAATACCTGGCTTAGGCACACGCACAATACTTCCGAGATGTCTCCAGCTCTGCACACTATGTAATCAATTTCCTGAAAAATTGTCTCAAGAAAAAAACCATATGTGACAATATCAAATCAATATCTGTTTCTGTAAAATTACACGTCAGGACCTGAGATTGCTCTTAGCACTTGTATTCATTGAGCTACAGGAGCCGACAATAGATACACTATCATTCGACACCCAGGTGCCGACAGCGTTGAGACACTCCTGCACCTATTCGACAAAGTACACTTTTCCAGGTGCCTCCCATGATTTTAGAGGAAGACTATGATAGCGGCTTCTCTGAAAAAGGGTAAGGACCCTTCTACGAATTACGATCTATCTACGAACGCCTGAACGCCCAAACAAGCCGCCTGTGGAAGCTTTCACAGAGAGTGATTATTGGGAGACGCGTACTTATTAGAGTACAATGGCGTTCCAGAGAACTGCCAGACTGGCTATCAGCTACCAGCTTGTCACCCTTAAGTAATACTTAAGGGATGCCTTCATTAATGAATTGTTTTGCAGAACAGTATTTTTTACCATGAGATGGGATATGACATTGATTGGTGTTTCTTCATCCTGAAAGACCTCAGTTTATTTGGGGTTCTGGTAAATGTGTTAAACACCCTTGTTAGTGACCTCGCCGAGAGAACGCTTCACGCAAGAGCCGATAGTGCACTGTGAAGGGTTAACGTGCAACAAAACAGCGTGCTGCAAGAGTTTTTAGCTGCACTCTGTCAATTAGGATGAACTCTCTTTGAAACGCATCGCTTACTAAAATTTCTTATTCTATGCATGAACACGAGGAACAGTTATCTTTTAGATCTGGTATATGTCAATTTGTGAATGTGTAGTGCAGTTTGGTTTCAAAAAACGTTCCAGTTGGATAGACATGAACGGTTTTAAAGCACAATTTTAAAACAATACTTCCTAAAATTTTTGTTCTATGCATGAACACGAGGTGCAGATATATTTTACATCATATATATGCCAACCTGTGAAGGTGAGTTCCAGCTTTGTTTAAGAAAACGTGCCCGGTGCACAGACAATAACGGTTTTAAGCACAATCTAAAAACAATACTTGTGTCGGTCTTCAGGAACCGTAGAATTCATACGGCCCCATACATTACTCTAGCGGCTTTTGGATTAGTGTCAGAAAGAAACACCTTTTTTATAAGTAGTGTTGGACTAAAACTTACATCATATCTCACATTACAGAGCTTAATCCTAAACGCCTAAAAACAACCGATATTCGAAAAACCATGCTATAAACCCCTACAGAATGCACAAGGAACTCCAGTTACTTGTTTTTACCAGTGTGGGGGTCTAGATTGGACTAATGCGTGGTGCGTGGGTCTGCTGCAAAAATGGCACAAAAATCTCGACGCAGAGTTGCCTCTCTGGCTTTGCCTTGCTTGGCAGGCTTTACGCACTATTCCATTCCAGAGACTCTATGGCGACAACGATAAGTGGTTCGTGCATCAACAGATGATATTTAAGAACTCGGTGTATGCCTCAAACATGATGGCTGGCACAAGCCATTGCTTACAATCCACCCTTCGTTACACATCCATTCTTAAATTGTGGATTCATTTGTCAGCCTTTCTCAAGTAGCATTAAAGAGGAAGCTTCTGAATTCGAAGTCGCGTTTAAGAGCATTTCCTCCACGTGTCGTGTGACCTTTAGCTAAACAACTTGAGAAACACAAGGCACCAGGAATTGCGTTTCCGCAGCATTTGTTGTTTTTACGGGACACGAACCGATGGGCAAAATTTTTGCTGTGATACATCCAAGTCTGTGACTGCTGTGTCACCTATCGCGAATGAAGGGAATTTTCCCGTCTGAAACTAGATTGAGGCACATAACCGTATTTTCATAGCAGAAGCATACCCCCTACTTAGTTTTTAATGTTACATTGTCCAATCTCAAATTTCAAAGTTTATTGTGAACCCAATATACAAAGCGATAAATATATGCAGTAATTCGTGTTTTCAAGGCTATCTTACGAGCATATACCTGAAACATGAAATTATATATATGGTGGTGTCCAAGCCATCCTGATATTGTCGGGAAACGGTGCACGGATGAAACGGCTGCTGGTGCTACACATAAAGACACACTTGACTAAAGAACTGTCCCTGCACCGACATCAAGCCACACATGAGCCATCAACTTGGCAAGCAGACTGGCAGACAGATTTGAGAGAACTGGAAGACAACAAACACATAATAAAACAACAATTGGGACACACACACAACCGACTCACACAACAAACACATGAAAGTTATCCCTGCAAGCTTGTGGATACGCCTCAAATGTCACGCACTCGCACCAGCTCAATGGATCTTCAAGACTCCTGTGTAGCAGCTCTGCGGAGGGCCTATCTGCAATTCATACCCTAATCACATGCAAAGCATTCGACGCAACACAACACAAACACTTCCCAAACTCTACCGCCACTTCGACTCAACCCATCATTTTTCCTGGGAGGAGTCGATTATATTTTTTCAATATACAATGCTGTAGTTTTTATCACACAAATTTTCGTTTTGCGTATTTTTTAAATTTTGAATTTGTAAACCTCATTTCATACCACCCAAAAAAAACTTGGTAATTCACACCAGCCATCTTCATTGACTCTTACTGATTTTGCTTTTATTCTGGTTCACAAGCGCCCTTTTTTCTCAACTCCTAAATTTTGAACACAATGACAATATTATTCCAGGCGGTGTCGGGACGTTCCGTTAGATTAGTGTCTATGGTAAACCTGGAGAAAACAAATCAGTGTTCCCTCTCGGCTCACTCTGGGTTCGTCCGGGTCCCTGAGAGACAGAGAAACATCTTTAATGAACAGGTGAGGTAAGCCAGGCGGGGCGCCCGACTTGCTACACCAAATGGGGGTGAAGGTGTGATCAAGATTAATGAAAACTCTCACTTACACATGAATACTCAAACACACAGACGCACACAAAAGCACACACACAATAAGGCGATATAGTCATTTGTCTGAGAGTTCATAGCTCACTGACAAGTCCAGTGCTCCGGAGGAACGTTAGGAGAACTGTTGTTGCGTGACTTGCCATGCCGGTTGTAAGCCAGGGCCTAAGGATGTGACTCGAAGAGATCTGGGCGGACGCGGGCAAGCCCAAAGAAAGCTTTGCCGTGGTAAGCTCAAGTTCGTAGCGAGGACATGCGCAGAGAACGTGTTTCAGGTCCTCGTGAACTGTACAGGGAGGGCACAGAGGTGAGGAAACTCGACGTAGTTTAAAAAGGAAATGCTTAGTGTACGCCACATTCAGTCGTATTCGATGCAGGACAGCTTCATCTCGCTTGCACAGACCACTTGGCATCCGAAATCGACACTCTGGGTCTATTGTGTGCAACGGACGGTAGGTATTATTTGGGTCGGTCCACAGGAATCGCTGAGAACTCTTGGCAAGCGATGACGCCAGAGTCGCTCTGTCTCGCCTTGTGAAAGGCACTGGTTTTATAATTGTGCTGGAATGCTCTGATGCAGCAGCTCTGTCGGCTTCGTCGTTGCCAGCCACACCGCAGTGAGATGGAAGCCACTGCAGAGCAGCGACGTGGTGGTTGTTAATTGCCTGCGTGTGCAGGCCATTAATTTCTTGAGCAAGCTGCTCTTGTGGCAGCACCATGAAGTGCTGAAGGGCTGCTCGAGAGTCGGTGAATATTGCCCATGCCTGAACTGGAGCAGTTAAAAAGTGTTCCAATGCAGCACGTAGGGCCGTGAGTTCAGTAACCATCGACGAAGTTTTGTGACCTAGGTTTGCGGTAATTTTTGTGTGGGTTGAAGGGATCCATATTCCGATGGCAGATGACGTATCCATCACTGATCCCTCTGTGAAAATGTGAGTGTAAGTTTGGTAGGTAGTAGCAATGTGCTTCAATGAAAAGAATATACGAGCAATTACAGGCAACTTAGCTTTGCTATGGATGCCGGGAACGGTTAATGTTATTTTCCAGGAGGCAAATCTCCATGGTGGCTGGGTATGCTCTGGTGGGCTCTGATACACTGCTGGTAATAAGGCACGTACCTCGGCTTCCGAGTCACAAGCCAGCGGATGGCCGACAGTCCAGGTCACAAACCGCAAGCGTGCACGAAGGAGTTCTTGCTGGCAGAGAACCGTTGGAGAGAGGCGCCTACTCTCCCTGAGAGTCCCAAGGGTTGAAGTATTTTTAGGTTACCCAATGCACAAACGAAGCAGTTTCGCTTGTAAGCCTTCTAGTAGCCGTGAGTTCGTTTTTGAGAGAGGCTCGAGGGCAGGCAAGCTGTAGCGAAGCAATCCCTCACAGAGTGCATTGTAGTGCTTGATGAGAGACTCCCGCACTGCTGGAGATAATGCGAAAGATCGATGCGTACGCCTCAAGCTTGTGCCTCAGTGGTCGTATATGTAGGGACTACGTCATGTTCCTGTCAAAAGTCACTCCTAGAAATTTGTGGCTGTGAACGTAAGATATAGGAGCGCCTCCGAGTTCAAGAACATACCGGGAGAGATCACGCCTGGTGAAAGCTATCGCAGCAGACTTCTCCACCGATATTTCGAGGCCACGTGCTGCCAGAAAGGTTGCCATTGACTTAATGGCCCCTTGAAGCCTTGCGCGCTAAATCCGCCGGTTGCTTCCTGAGCACCAAATGAATATATCATCAGCATAAAGAGAAATTTGAACGGATGGCGGCAAGCACTGCTCGATTCCAATTAGTCGCTGATGCAGCAGCTCGTACACCCCCTGCGCCGCTCTCGCCTGTGGGCTGGGGCCTCGATGCCGGAGCCTCGCACTTCCGCTGCGACGAGCGTGAGGTCACGAGGCCTTCTGCTAAGGTGTAGCCTCGTCGAATCACGCTTGCCGCCACCATGAGCCGCAGCTCACGAGGACTCCCGCTGAGGTGTCCCTTCGTTTTCGTCGATGCTTGCAGTCTGGCTCCTAGTTTGTCCTAGCCAAACCTCGCATTGAAGGAGTCTCTCAGAAATTCTTCACCAGCTCCAGCGCACTTTGGGGCCATCCTTTCGACTGCGCCTGTTATATTTCTCCTCTCCAACTTTTTGGTGAATGGTGAATACTAAATAATGTTGTTTTTTTATGATCAATCTGAGAGGAAGATCTCAATACGATGACCGACGTCCGATTCTTGAAACCAGTGAGAGATGAGGACGGGCTTTCTCGCTGCATTTTGAATTTATTTACACTATTTGCACTACTACCAGTATTTACATCAGGACAGAATGAGGGCTACTTTGTCCCTATTTTCGCAGCATACTGTTCGGCCAATGTTTATACTGAACTCGATCCCCTCGACCGTCTGTCCTCAGACACAAAACTCTGCTTTTGATCCCAAAAACCACGCATTCAAAGGGGCGTTTAAGAAATATCGAAAAAACCTTTTAAACATGATTTTTGTGGACCATGGATTGGCTACAAGAACAAATCTATCCTAAACATGTCCCCGCGCATGGTCAAATGACCCAACACCCTTTCATGGAATTAATTGTACGGTTCCCACGCACGTTATTGCAACCGACAAGCAACTACAAAACATTTGCCAACTAAAGTCACTGACGCGCGAAGTAGCCGAACCATAAGGTTACGCGGGCGGCACCTGCACAAAGCGAGAGCAGAATGCCCAGAGCTGTCTTCGCGCGGCTAACATTCTAGAATGTCTTCGCATTGCTTCGTCGCCTTTGTACCACCGCGGGCTACCACAATAAAGGATTCCTGGGCCAATCCCTTCCCCAGACTAAGGAACGCCTCCACCCACCGCCTGAATTGCGCGAAGAGATGCTCCAAACCCAGGCGAACATCCTTTGGGCAAATGACCCATAGACGAAAAGAACGTACGCCGGCTATGTAAAATCATGAAAGAGTACGCCGCGCGCCTTTTAGGCACTAAGAGACGACATCCTTTAGCTTACCATTTCTATAAACCTTGACGAACGACCGAGCTACCTCCCCACGTTGGCAAGCCTTAATCGCATCGTGGGCGTTTTCCGAAAGAGAACAACTCGGCAAGACTGCTTTCACTGCTATGCACCCGTCCACCTTTCTCTGAGACCGCCCAGTCGAGCTGACCACATAGCAATACAACAGAAGTACTCTGGCTAAGGACCCCCGTATTTTACCACCGAAAAGGAAGGAACACACAGTATGCTCTCAGCAGCCGTCGATTTCGCGTCCTTGCGGCTGTATTATTGGACGGGAGCATGGCAATTACAAGCGGAGGCACCCCTGATACATCAGCTACAGGCGGCTTTTATTGAATAAATCAGGAGCCAGAAATTACCATCTAGTATCCTAATTTTTTCTACCAACTGCCCTAGTTGAAACTTCACTGCCTGTATACCAAAGCTGCACAGCACTGACGTGACCGTAACGAGCCTGTTCGAGGTCAGTTTAGTAGTGTCTCCTTTTCCCTTGTACATGTGCTTTGTCCTGCTGGTTTTCCGCGTGTCCGGTTTGTCTCTATTTTCTATCCTAGTGCTGATGGCTCATAGTAGATTTACCTTCTTCTTTGGCCCTAATTGTTGTGTTACTCCGTAAATATCCCACTCTTGCCTACCCCGGTGCTTTTGGGGAGCTTTATCTCGTCGTTTTTTCTGTTTGAGCTTCTCCCCGTGTATCTGTAAAGATTCCGGCTGCCCGTTGTGAGATCTCACTGCCGCTGCGGTGCCTCATCATCCACCTTACAAAGTTTGTCCGTGGTATTTGCATGAAGGTCCTTAATCAAGCACCCTACTCCGTCCCACCGATGCGCATATGTCACCGCACCGCCCACCCGTATCAAATCGCTCGTCCACATGCTCGCACTACTAATTTTCTGCCTCTTTTTCCCCCGTGTAGCAGTGGACTGGAATGGCCTTCCCTGTGACGTTGCGGCCATCACGTGTTCATCAACATTTAAAGAGAATGTCTTCACCACGCACATTTCCATTTGACAACCTGTGTACATTTATCTGTAACCCACCCCTTATGTAATACCCCCTACATGGGGGTCTTTAAGGTATTAAAGTGATGTGATGAGATGTGAAGGTATGCCAATTCGTGCTCACCCTTGAGCATCTTCCCGTGTTCGTTTATGTGGCGATTGTGCGTTTTCCTAATGACTGCTCATCATTCTATAGCTTTTGGGTGCTTCTTCACTCCTTCCTTGTATTTGTACTACCCATCGCTCGCTGCACTCTTTTATTTCCGCCTGCACTAAATGCTGCACTTCCTGTTTTAGGTGCCTATATTGCTCCCGTTTTATGTCCACCTCCACCTAATCTGGCCCCAGCCTCTTGGCCAGCCTGTGTTCTCTTTACGCATGTCTAAGCCTTTGTCTGACCTCCCTGACTTCTATGTTCAAACCAGGTTCTTGGTGTTTCCTTTCCCCTCCATCAATTTGGCCATCTGCCTTGAATATAGTTTCCTGCATAGTTTTAGTAAGCCGGTAATATTACGATTCTTCCACATCATTTATTTCTATGCTAGCATCTCAGCTTTTGGCTATACGGCAACTTGTTCACTGCTTAACTTAGCGTTTTGCCCGTTCGGTACGGTTTGGCGACCCCCAGTTTATGAGTACTTCTCGTGGCTTTTGCGGTTCCAGAGAGATCGTAGGTAGTATTTTTGGATACACATGACACTGCTTCCTGCGAGGGAGTGTGGACAGAGTAGCGTGACTTCGTTCGTTGAAAAGGGGATTTAGGTTTGGTGGAAAAGTAGAAGACATCCTGGAGCACCCAGCCGGAGCTTATACAAGTTGTACAGTAGTAGATACACGTTAGTACCGCTGAAGGACTTTGATTGCGCTGTCAAAGCTTCTGCGTGATGCCAATGATGTCATCACTGAAGTCGCACTCCCGTGCAGCGGGTTTACCGCCTCCATTTTGGTCTGAACACAAAGGGTCTTAAGGTTTTAGGTGCGAATGCACTTTATAAGCGACCCTGAATTCCGTTGACCGCCGTCCGTCCACATAGCAACAGCTGCGGGTGCGCGCGCTCCTCGTCTTCCTTGGCAACGGGGGCAGATGGCACATACCCACCTGGGGGATTGGCCAGGAATCTCCTCGTCTTCCTTGGCAACGGGGGGAGATGGGCGCGCGCTGCCTGGCCGCTGACATGGTATATACCCACGTGGAGGATTGGCCAGGAATCGGGCGTGAGAAGGGCTAATCCACCCGCTTAAAGGAGTACTGACACGAAATTTCAAAGCTGAGATCCGCTCTAGCAATCAAGTACAACGACAACACAAATCGGTGTCTGTGCATGCCACTTACCCACGTGGGGGATTGGCCAGGAATCGGGCGTGAGAAGGGCTAATGCACCCGCTTAAAGGAGTACTGACACGAAATTTCAAAGCTGAGATCCACTCTAGCAATCAAGTACAACGACAACACAAATAGGTGTCTGTGAATAGATGCATCTTTCTTTCTTTGTAGTTGTGTGTGTGTGTGTGATCTCTCTTTCGCAAACATTACGAACCGCGCAAATTCAACAGTTGCATTCGCACTTTCACATTGTTCCCCTCGGGGAAATGGGGGGAAATTTTTTAGGTGATGGGCAGCGCTGATTGGCATGGTGATTGCCCCAACCTGGAGCACAAACAGGTGGAAGACGACGTCTCTATAGGCGCTACTCTGTCATTGGGGTCACAGAAATTGGTAGGGGGCTGAAGGTTTGGCCTAGGTGATGGTGTTTGTGCCTTTTAAGTGGGTGCGGTTGTTTGGGCCGCAAGAGGGGGAAGACAAACCAGAAGCAGGCCAAAACACTGCGGCAGCGCATTTAATTATTCAATGTAAGGCTAAGCGCGCAAGGTTTCCGTGTACAGCAGGCTAAGAATCTACCTCGAGAGAGACAGGTAAGCGATGTTCTACCTTGCGACATGGCTGAAGAAGCAGTTGAAGTAAAAGTGGGCCTCCGTAAGCGCAAACCACAGCTCTGTGTCCGTGGTGTTGAAGGTTGGTATAACGGGGAATTTATTACAAGGCTGCTTGCAGTAGAAGCCTCGCTGATGGCTCACCTGAGAATTACCGCTGATTGCGCCTAGTCTGGTGTCTCAGAGTCACAATTTTGTATGCAGGGCAGGCCGCCTTGTGAACCGCCGGCAGCTGAAAAAGAAGACGGAGGCAAAACTGCTGGCGTAAGAGCCTCGAGATAACTTCATTCTCCTCTTCTCTTATCAGTGCGCAATCGCTTAGTAACGACGGTGGGTTTGCATGTACATAGGTACGAAAGTTGTATATCCGTACAAAGATATCTATTTTTTTCTAAGTTAAAATCAAGAAATGCTGTGAACACACGTTGCATTTCGGTTGGTACTATCTAAGTGAATAATAAAATTCACGAGGTCTAGAATGGGGAATATAAACAAGGTTCTAGGAACAAGGCAGGGGTACAAACAATTTGTAACAATTCAAGGAATGCAGAAACAATACATATGTGTAACAGCACGCAAAAAACTCTACTAGGAGAAATGTGTTTGTCATACACCGTGTGAGTTATTATAAATGGTCATTTTGCGTAAGTTTTGTAGTTGTGTGTGGTAAGCTATTTCAAGTTTTTGTGGGAGTGAACGAAATTTTTAACCTGCATGTACGATATTTCCGCTAGGTTAAGAATAGTATTGTTACCATAAATATTATTTCTACTGGGAAAGCTTCGAATCGATACGTTGCACGGAGTTTTAGCACTTTTCTCGCTCTCCACGACTACGGTTGTTTTGTAATTCCATGCCTGTTAAAAGTTCGTTGGTGGTTCGTTCCTTTATATTGGTAAATAAGGTGCCATTCGCACTGCCGATACTATAATCAGCATGGAGCTAACTGCAATAAAATAAAAGCTAGGTGTACCAAAAAATGAATATATGTTCCCCCAAGACTACCTGCACTTGATTATTTCGGCTAAAAATGATAAAAAGTACAAAAAAAAGTGCCGAGTTCTGGTTGAATGCTTTTGTATTTAAGTCAGCGTTAATCGCGAAAGATGCTTTTTGTAGACTCTGCGTATGAGCTGCGCCCAGCGGATTGACGATTCCAATGTTTCAATAAATATTTACATTGATATACTTTCAACTTCTCGGAAAATTGTTATAAGGCGTAAGTTTCAGATAGACTAATACCACTGAGCCATCAACTCGGGATTATGTTAGCCCAGGAAAGAGGCATAGCATAATCATTTAAAAATAAAAATTAAACTTGTTTTACGCTTGTAAAGCTGGTGAATTGCGATGCTGGCTCCTTCATGCGTGCTGCGACGCCACGCAAAATTGCGGGTCTCTGACAACGCCAATGGGCGCACCATGTACGACCTCGAAGCTCAACACTAAGTGTCTTGTATATATGTGGGGTGGTAGTGCGCAGACGTCCCAGCTCTGCTTACCGATACTACGTACAGCCCGGCCGTAGCATTCTCTCGGGAACATTTCTGGTCCCACGGTAACGCTTCGAAGGTGGCGAGTCGCTGGTCAATGCGTAATGCATATGAAGTACGGCCCCCCACGCCCTTGTACGAAAACGTTTACCAAGTGCGGAGTCTTGTAACCTTTCAGCCTTATCGGTTCAATTTTGAAAGGAATATTATTGGCGGTAAATTTGTAAGCGGGCGGTGATTTCCTACTGAGTTGATATACTGACGTTTATGAGAAGGCACAACGCCATCAACAATTCTTTTATCTAGACGAACACCGCTAAAAAATAGCTGGTTATATATTGTATGTAGCGGATGTAGGACGAAAAAGAAAGACGAAAAAGAAAGGTGGTGTAGTCGCCATTTATTTACAGAATAAATACTCTTATGACGTTCTTCAAGATTACTGTATTGTTGATCCAAACTTTGAATCACTTTTCATAAAGAGAAGTGCCTTTATAGTAGGATTGATTTATTGTCCACATTCTGGGTCTTTAACCTAGTTTTATCTGTTTCTTGAACCTGTATTACAATTTATATCAAATTCCAAGAGACCAGCTGTTCTTCTTGGGGACTTCAATGTCAATCCTCTGCAAGATTCAGATTTAAATAGAGAATTTTGCGATATGCTGTCCGTAAACGGTTTTTCCAACGTAATCGATATTCCTACTCGTATCACACCATCAAGTGAGACACTAGTTGACCTCTGCTTAACAAATTTTGACCGAAATGATATTCGAGCGGGTGTTTTAACGAGCGAATTCTGTGATCACTTGTCTATTTTCTGTTTTGCTCCGAAAAAAATGTACAACGCTGCGAATAAAACCAACGACAGAACAATAATACGTAAGGTAACTTGGGGCAATACGGAGCATTTTCGCCAACTCGTCGCGACTACAAATTGGATGCAGTACTTGAAAGAGACGGATCCAAATGTTCTGTATGATAAGTTTATTAACAAAATTATTGAGTTGTACAATATCGCCTTTCCAGAAGTTGTCTTGCGAAGCTGCAGAAAAATCAGAAAACCTTGGATAACAAAAGAACTACTACACAAAATAAAAGCCACAAACAAATTATTTAACAAGTTCATAAGTTCACGTGAATTAGCACTACTAAAAGAATACAAATCGCTCCGGAACAAACTTTCAAGTGAAATAAAACAATCTCGTATTCGATACTATTCGAACAGATTCTCCGACATATTTTACGATCCGAGCAAGACATGGCGCACCTGAAAGGATTTATTACGCAAAACAACCCCTACTTTGCCAATGGAAATAAAAATTAGGGATCACACGTTCAAAGGTAAAGATCTTGCAAATGAATTTAATCGTCATTTTTTAACCTCCGGGGCTTACAGCGAAAATCCAACAACGAAGTCGAAAGGTTCATGCCTCCGAGTCTGCAGCAAACAATGTTTCTTTGCCCTACAACTCCTATGGAAATCTGCGATTTGATACATGAACTTAAAAATAATTGTGCTTGTGGTTTGGATGGTATCAAAGCGGCCCCTATTAAGGCAGTCTCTGATTTAATTTGTTATGTGCTCTGTCATTTATGTAAGTTAATCTTGGAAACTGGCACGTTCCCAGACAAAATGAAAATTGCCAAAGTTAGTGTCTTATACAAGGGAGGTGCGGTTAGCAACATTTTTAATTACAGGCCAATATCTCTCCTCCCGCTTTTTTTCACAGATTGCTGAAAAAGCAATTAACGCCCGAATAACAATTCACCTTAAGAAATATCAACTGTTATCTCCAAAACAATATGGGTTTCAAAATGGGAAATCAACAGAATAAGCTTTACTTAACATTAAGGGAAAAATTGTTTCCAACATAGAAAACCGCCTGTATACAATTGGTATTTTTGTTGATTTTAAAAAAGCTTTTGATTCAATCAATTATGATATTCCTTTCAGAAAGCTTCCATATTACGGAATACGTGGCACGGTATATAAACTATTGCAGATCTATCTCTCAAATAGAGTACAGTTTGTTGTATATAATAACATATTATCAGATGCTGGATACCTCGCTTTTGCTATCCCACAAGGGTTTATATTAGGACCGGTACCATTTCTTTTTTATATTAATGATATTGCATACATTCCTGAGACTCCTGAAATGGTGTTATACGCTGACGACACAAATGTGTTTTTCTCCTCAAAAGATCTAACAGTCCTCGTAAGTGATGCTAATATTTACCTCCAAAATTTATCGCAGTGGTTAAGTGCAAATCAGCTACATTTAAATACACAAAAACTAAGTATATTATCTTTTCTGCTACAAATAAACCAATCCAACCTTTAAATGCCATATCGTTTCAATCAGAGGTGTTACAACAAGTTTCAGAATGTAAGTTTCTTGGTGTGTATTTCCACGAATCCCTTCGGTGGACATATCATGTAAATTATGTAAAACGCAGTGTAGCCCAAACAATTGGCGCCCTAAACAAGCTTCGTATGTTGTTACCCGAGAAGATAAAACGACAACTTTCCCATTGCGCTGTTAGCACAAGGCTACAGTATTGTCTACTAGTTTGGGGCGCTACGTCAAAATCAAACATTCATGTTCTTTATTTAATGCCAAAACGTGGTTTACGATTCATTCACAACTTATCAAGTCGACAACATGTTTTTTTCTATTTTAAATATAGCTACATATTGACTATTAAGGATATGTATAATCAACGCTTAGCCGAAACAGCCTTCCTGAACTTGAAATCAGACCCAGAAATATTTTTATCATTATACACTATTACTGATCGGCACTATAGTCTCAGACAGACTGCATTTAAAAAAATTCAGACTAGGACAGGATACGGCATGCAACTGCTTCCATGGCAGATACCAAATCTTTTAAATATGTATCCTTCTCTACTTGATGTGATGCAAAGCTGCTCTTCTCTGCTAGCCTTCCGGAAAAAAGTTAAACGGCTTCTACTCGAGCAATATTGTCATGTTCTTCCGTCTCCTCTTTTGTAGCTCTGTTATTGTGTGCGTGTGTGTTTTTTGTGTGTTTTTTGTAATAATGCTTTTGTGTTGTAATCTCTGTAAAATAAACTATTTTTTCTTGGTGTGTAACAAGAGGTATTTTATTACGCTCATTTTGCTTACAAATTTCGACTACAGATTTCAGAAATAAATACAAACTGTGTATGGTTAGCCTAATAATATTGTTTAGTTGAACATAGAATTGTATAAGGTATGAATTACAATTTCTAAGCCATTTTCGTTTTGTACCAAACTGCTGTTTGTGTGGTTGTTGTACCAAACTGCTGTTTGTGTGGTTGTGCGGCCTGGGGCTAGGGGCCTAGTCAGGCGACTTTAAATGTTGCCTTTTGCCATAGCCCCAGGGCAACTTCCTTTGTTGCCGAAATAAACAATAAACAAATGGATCCATCCAAGTATCGTTATTGGCCTTCAGTGTAGTAACACATAGCTAAACGTTCGTATGGGTATTAGCTTACCCAAAGATGGCTTTAGCATGCAATGTAAAGTCCTATCGGATTTCGTAATCTTAGTAACTCTGTGGTGAACAGACGGAATAATGCATGTGAAGGCTGAGAACGTACGTTACCGATAACGCTGATATAATATCGGCCAAAGCTCTAAAATACGGCATAAATATGGCGCTCCCTGCGTGATTGCTTTTTTGTAGCTTGCGTTTGTTATTGTTTATGTTTATGTACTGGTAATTTGTTTAACAAGAAAACTTCATGCAAACAATTATTCCGTTTAAAAGTGAGCGGAAAAGGCACACGCTGGACCAATTTCAGGAACCATCCTTCTCAAACGCCTGTCACTCACCCCCTACTCAGTCGCTTGCTAATGCTGCCCCAGAGTAAGGAGAGTTCGCAGAACCTCTGTACCTCGTCAAATATCCTACACGCGTCTCGGACAGTTAGGAAGTCAGAGGGCACGTAGTGAATATAAACACGACGAATCAGCTCAGGCGGCGAAAGTGTCCTAACACGAACGCCCACACACTTCTGGGCTGAGGGCATCCAGGTCTTCGAATACCAAGTCTGATTTTCAAAAGAAGCAGAACGTATTCCTTTTTACCTCACATATATTCGAGGCACGCTGTTGAAGCACGATCTATTGATAAACGTTGTTGAAAACCAAGGAATATCGAACCTTGCATTAGACGTCCCAAATCATTTGTTTTGTCCTTCGGTTACTGGCGACCACTGGCAGACATTTTAACGAACACAACTAGCATTCCAAGTTTTGGCACAACAGTGATTTTTGTCTAGGTTTCAAGCAACGAACAAGGTTTTCGTAATATTTTTATGCCTTCGTTATTTTTACGCGTTGATGTACGGTGGTACGCATGCTCTATAGCAAAATACCTCGGCATGGCTGCGCTGCAATGAGAACGCCCACAACAACCAGCTGAAATCGGGTGCCGTTTTTTGTTTGGGAGTTTCACAGCGTTTACTTAAAAACCATTCAGGGGCTTTTTCATTTCACGTTGTACAAATTCCAAAATTCCACGATATTGTTTTCCCAAGAAGGTCGTAAAATGACGAACAGAAGAACAAACACCTGTGACAACAGAGTAGAAAAAAAGTTAAGCTATGACGTCTTGAAAAAATATATGGTGCGGTGAAAAAAAGGACAGATGTTTCTGGTATAAAACACTTGGCATTTTGATACATCAATAGAACGTACAACCGTTGTACAAATTTCACGTTGTACAAATCCCAAAATTCCACGATATTGTTTTCCCAAGAAGGTCGTAAAATGACGAACAGAAGAACAAACACCTCTGACAACAGAGTAGAAAAAAAGTTAAGCTATGACGTCTTGAAAAATATATGGTGCGGTAAAAAAAGGACAGATGTTTGTGGTATAAAACACTTGGCATTTTGATACATCAATAGAACGTACAACCGTAAACACAATGATGCTTTTGCACATGTTTCTCGTTTTGGGTGTGTCATATGGCGAACCGGTATTTATCACCAAGCCACCATTTCCTTTTGGATTCCCCAACTTTTCACACGTATGTATGTCATTCTGTTTTTACTCTGCTATTCTCGGTTAAACAAGATGTGCACTGTCGATACACAAAAATTCCTGGATACATCGCGCTCAACTATAAAGGACAGAAGTAGAGAAGTACTAATTCAATACTTTTGTACTGATTCGTACGATACCCATTATAAGCGAACGCCTTAGTTGCTCCGTGTACGAAAAATGATTGTGGTATTTATCGGGTACAGAAAATGAACAGCGCTGTAAAGAGTGAAAGAAACTCGGGATTGAGCGGATGTGGGATTTGAACACAGGCAGCACAGAGTAAGTGCTGCTTCCCATCGTTTTACTTGCTTTTTAAAACTGCGGAGGTACAACACAATCAGACAAAACAATACATCACAATAAAAAATACATACAGTGTCGTCTTTTTACCCTTCCCATGCTTTGTCGTTTTAAATCTAATTCAGTGTGGTATATGATCGAACACGCTATACCCAAGCAGGCACCTTCTCGTGCATTTAAATACTTCAATAAAAACCGACACCCTGTCCTGCAAAACCTGCCGCGCTTGTCTACCCTGCAGATGGCGCTTAAGCTACACCATACGCGCTGTTGAAATACAGCAAAGGTCAAAGCAATACTGGGTCACATGGCTTGCCCTCGATATTCTAAGCTTCTAATACATCATGGATTATCGTTTCAAATGAAATGTTTTAGCAGTGGTTCTTGTCAGCCACCACAAGAGAGCACCCCCGTTTAGCAGTGAATCAAAGCACGTTGCACACTTTACATTTACTTAAAAATCACAGTCCCTGCTTCACTTAACTCCGAGCCTTCACTCTGTAGCTACGCTTTAGGTGCAATTGTCTGGTATGAAGCCAACAAAAAGAAGGAATTCGCCTCCTACTGGATTGATATTCTCCTACTTGTATTCAAAACATCGAAGACTACTCTTTCCAATAAACCGGTAATCCCTTACCCATGTTGTATACATCGTAACGAAACATTCGAAACATCGCTACAGAGGATTGAGTTTATATTCTTGCAAGCATTGGAGCACAGCTATGCACAAAAATGTAAGTTCCGTTCAGTCTTGCCGAACATGGATATAAACCACATCATCCCGGAGAAGTTGTACCAACTTGCTTAAAATATGTATATAAAGGTTTCTTGCTGACAACGGCAACTGCGGTAGCGCTTGACCTACGCGCTCCTTTCACCAGATTCTCAAAATATAGTACACATTGTAACTCTGCTAACAAATTTTCAACACCTGGTGTGAAGATGGGGGACACTGCAACTGGAAGCGATAAATTGTGATCTGTTTTTGTTTCGCCGCGCAATCCCTTTCGAGGACAAAGCTGGCGTGTCGGCGTTCATATTACGGACGCCCCCGCACTAGGAGATAACCAAAACAGCCAGAGGCTATCTTATGTAAATATTTGGGCCGTGCACGATGTATGCGACTGTGTTATGTTACATATCTAAGCAAGCAACGGACTTGCGATTCTGTGATTGGTTCGCGTCTTTTAATTGCACTCAATTTGTTTATTTGAAGGTTTTGCCTCACCTACTCGCTAGTATACGTGTACCCCGCCGTTCCTAAACCGTGTCACGCAACCTGTGGGGCAACAATCATTTATTTTGCGAAAATACAAAACAAAATTTCCTGTCGTTTTCGAGGCGTTGCCAAGCCAGCAGCGTTTGCGGAATCGTCTGCGCTCCTCGTGTCCAGTGGCATGCTTCAGCTGAAGCGACCATTTACAGTTACTTCAGGATCCTTTGTCGCCCTCACGCAAGGCAGACGAAAGACACTTATCCTCAAAAAGTTAGACCACCCGGCCTGGCGATACTGCCCCAAGCCTCGACGATCACGACAGCTCGCTCAAAAAAACGCCCATAAATCAACACGTTGTAGGGGATAATATTTTGTTTAGCATTTGCCACTACTTTAAGGGCATTTTATTGGGTATGCAGTCAATTAAACGCACCACAATGTGATTAAAATTAGTACAATCAACTTTCGCTCTGGCTTGTAATTGAAAAATAATGGAGGGTGGTGAGGGTCCCCTGCTTTTGTTCTACCCAGAGGCGTTGGCCACTAGGGGTGCTGTATGTCGCCAAAACTCGAGCGCAAGAGACCTATCTGTTTGACAAGTGAAGCGCGTATTTTATTATTTTTACCACGAAACTGAACTGCACTGACAGCGTTATTAGGGTAATTTTTATTCCCCCTTCACTTTTACCCGTCCGCTATCGACACTGCTCAATACGCGCCCACGGAAATATGTCACCGCTGCTCATGGACGCTAACACTCAGGCAGCAAGTTTCAAAGGCTCCGTTGATACTGTAGTGTGGTGCTGCGGCTAGAGAAATTTGGAAAGGAGGTCACTGACACAACGTCAGATATGAAAGAAAGGACACGCGTTTTCAGCACGTGCCGCGCCTGCTCGGTGAAGTTTGTTTTAGCCCAGTCGGGGGTACCATGCTCCGCAGACACGGTCTCCCACCGTGCCCACAACGTACGCCAGCACACCAAAGCGTTTTTCCACCGGAAGATCAAAAATATAAACTTCCAGTAATTGGTGCCCCGAAGCTACACATGGGCTACGAGACATGTCGTAGTGAAAGTTTCCAGAAGAATTTTGACCACCTAAGGATCTTTAACGTGCGCCCAACCCTCGACACACTGGCGTTTTTGTTTTCGACTTCCATCAGAAAAACAGCCACCGTGTCGAGAAATTGAACCGGCGCCCTAGGTCTCCAAAAAGCAGCGCCTTACCCACTGGGACACAGCGCTGTGTTTTGAACCGGGACTTAGGCAGGGACCCACAGGGGATGCCTAACTAAAACAGGGGACCGAGGATCCACACCGGTCTCTCAGAAATGAAGGAAGACACCATAAGCTGAAAACAGCGAAATAAATGCCCACTATATAGCGTCTAATCACATAAGCGTTCAAAATACTTTGCAATATTCCATGTTTGTCTCCGCTGCCAGCTGGGTTTGGCAAACAACAGATAGCGCCACGCGTCGAAGTTAGAAATCGCCCTAAAAGTAGGTAAAAGTAGGTACGAATATGCTCCCAGAGAACAACCACGCAAGAATGCGAGGTGGGGTTCTAGAGCAGCGGGTAGTTCGCAAATCACAATAACCAAAAAAAAACTCCTAAAGAGATTCTTGCCCACAAGCAAAACGTCCAACCACGAGAAGAGCAAGAAAATGAGAAAAGAACCGATAAGACTCATGCAACCACTCATCATGACCAGAATATTTCAGAGGCTGCCGTATCACAAATTTACTCGCACCAAAGAAAGTGAAAAAAACACCATCATTGGGACAGTATATAAGGCATTTCTCAATCTCGCAAATAAGAAAGAGCGGAACCCTTGGGGTGACAAAATTAAAATGATTACACGCCTCAAGAGGAAGCGGAGGACCATATACAGAATCGACGGAAAAAACGACAATATTCTGAGCAACGAATGGAATCGGGAAGCCCACGGCAACAGCGAGTGAATGCCAATGGAAGAGGCATTCACGCTGCAGTCATCATAAGTAGGATGTTGGTGATAATGACAATGAATAGGTCCTCAACTTGTGTCTTCCTAACGCATTTCAAGACATCGGATAAACCATTCTCCTAGCGCCAAGAAAGTGGATGTAAACACAAAATTTGGAGGGGCCATTATACTCAATTTGAAAAAAAAAGAGAATCCCCACAACAGAAAGAAAACACAGGCACCCCTCCTTCAAAACGAAACCAATGCACGTCATGATAAACATGGCACCCAAACTCTCATCTACTAAAATATGGATATATTCCTACACAAAAAGGGGTGGTATGGCAGGACCAAGTGCGTGCTTGGAAACTTCCAATATTTTAGACCACAGTATACATTGACTCCGGGATGTGCCAAAGCACGAGACCCTAATTGTGGCAGTTGAATACTCTGGCAATTTTTGGGGCTGCATGACCCTCCAACATACAGGAACAAAGAACTGGAAGGTAGAGCCATCCTCTCGGCAACCTGAATAGCGGAAGTATCAAATAGAAAATAGGAGCGTAACATCATTACAGACTCACAAAGGACATTGTGCTTTTTTTGTAGGCAGATTACCACACGCTTTTGTAAGTCATTCCCATCGATACTACAGAAAGTTAACAACGTAAGCTGGATAGCCGGATCTTATGGTATGCAAGCAAACGACGCAATATCCAAGAGGAGCACCAACTGTCATATTGTGCTCCTTGTGACCACGAATACCACACTGCCTTCTTCGACAAACGATACAAACTAATCCTCATCGCATGCCTAGGAACGCAATCTTTCCCTACGCTGCCATCATAGCTCAATGCCGAAGAATCACAAACCCGGTGGACGAAAAACCAACACAGCTATTTGAAAATCTATGTGCGTTAAGGTGTTCGGTGGGAACATCAGAAATTAACTTAAAACTCTGCCTAAATATGGCAACATATATCCTGTTACGCGCAACATAGCCTTGTCCTAGGGTATGGCTTTAGGACAACAACTCAAACTTAACATCCCAAGCAGCACAGAAAACGTGGCCAGCCTTTGGCTTATTTTTGGCCGATGCTTGGCCTGTTTCGCCATTGGAAAAGTTTGGACTGCCAGAGAACTTATGTTCTTTGGCGTGCATTTGGTCACGGAATACTTGTCTGTGTGGCCAGCCGAGGTCTTTACACCAAGGGCAAACATCTGGCCACAGACAACATGTTTTTTCATTGATCACCATACGTCCGACGACGAACAGCGCGCGCCCGGCCACAGATTACTTGTTTCCTTTTTGGGCCAGGTGAGGTCTGAAGACGAACTGCAAGCGTCTGGCCACGGGGGCAGCGTTGTCTGTTTGGCCAGTCTAGGTCCCCAGATGAACGGCAAGCTTCTTCCCATGGAGTACACGTTTTCTCCGTGGCCACCATACGTCTGATGACAAACAAAGAGCGTCTGGCCACGCAGTAATCGTTTCCCATTTGGCCAGCGGAAGACGGAACACGAACGGCAACAGTCTGGCCACGAATTACTTCTTTCCTGTTTGGCCAGCAAAGGTCCGAAGACAAACGACAAGCATCTGGCCACGGAATACCCGTTTTCTCTGCGGCCACCAATGTAGAAAACATCTCCGGACAGAGAATTGCGCGTGTGTACGTCACGCCCTCTGAAAGGAGGAGTCGCGGTGGGCGGGAAATACAATGGTGCGGGGGAACGAGCCGCTTGTCCGCGGGGACTCTATGGCATGCAGTAGCATCGTATGTACCTTCGCAAGCGCCTGGCGGTGGCAGTGACCTCTACCACGAATCTCCCTTTCTGTGAGTCAGCTAATAATGGCCATTAGAGGCAGTAGGATCTCTCCTGTAGTTTATAAGCTCTGATAAAGCAGGTACGGCTGCTGACATGAGACTTGCTTTAACTGAAATATAAGTGTGTGGGATGCTAAATTCTACTTCAAACATTTTTTTAACGCCAAAGCTGGCTTAAACAAAAAGGCACACCTAAATTCTACATTTACATCACATGAGGATATTAAGTTAGTGCCGCAAAGACGACGTAGTGGCATTCTTTAAAACAATACGAAAAAAAAGCGGCAGCCGTTGCAATGGATCTAACTAGCATTCGTGTTGTGTTTGGAAGCACCGCGCAACTCTGGTTATTATAGGCGTGATACCCATGAATAAAAGCCAAAACAGGCAATGAGCATGTAGACAAGTCATTTATTTTCTTTTTCCCAGCCTACCAAGCACATGCATATGCTCCCAGCATACAGCTAAGTGCCCATATTACATGTGGCGCTACTGTTTCACATCACCCTTTCATTTGAGACGTGTGCTGTGTTAATAAATAATATTAAATTTGCGTCGTAATAACAACATACCCCTTAGCACTGCTATGCATGACTGCATACTCTCCTGTGCCACAATGTCTTATGACCCAACTGCTTTGCCTAAAACACGGTGTTTCGTTATTCCTGAGTAGAACCTTGCCGCTTCATTTCGGTTACATTTTCTATAGAATTCAGTACCTGGACAAAAAAAGAATCATTCGAGGATTCGAAATATGAAATTTACGATAGCTACACGCCATGCTGAGATTTTACGCTCTAATGTATATTTATATGAAACGCGAATGCTCTGAAACGACGTGAGTTATTCATCAAAAGTGGTGTGAACCACAGAAGCTGCCAAGCCCTATATTTCTGGCACCCAGGGCATAAGAACTCTCCTGACATGCACAGAGGGTAATACAATCGTTACGAGGTTGCACGTAGGTTGTTGAATCCAAGCTATACATTCGACTATTGTGAATACCTTAATAGTATAAAATCAGGTGCTGGGCGCGTCCTGAATTTGGAAATAATGTATTCCATGGGTGTGATGAAACGCGTATGGGTGTTATAACATAGAGATTTACAGGAACGTTACGCCGTGTTTCCCTGCAACGTCATAGCATGCTTTCAATTATCGCTTCAATAACCTTGTCCATGTCGTTACCACAAACATATTCTCACCCAGGCAACGTATGTATTACAGCTTTTTTTTCAAAGTAGCGAACCTAGCGCAATTGAACGCTTTCTTGACGATTTTTACTGCCGCCATTTTTACGCAGCTGAGGTGATCAATCTCTCTCCAAAATGAATTATTACGAGAGCATTATGAATTGTTACTTCCGTACAATTTCCTTGTGAGGCTATCAGTTGGCCTAGTACTTCAATAGAATAATCGATATTGTCAGTAACAAGCCATCTATAAAGTGAACGACACACCAACTGAGGTTACTGGTGACACTGCTGAAGAAAGATCCGGCATGAGGTCGCGTTTTGCCTAAACACAAAAACGTTTGCCCCTACGCCTTCGTCACCCCATCCGGTTTCGCCCACATGCGCGCAACTCTTGCACCGGCGGCTTCCTATTTTTTGACGAACATTTCAGACCTAGCGGACCTTTGTGGTTACTAAAACGCATCTGAGCTACTTCTATGGGTTTTTCCTTACTCGAAAGATAGAAAAAACAAGCATCGGTTCTCTGCGGGACTATATGCTTGTTTAAAAACTTAGGGAGTGAAAGTGCACCGTCACTCGCTGCGATGGCTCGGTGGCTAAGGCGTTGCGCTGATGAGCACGAAGTCGCGGGTTCGATTCCCAGCCACGGTGGCTGCTTTTCTGATGGGGGCAAAAAGCAAAAATGCCGGTGTGTACGAGATTTCGCCGCACGTTGATTATCCCCAGGCGGTCGAAAATAATCCGGAGCCCTCCACTACAGAGCGCCTCATCACCTGCGTTGCGTCGGCGCGTTAAACCCTACAATCAATCAATTGAAAGTGTAATGTCGGCTCAAACATCGGGCTGAGTGTTACTGAGGGAAGAGGAGCGGTAGGAGAGGGCGGATAAGGGCCCTTAGCGAAAAGTAATACATTTTAAATACCTACGAGTATGCTTGAAGTGCACTTAAAATATGCTTTCTATTTGTACATGTATTTCAAGTGCATTAAAAATTGCATTTTCCTAATTTTTAGTAAATATTGAAAATACATTATTAAAAATGCGCAAAAAATACAGTGCTTTTAAGTACCCTACAAATAGATTAAGAGTGTACTGAACCTCACGAATGCGCGCTTAAGGCATTCAGAATATATTAAAAAGGTGTCTGTTCCCGCCAAACGATCACGGTGTAAATACACTGTAAATAATATAAAAATACACTTACCCAACTACATTTAGAGCAGCACTCAGAGTAAACTTTAAAGCGTGCTGGAGCAAAAATATACTTCGAATATATTGGAAATATATTTCAAATGCATTTTACGTTTGCGGAACGAACATGGCAGAGATACACTCTCAATGCAGGAAAAATATATATTGAAAATACATTTTAAATGTAATAAAAAGCTTTGCTGAAATACATTTCGAGTACACTACAGACGCTGCTTCAGTTGCTGTATGTATCGTAAGATTCACGTAAAGCATATCTTAAGTGCCGGATAAAATACATCTCAAATGAATAAACGTACTGAGAATTTCTCCTCGATGTTTGCATATAATAAGAGAAACTGAGGGAGATATTTGCACTTACTCCGCTGTCTAAGGCAGGCATACATATAAGCTCTCTGTATTAGAGAGAAACTCGGCGTACAAATATGTAAGCGGTGGTGTTCCAATGCAATCGGCAAAGCAAAAACATATAATTCTACGATTATATATATGCATGAAAACACTGGCACTTTGCCAGCGTTGTTACGATGGTATCGCTGTGGAGGCTTTGAAAATTTTCTTTTTCTGAAAAATATTGGCTTTAGATGGACAACTCTGGCTATGCTTGCGAGGGTGAGCAGCTCAGCGCCTCTCACTGCCGCTCTCAACCTCCTCCTTCGTGCCCGGTACCTGGGGTGAGCGGCGCACGCCTCCTTTACGTTTTGTCTGCCCTCACTGCGTTTCTTTTGGCTGTCTTGTGGTGTTACAAGTTTTCGGACTCCTCAATGCGCGGTCGTCGTGCGGATTGAGTCTCTGCTTCGACGGTACGTGTCAGCGGCGTTTTTATAAGGATTTCCGTCTAGCCAAGGTAAGCACAATTTGCCGGCTATTTGCGCATACGGTGTCGCACAACAATTATTCGATGTATGTTTGCCTTGCAATAAAGAAGCGTTAACGCCTTTTATGAAATCCGCAGGTGGTTGTTAAGCTAACCTCCACCTGCGAGCAAGATTTCCTAACGTAACTACTCCGCGCAAGGGAATGTACCCACAAATCAACGACAGCAAGAAGACGTAAAAAACGGATTTTAGTGCTTTCATTTTTGCGCCTAATTTTTAGCGTGGGTCCTGCGGAGTGGCTTGGGGACTTTTGCTACGAGTATCCTTGTAGATCGAGTTATTCCATTCTGAGCTTTTTGAGGACTAACACTTGCAGTAAACACATAACAGCCAGGAACATTTTTAGCACAGCCTCTTAACAGAACGCGCTTGAGAAATTGACGAAGTTAATTCATGCTAGGCACGATATCGCGCGTTTGATTTCCGGCCGCGGCGGCCGCTTTTCTGATGGAGGCGAAAAGCAAAAATGCCCGTATGTACGAGATTTCGACGCAGGTTACAGACCTCCCAGTGGTCGAAATTAAGCCGGAGCCTTCCACTACGGCGCGCCTCATCGCCTGTGTAGCGTCGGCGCGTTAAACCCTACAGAGTGTGAGAGGGAAAGAGATTCCCCGCCTGCACTACTGCATACATAAGTATCGCACCCTAAAAACAATCAAATAAGTGTATTCAGGGACGCAGCTTTCTTTTTTTTCTGTTCCCAGCAGCCACTCACAGCTCCGCATGTTCACAGCAGCCGCTGTACGGGGAAGGAACCCACTTTGTGAGATACATGCATCCGGCTAATGCGCATGCCCGGGCCATACGGCGAGAAGCCGAGTAGCCTTCGCGATTTTTGTTTGGCACATGTCGCCATTCTGTCAACTAAAGCCATGAAAGAGTTTATGTTGTCTCTTTGGAAGTGACCAAAAGTGTTAAAAGCCGCCCACGTAATCTTCGGTGCAAGTGGCTGTAGCGACACTAAGTGATTCATGCCCAGGGACTAAAAATGATTAGGGACTAAAAAAAATCTAAGACAAACTGTATGTGAGTCGCCGCTATGTTACAATCAGTTTCCGTTCCCAGAACCAAGAACCAGCAAAGGAAGGACGGAGAAGGAAGCGGGGCTGCGAGGGAGGCAACCAGTTGCCCGCACGAGACCCCTCAGTTCCCAGAACGGGTCCCCTGGCCGGGTACGTCTCTTTTTGTTCCTTGGATGGCTCCCCCAAAACTTCGTGAAACTTCAGGACGTTCCACCCTTTCTCTTTTGTGTTTACTTGCACCTTTTCTCCTCCTTTCTGTATTCATTTTGTAGCGCATTCACGAACACGTGTGCGCGTTTTGAGGGGCCCTTAGGCCGCTCGTGGTCGAGTGAGAATTTCAAAAATGTGCGCGTAGGCTGCTTGCCGGTTGTTTGTGTTTAGCAGCCGCAACTGCTCATTTGCGTCTAAAGGGTGTATTTAAACGAGTTTCTTTTAGGTGTCTGGAGCATTTTTGAAGCCACTACTTTTTACTTTATGGTCCCTGACGCTAACTGGTGTTTATCTGTTTTTTGTATGCTAACGATGCGAGCATTTACATATATTTTCCGCGTTTCTTCATAATTAAATGATTACGTTGCCTCTGTACAGCAAAAAGTATAAAATTACCGGTGATGTGCGGCGACGAGCAAGAAAATTACATATCTGTGTAAGCAAAAATACACTTTTTAATGCTTTGCTTGTTTTAATCGCCTCGGTTAGGTGCCTACCCTATCAGAGCTTGTAATTTTAAGGACGGCTTGAAAGTTCAGTTTTTTTTTCGAAATAAACTTACTTTGCCGTTCCTTTGAAGGCATTGTTGAGTGCTTAAGCCAATCTAATGACTTTTATGTAAGCTTTCTACTACAATCCTGCCCATGCATTTTTAAACTATTTCGCTGCGCAGTATGTTTTAGCACGTAATCTCCGAAGAAGTTGACGCCGAAATATGGAACACATAACAATAATTATAGTTAATAAGATTATTACTTATCTTATTTTATTAGCGTCCTGTCAGGGCACAGTCCAGTTTTGTCCAAGTTAGTTGAAAAACTAGAATGGCCACCATTTCAAGTTAACACAAGTACCTAAGAAAGAGAAATAGAGTGACGCTAGGAACTCTGTTGCATGTTTAGTAACGTTGTTATCTTAGCTGTGTCTTTTTTTCACCTAATTTTCGCTAATTTTTATTCCTAGACCATGTCCAAACATAACTCTACCCCCCAACCACCATGCTTTCTTTAAAAATGGTATTGAAGATCCAATATCGCTGCTGCATGGTGATATCAACTATGCTTAACATTGCATACAACATCTTAGTTCCTTCAAAGGTGCATTGTTTTAATGTCGTTTTTTTTTCTTTGAAGAGGAAACTAAAGAAATTCTTGCTCGCGAGGATAGTTGATACGGCTAGAGAAAATGCCTGATTGATTTTACATTTATTTGCCTCTAAAAAAGAAGTGTTTCCCTAATATTTCCCCCTGTTTTCTTTTCTTTTTACTGCAGGTGCTGGTGAAATTTCCCGCGTGGAGAATCCGAAGTACAAGGATTCTGAGGCACAACGCTGCATATGCGCTGGCTGCAGAGGTGACAGACAGGGATTTATTCCTGATGCTTATTAATGGTAAAATTGGCCCTTTTGCTGAGGTGTACAATAAACAACTTTCAAACTGCCAATCTGTGCGCATACATGCAGTTCTTTTCAGTCATTTGCTGGCCCGCAATCAGAGCATGGCTGGTTTACATTTTCACAATGGAGCATATCTTTAGCCTAGAGCCTATTAAACTTTTCGAAATCACAAAATGAAATTTTCTAGTTGAACGTTAACAATTCCCCAAAAGACACATTGCACGGCATCTCTCAATGTAATTAGGGTTTTATTTAGTATACACTAGTAACACATTTTGAGTATATTTGAAGCAGAATTTTCCGTACCTTTAAAATGCATTACTAATGCATTTTGTACGTATTTAAAATTACATTTTCTGAGCATTTTTAATGCATTTGAAATGCATTAAATATATATTTCCAATGTTAATCCAAGATTAAAGGCCTGCTGTAGGGTATGCATGGCAGCCGCCTTGAGCAGGCTTCATCTGGCCTGCATAGAATAATCTGAAACAGGCCAATGGTAGGCCATACATCCTTGGAAAATGAGAGGCCATACATGCTGGGCCAATGGTAGGCCATATATGCTTGGCAAATAGTAGGCCATACTTCATTAGCCAATTTTAGGCCATTCGTATTAGGCCAATGGTCGGTCAGACAATGGAATTAGCGGCCATAGCAGATTGGCCAGCGAATGACAGCCAAGCTCCAGCCTTACACGGCCAAGGACCATTTTGGACTAAGGGCCGAACACTTTGGCCGAAGATTGGCCTGGAGGAAAAGGGCTGGCCAATGTTCTTTGGGCAAGGTTTGGCCGCACATGCTCGTGCTGCCTGGGATATTCCATTTCTTTGAGGAATGGGAGGCCGATTCGACCAGCTTGTTGCCAGACGATCAGTGCACGCTGGTTGAGAGGGCAAAAGAAGGAGCTGCTGCGTTTGGTGCCGTAGACCCAGGTTTCATATGTGAGCTCGCTTCCATCTCTTTACACCATTTTTGCTTCCTGTATTGCTTCCTGAACAAAGATCTCTCTCGCCCTCTCTCTGAAATAGCAAATTGTTCACACCTGCCTAGACATCCCAGAGTAAATATATTGAAACACTGACAGCAACTCCTCCTGGCTCAAACTGGCAACCACATCGCAATTGCAATCTTTCACGCTTAAATTTGAAGCCGCGGCGGACGCGCAGAGAGCCTCGGTCTCTCCCGCGACACAGAGAATAAAAACTCGGGTAGCTAGTCTTTCTCTTTTCGATAAGCTTTTCATAGGACACCTACGCATTGAAGAAGCTACCCGACTCATCACGGCGCACATCCTCGACGCCGCCGATAAGTCAATTCCCGAAGCCTCTATGAGCAACGCAACCAGAGGAGGCCATGGTAAAATAAGGACTGTAGGTGGGTGCGAGTAGCACAGAACCAATATTGGGATATTTTTGGATTGTGCCTCAAGTCGGATAACCTCCTTTGGCTGAAGCTGTCAAAGGCGTTTTGAAAACATGTGCGTCGTGGGGAAAATCAAGCGAGTTGGGAACCTTCTTGACATCTATTAACTCCTACAATGACACACAAAGTGGGCACACGTATACGAAATTTCAAAGGACATCAGACGCACAGCCTGCCTCTAGTTAGTACAGCAGTGGGTATAATGGAAGACCAGCGTAACACCTTTGCACAACACTTCGAAAACGTTTTCACTTCAGCACATTTCACTAACAGTTTCATGCAACACAAAACAGCCTGAAAAAGAAACCCGTGAATAATAATATTAAGTCTAACACCTCAAATAACTCCGCCTTTTTACTACAGGAGCTGTAGATAGCCCTCGGCACTTGTAAGCCTTCAGATCCAGGTACAGACAAAATCGCATACACTATGTTAAAACACCCACATTCAGACACCCTGGAAACACTTCTACATGTATACAAAAAATTATGGCTTTCGGGGCACATTCCATGCTCTTGCAGGGAGGCCATCGTAGCGGATTTCATGAAGGAAGGTAAAACCCCTTCCTTGCCCGATAGCAATGGGCCCATCGCCCTTACAAGCTGCCTGTGCAAGCTTTTCAGACGATTAAAAACAGAAGACTTGTGTACTTTCTTGAGTACAACGGTCTTCCCGATAGCTGGCAGGAAGGCTTTAGGTTGTGGCCATCTACAAATGAGCAGATTGTCGCACTTGAATAATACATCAAGGACGCTTTGATTCATAAACAGTTTTGTGCAAAAGTGTTTTTTACCTTGAGAAGGGCAATTACACCGCTTTGCGATACGGGATCCTCAGTGACCTGAAGTCTTCCTGTGTTTCAGGCAGTACGCTATATAAACTTGCTAGTTACATGCATGAACGAAGGTTTCGCGTGAGAGTTGGTAATGCAGTGTCAAGAATTCCTGTGCAAGTAAACGGCGTGCCGCAAGGAAGAGCTCTGAGCTTTACTGTGTGTATATTTAAAATTAACTCTTTTGGTAAGGCATTGCCACCTACCATTTCTTAATCTCTGTAGAATACGTGCAGGTATCTTTTAAATCTTTTAAAAGGTTAACCTGGGAGCATCAGGTCTACCTTAGTGTTTAAAAGTGCCGGCTTGGCAGACAAGAATGGTTTTAAACTCAATCTAGCAAAACGTTCTTGCATTGTGTTATCCGGGGAGCGCGGGATCCATCCGGACCCTCATATTACTATTAACGGTGTTCCATTCCTGTTAAAAAGGACCAGAATTGTTTAGGCGCAATATTCTATACCAAAGCAACATTTGTTCTTCACTTGAAACATATTAGTCAAAAATGCTTAAAAACTATGAATATTCCTAAAGTTTTCTCCCACCAGTCGTATGGGGCAGACAAGCAACTCCTTCTGCGCGTTTATAGCGCCCTATTAGAAACGCGTTTGTGCTACGAAGGTGTCGTACATTCGTGCACAACAAAAAACAGCATTAAAAATGCTGGACGCGGTGCTGCATTTAAGGCTAGGGGTGCATGTAGCGCTTTTCGCACTAGCACTGTCCGAAGTATATGTAGAATGCAAAAGATGGTCCCTACATCAGCAAAGGTTGCACATGAACGTTCTGTATGCCTCAAATATTATGTCTATGACAAATCATCATTTTAATCCGACGATGAAGGATGCATCCTCACAGCAACTCTTTTAAAATCGTTGGTCAATGTTCACGCCGTTTCATCTCAGATGGCGAGAAGAAGCTTCTGAGCTATCAGTCCCATTTTCTAGCATCCATAAAACACCAATCATTGATTCCATTGCACCATGGCATCTTCACCCTGTGCATGTGACCTGTCTTTATTCAATTTAACAAGCACAGGTCACCAAGAATTGCGATTCTTCAGCATTTCTTGGTTGTGCAGTATACGTGCCGCTGTGCCGAGTTTTACAGTGGCGCGTCTAAGACTGCAACTGCTGTGGCTAGGGCTGGGCATGGGCAAAACTTTCATGTAAGTAAAACAATTGGTCTTTGTACACTGAAATCCCGCTGATAGGTCCCCCGGATTTACGCCGATCAGCTTCTTGCAACGAATTATTCGGTCGCAGCGAACTCCCCTATTCTCCATTGTCTATTAGGATTGCACTATTATGCATAAATTTGTGAAGAGACGTCTTGTTATGTACGCTGTAAATCGGGTGGCTGAGGCATCTGTCAGGCCACGTTCGCCTTTAGTCTAAGCCTCCCCTTGGATTTTTGCCAAGAAATAAAATCAAATCAAATCAAATCAAACAATTCAATAAAAACCCCGGTGATATGACGCTCGGCTAGACGCGGACGTCTTCATACGACAGAACCGGGCGCGGATAAATCGCTGCTGTTCCCATTATATACACCGCTTCGCCACCTCGTCCTGACCTTTATTCTTAACCCCCGTTTGACGCTGCTTGATTTGCAAAGGTCCGAAGGTAGGCCAGGCCACTTGCTGAACATACGCAAGCAAGCAGGCGGGTACTCGTGACCGGGAGTTAACCGGCGACGGCTCAACGAGCCCGCTGTACGTCCACGCGCCAACCACGAGACGTCGAAGTTGAGGTGGCAGGTTGATCGTGAATTTAGAGCTTCCGTTCAGCCGCCGACGAACGCGAAACCCCACACGATGCCACTTCACGGCGATGACCGAGCAGACGCTTTCCCCGCAAGCTCGATCCAAGTTTCTTCCTTTCCCGACGCTCTTTCTCGCTATACCTATGCTCTCTGCTTATCACTGCATTTCAAAGCCACGTTGTCACTCCGCTCTTTTATTTCCTAGAGTGCCTCAATTCCCGGGCCTCCGCCGCAAGGGTGGAGCAAAGCACAGAGGGCGCAGGCGTCAACGCCATGTTGGGTCACTCGTTGGCCGCCGCAGCAAGTCATTGTAGCTAGACCACGCTATAATTTTCGCCGCAACACGGTTTACTGGCGAAGATTCAATTATCGTACCAAATTCCTGTTGCTGCACCTTGTGGGAAACGAAAACAGCTATGTGTTGAGTGCTATGACGCAATAATGACGGCACGGGGCCGTTCAAAGGGTGTGTCTACAATGTACGGCAAAGCCGTTTCTTGTTCATCTTCGCCTTGTACTTATTGTTCATTTCGCTTGGCTTTGGCTGTTTCACACTCGTCTTTTGCCTTCCTAATTTGCTCGGCCACGTCGGCCTAATATCGCATAGCTTGGCTGGAGGGCTAGCTGGGCGCCATAAAGCGGAGAGGAGCACGATATCGGTGTTGGTTTTCTTTAACTTAGAATTTCAGTTAAAGGTTCGCAAATCATGCGAGAACGTGCTAAACATAGTAGCCTAAATAAGTTCTTAGCCCACCTGTCTCGTGAGGCCATCTACTAGGCTCGCATTTATGTGCACCCCGGTCGTACGACACCCCGGTCATACGACGTTTCCCCCCCCCCCCCATTGAAAATTTTATTAACGGGGTTCCTCTGCAACAATACATTCACAGCGGAAGCGTACGGTATTTAATTTCCTAAAATCACATTAGTCCATGTTCGAATTTTAAAATACACCGTGTACACGGCTTGCCTTAGTTTTGTACGTGCACTTCCATCTGGAAAGAGTCCTAGAAAGTTTTTATCAACAATGTTTTTAAGTCTATTATGTCTCCATACGCATGAAACCTTCAAAACTTTTTCTGTTAGGTTTAAGGACACTGTGGATTTGTCGGGAAAGAAACCACAGATCAAATGACCACTGGGGCTACGCTCTTGAATACAGTGGAATTGCGAACCATGCCGTACACTGAAATGACGCCACACATCAGACACTAACTTCGCAACAGATGGCAAACACACTGGAATGAACAGACAAATAAGTTACACGCTAATAAATCAATCTTGGGACCATACACCACTGACACACGCAAAAGATGCAAAGAAGTTGTACTTCCTAGGTAACGCATAAGGCCCACACATGTCACAAGTCGTATCTGCCCACGGGGTCTTCAAGACATCTGTGTAGCAGGTGTGGAGAGGCCGTATTCGTAGTTCACATACTCATTCACTACAACGCACTTGACAAAACAGGACGTGAGCACTTTACACAACAATAGAGAGCACTTCTCACTATATCCATCATTTTTCCGGTCTGACGATCCCACGTTTTCTATCAAGCGCATTTTTAATTATATAGAAGCAGTGAAATTTTTAGACCTAATTACAAACGACGGAGGATCACTGGCTGGCCTTATAAACCAGCAATGCTCATTGTCGTTTTCTGATTTTAATTTTGTTTTTGCTGACTTATCTTAGTGTTTAAAGTTTCACCTGTCATATATACGCTTTGTTTTGGCGCTCCTTGTCCTAGTTGGTCTTGCGTCATCAACATCCAACCATAATCAAGAGTGCTTCGCTGGACTCATTCGCAACTCCCCAAAAACCGTCGCTGATTTGGTGACTGACTCCTCGATGGTCGAGAGGACCCTGGACTTGTGTTAGAGGCAGTACGATCGACCACTCAACCCGTTTTTGGCGCACCACGTCAAGACCCCTGGATGCGCGATGGAATACTTACGGAAAACAATCCGCGCCGTCGTTCACGAAGGACTGATGAAACTTTTCCCTACCACGCCGCAACCTCAAGTCGGATTCCTGACCGATGTCATAAGAGAAAAAGTTAAACACGCACAGGGAACATCTACGCTGTCGGAAGCACGCCTTGAGCCACAACCTGTGGCTTACGCCGTAGCTGGTTATCGACCCCGGCAGCTGTAACCCGTCTTCAAGAGGCCCCACCGTACCGCCACCCACTGACGCCCGCCCCACCCCCTGTAGACCCAAACCACACGCCAAGGAAGCCGTACGTATGGCGAACCCCCGATAATCATCCGCTTTGCTGCGACTAGGCCGACCACATCTACCGTCGCTTCCCCTTCATGAGGCTTGGTTTGCGAGGGTTCAGTGTCGGTGCACCATACTCCCGACCCGGCGCGGGCCCCACAGAGACCGAAGAATACCTATCGAATACCAGCAGTGGACCAGCCTGTTTCGACCGTTCGCCGTCGCAGAACCCATAAAAGTCGCCGAACCACCGTAGCAATGCTGACTTCGCACATGGAAGGTCCCCCAGCCCACGCGGAGTATATTAAAAGCAGCAACGTCCGGAGCAGTGAGTTTCACAATGGAGCAAAAACGAAAACCCTCCAACAAAGCAAGGACGTGCCGAACACCGCGATTCACGACATACCCTCAGCCAGACGACGCAATCTAAGCACGGCGTGACTCCAGAACACGATGATAGACAAGGGGTGCGACGCGTACCCGACATGACCGGGCATGCTGGGGAGAAGACGAAGACAGCAACGACGCATATTTCCCGACCATCAACGCGGAGAAGTGGAGATAAGGCGCCCCGACGCACCTCCTTACGTCAGGTTGTCCACCGACGGAATTGATGTGGTCACCCTGATAGACACGGGAGCCAACTACTCCGTAACGAGTGGCTGATCTGCGTCTCAGCTGAAGATAGTTACGAGCAGATTGTGCGGACCCAACATATGTACATCAGGAGGCCATCTCGTAACCCGAAGTGGGACGTGCACATCACGCGTCACCGTAGACGGCACCAGGTACCCTGCCACGTTCGTTGTTTTGCCTAACTACTGCCAAGACGCGATTCTTGGAGTAGACATTTTGACGGACAACGGTTCAGTAATTGATATGCAGACCAAGTAGATAACGTTTCATGCCATCACTACATGACGTCGGAACCAAACCCGGTACACCGTGCTGCTGTAAGGATCGCCGATTATCATGTCACCCTGCCACCCCCCCCGCAATCTCGTTGATCACCGCATACCGTGACGATGCTGCACCTGACGTCGACCGTACGATAGAGAGATGACTAAAGGTAGCTTCTCGACCATGGTTTCTCCGTCGTAAGAGGCATTGCGCGTTTTAAACAATATATTCCACCTTTATGGTCACTAGTTCCACCGAGGAGTATCAGCACTTAAAGGGACACTGAAGTGAACTTGTCGAGGTCCAGTTTTTGCTTTCACTGTGTAGACTGGCTTCATCGTTTCATCGTTTTCATCGTTTATCTGGTTGATAAGTCGGTAATTATTGATAAGTCGGTAATTGACAAGTCTGTATTTGACAAGTTGGTAATTGATAAGTCGGTAATTTTCATCGTTTATCTGGTTGATAAGCCGGTAATTATATTATAAAGCCCGAAAGAAGAAAAACTACCATGCGTGGTCTGCGAGGGCCGCACGAAGTAAAGGCTTTGACGACGGGAAGGGGTGCACCGTGATTGGACGATGTCCGTGATTAGCCTTCAAACAAGTTTCGGCTTCGGTTCTGTAAAACAACATGCTTGACATTCGAGGTTATCCTTGGACGGCCATTCTCTATATCTCAATAATCTTCATAACGCGCTTGTGCCATGTTGTAGGCTGTAACATTACTAAGATAAGCCTCCCACGACGGCTTGCAATAGTAACAATCACTAGCCGAGACCGCCGCAGTGGATGAAGCCCCCCTCATGCGCCACGGGAGACTCTCAAATGCCACGCGCTTTTCCCCATATTTGGAGTTGCCTCACTCACGTCTGTATATCGTAAAAAGCGTTTTTGCACCAGGACAAGGGTCTGCTGATTCTGGCCTGTGTCCACTTCCCAGAAGCAGTCGGTGCTTATGGCAACCCCACGCCAACCACACGCCAACATGATTGGGGGCGGCTTATGCTTGTCTAGAGAGAGAGAGAGAAAAAACTTTATTTTCCGTAGGACCTAAGTCCAGGTCCTAATTTCAAAGTTTAATTCACCGGATCCACGTAGTACTCCAGAATGTCCGTGCGGATCCGGTGCACGTGTTTGTAGAGAGCTTCCTGGGCAGCCTGGATGTTTACTGTAGGCGGGGGAGACAACCAGAGCTCCCAGGAGGTGACCGAGGTGAGGGATGAGTCAAGTGATGGCGGGGTGCAGTCCCAATAAGAATGAGGGATGGATGGGTAGGAAGAACAGGTGGAGAGGAAAGATGACCAGGGCGCCAATAAATGCGGTGAAGAATGTGATGGGAGGGGATTGAAGAGGTTTGAGCCAGCACAATGAGGCACGCAGCCTCACGAGTTAGACGGAAACTGGGGGGTGGGTACAGGGTACGTCATAGGCGTTGGGCGTGTGATTGGTAACGGCGGGAAGCGCGGTGTTGAGTACGAACCGTCGGCCTTGGCCAGGACGTCGGTTGACCCGGGAAAGGTACTCGGGTGAGCGCGTTTGCTAAGGCTTTTCCGCACATGCCAGCGTGGCCAGGAACCCAAACCAGTGTGAAGTGGGGCCGAGGATTCAATGCAAGTATCGGAGTGACGAATTCAGTAGTGGGTGGGTGAGTCTCATGGTGAGCGAAATTTCGAAGGACTGACTGACAGTCGGAGAAGATATATACGGGCGTGCTGGTAGGAATAGTAAGAGTAGCGTGCTCTATTGCAAGGGCAATGGCGTATTCTTCGAGAGAGGTCGATCCCGGTGGGGAAAAAAGGAAAACGTGGCAGTGTCTAAAGAAGGGAATTGGAGAAATGAAGCCATGCCCGTTGAGTTTGAGGGGATGTCGCTGGCGTCAGTAAAGTAAACGATGGAACCATGCTGTAGTGCTCTAGCAGTGCGAGGCCATTATGCAGTACTTTTAAAATTCTTCCACGAACGAAATTGCAGAATATCTGTACTTGAAAATAGCGTTTGGCCAATTTTACCAGTAGAATAACGCCAGTGCTTGTTAGATGTGATAATCAAGTAAGAGTGATGATGTTGATGTGCTCTGCTGCGCTGGTCCACCAGGCATTCGTTGCGTTTACCCGACAACATGAAACATTTTCGAAGTACAGAAACGTGCACAGAATATTTTTGTAGCAAGATCAGTGATAATACAGCATCTACAATGATAACACCATAGATGAATGCAGTGCGACCGTAAACGTACGCCCTCTCCCACAAATTATGTTCCCAAGACTAATACCTTATAACCTTATTCACCGCCATGAACATGTGATGTGAACAGCCATGAAAGAAAGAATGCCAGTCGTTATGCGGCTGCAGCCTTTTCTTTACAAAAATAGGAAGGGAATTAGCGACTAGTGAGCGTTGCTCCTCTAACAGCGTGGCTGCCTCCCAAGGTTGCACAATGCCGAGTCATCAAAAAACCGTGCATATAAGGATAGGGCTTGTTCTATGCGACTGTTGACGCCACACTAATGATGGAAGCACGAGCTAGACTTTCATGATTCATGAAGCGGTAACCGAGACTCATAACAAATCAGCGAGATGCACAATTGTATATACTGCCATATCCATATTTATTATGTGATGAAGAAAAAGCTTGTAAATGTAGTGTCGCAGTGCTTTATGCGTATGCAATATGTACCCGAGTCTGGCATTAATTAAGCTGTAGATGTAGGGTGATATTACCGATGAAAATTAATATTGTGTACGTGATTTTTTTATTACTACGTTACACAGCCAAAAACGCTTTAGATAATACAAGTATGGCATACTTGCGAGGCAATCTAGCTGCGTCCCAGTTGATGCTTTCAATTAGGCATAAAAGGTTTATGCAATTGACAGGCCCGCATACACATATCTGTATGTGCTTGATAGGAATATTTCAACCATGTATTAGCGACTAAACCTAAGCTGCATTGGAGAGGTTCATTGATTTCCGTCAAACATTTGTATACATGGCTTGCATGTGACGTCCCCACAGCGCTTTCTGGAGTACTGCTCTCCGCTCTCCCGGTGGTACTCGAGATCGGGGAGGGAGATAAGTTCACGGCCTTCTACCGTACAAGCGGTTCCCCAAGATGGCCGCTACAGTGACGCCAATGCAAGCTATGTATAGCGAAGTGCAAGAGACTGCGATAATGGTTTGTTATAGACGTCACATCGTAAAACACGTCACGCGCTTCACTGGCCCCTACAAAGGTGGTAAACATAATGGTAGACGCACTTCATTTCATTTCCTTTATTGTAGCCCTAAGGGCCTGGAGGCAATACAAAAGCAGGGCAAACAATATATGACGGAATCTTAATCACACAATAGGCCAAAAAAAGGAAGAAAATACGAAGAAAGGGAAGAAAAACATCGCTCAGAAAAGAAACAAGCAAGCAGAAAAACAATCAAAGTCTTATACTATAAATAAAAAAAACAATATACATAACTAATATGCATCATGAAGCATGGGTTACTAAAAGTTTGTTACAAACATGGTTCAATTAGCAAGTTTTCTAAACAAAAACCATTTAGGTCAGATCTATGGTTAGATTCTCGCGAAAAAACGTCCGTTCGACGGACGAAGCAATACTGTCGGGGAGGGTATTCCACAGGGTTATTGCATGAGGGAAAAAGACTCTTTCATCGAATATGTGCGGCACTGAATGTGTGCGATTGGTTTGATACGGTTGCGGTGCAGCAAGATTCTGTGCGGGGGTTGAAGTAGAGGGTGCCTGGTTAGTAGGTGATAGCAAAAAGAGCAAAGAAAGCAGAGATGCGAGATGATTCGACGTGGTTGGAGACATAGAAGATCAAGTGTGCGTTTGTGTGCAGTAATGCTAGATTTACGCGAGTAGTTTGACATGATAAAGCGAACAGCGCGATTCTGGATGGATTCTAATTTGTATGTGAGATATGCTTGTGAGGGGTCCACCATAGATGAGGCGTATTCCAATTTTGGCCGAAGGTATGTCTGATATGCAAGTTTTTTTAATAGCGGGGGATGCAGATCTCAGATTGCAGCGCGAAAAGCCAAGTGTGCGTGAGGCGATTGCGCATATTCTTTCAGTGTGAGTGACACATAATAATGACGATGTCAAGCGAACGCCTGGATACTTATGAGCAGCCTGCTCTAGTTATTTCATTTGAACTTATATGGTAGCGTGATTTGTGATGCTGCTTAGTGGAAAAGGACATAGATTAACGCTTATTAAGGTTAAGAGGCATGGCCAGTTTTCACAGCATGCAATGATAATTTCAATTTCTTCTTGAAGATCTGTGAAATCACTAGATTTGCGAATGGCATTGTAAATGATGAAGTCAACCACAAAATGTCGAAGTCTGGCTTTTGTGTTAGATGGCAAGTCATGGACGTAGATTGAAAATAACAGGGGGGACAAGCCTGCTTCCTGGGGGACACCGGATGTAGCACTACAAATTTGCGAGTCATGAGAGTTAGCAGTTGTATTGTACGCGTCCTTTTAATAAATATTCGATCCAAGTAATCAGTAATAGGGGGATTCCAAGAGTAGATAATTTTGCAAGTAGGTGATGGTGTGGGACACGGTCGAAGGCCTTCGAGAAGTCGAGGAAGATAGCGTCAATTTGCAGGTGATGGTCCATGTTTTGCAACATATCGTCGGTGAATTCTGAGAGCAGAGTTGCGGATAATATTAGTTTTCTAAAACCAGGCTGTTCCACATAAAAGAAGTTATTTGATTCAAGAAAGTTCAATTATTGGTTCCTATACGGTGTTTTACCCGTTTAGGTGGAATGCTGGTTAGTAAAATAGGACGATAATTAGGTGCTTTTGATCAGTCCCCAGGCTTATGAATGGGAATGCTCTGTGCCTTTTTCCAATCGTGGGGAACTTCCCAGTGCTTAGTGATTGTTGGAAGGGTAAGCTTAGTGTTGCGCTTGACTGGGAAATTGTGTATTTAAGTAGGATGGTTGGATTTTTTTTGGAGCACGGCCAGCTGGGGCAAAGAGCGCCAAACAAAACTATACAACAGAAAACACTGACTAAAAAATGTGTAATCCAGAATAACAATAAAATCAAATGAAACCAATGGAGATGGCTGGTGTATAGGGCCAGTGTTGATTACGCATGATAGGATATGAAGTTTAAAAAGTTAACATCGGACAATTATTTAAGAACGCGTTGCACAGAAAACATAGCATTGTGACCCAAAAACAAGGAAGGGTGTAGCGGAATGTGTTGTCTGTATAGTTTCTTGAAATGTCTGTGTCTTGTTGTGTCGAGTGCCTTGCATGTGATTAAGATGTGGACTACGGATAGCCCCTGCCCACACCTGGTACACATGGGTCTTGGAGAGCCAGTGAGCAGGTGTGAGTGTGTTACATGTGTATGGCCTGTCCGCAACCTAGCTAAGGTAACTTCAATGTGTCTGTTGTGTAGAGCCAGTGGTGTATGCTCCCAAGAGTGGCTTTATTACGTTGAACTTGTTATCTGTCTGTTCACTCCAGTGTGTTTGCCAGGCGTTGCGAAGTTGGTGTTTAATGTGTGGCTTCATGTCTGTGTACGGCACTGTTGCATTGTTCACTGTATTCAAGAGTGTAGCAGCAGTGTCAATTTGATCAGCGGTTTCATTTCGGATATTCCACAGTGGCCAGGAACCCAACATATTGTTATTTCAATACTTGAGGGGTATGCCGACATAAGCGCCTCAAAAATAGGATTGACAACATACTTTTTTTAGCGTTTTCTGGACAAAAGTCCACGTACAGTAAGAGAATCAGTAGAGAGTACGTAAGAGAATCAGTAAACACTACGGACTTTGAAATATGGTGTTGAACGATGTGATGTAAAGCAAGTAAAATGCCATGGGCTTCAGCCGTAAAAATTCTGTTGTGGGAATTCATATTTTTACACACATTGACGTTCGGCCCATGGGGAGCGCAAGACACAGCCGTAGCTGTCTTTGTTCCGTCACAGTAATATTCTGCGCACTGGTGCTTCTCCTGCAGGAAGAGAAAATGCTGCATATTGGCTGCCCTTGGTGCCCTGTTTTTGTCGAATTGCGGAAGGACAAGTCACAAAAAACAGCCTGGAGTTGCACTGTGATAAAATCAGTGATGGGTGTCTCGTGGATGTGTGGAAATGGCACCGCTAGCTCACAAGCTTCTGCTTTCAATCTGAGAGGGAACATTATGGAAATAGATGGATGATATGCAAAGAGCTGCTGTGAGGATGCCTCATGCATAGTTGAAATAAGAGGATGAATTGTCATAGACATGATTTTAGAGGCATACAACAAGTTAGGGTATGTCCTCTGGTAATACAGGGACCATTTATGGTATTCTGAATAAGGCGTACAACGATGCTAGTGCGAAAGGCGCCACCGGCAAGAAGAAGCTTCAAGTGCAGCACAGGGTCGAGCAGTTTGAGCGCCGTCTTCGTCGCAGACCCATAAACACTGCCATAATCCAAGAGAGATCCTACCACTGCTGTATCAAGGCACAGGTGGAGCTGCTTGTCAGCACCAAACGATTGATGTGACAGGACTCTAAGAATATTCATTCTTTTTATGCATTTGTGTTTGAGCTGCTTTAGGTGAGTGATAAATGTGAGTTTAGTATCGAATATTAGGCTCAAAAACTTCTTTATGCCTCTGACGGGGATTACCACGTCATTCCTAGAGATATCAGGGTCCGCCAAAATAGCGCGCTTTCAAGAGAGCACAACACAATTACTTTTTACAGGGTTCAGATTAAAACCGTATGTGTCCGCCCAGCCAGCAAGTTTGTTCACCCGAAGCTGGACTTGGCGTTCACAAATTGAGAAGTCACAAGACTTAAAAGTTGCTTGGATGTCATCTACATATACAGAAAAGGAAATGGTTGGTGGCAATGTCTTCTGGAGCGAGTTCATCTTAACAATGAATAGTTTGCAGCTCAAGACGCCGCCTTGACGGAGGCCATTTTCCTGTGTGTAGGACAAATTGACAGCAATCTGGAGCTTTGCCTGTGCGGCGTCGATGGCTGGACATTACTAGCGTCCTTCCGGCCCTCACCCTTCCCCTGCGGCTTCGCGCCATCCTTTCTTAATAATGTTTTCTTCCTTCCTTCTTCCTGCACATATACATTGGAAAGTGCACTGCCAATCCTCACTCGAAAGGTTCTTTCCGACATGTTGAGGCGAGGGTGTTCAGCATCTTGCCAGAGACACCAAACGACTTCAGGTTACTCAACATGCCATACCGCCAGGCCGTGTCATAGGCCTTTTCCATGTCAAAGAAGACTGTTATGCAAAACTGATTATGAATGAAGGCATCTTTTACATACGATTCAAACGCAACCAGTTGATCGTTGCTGGATCTCCAAGCCCTGAAGCCAGCCTGGTAGCTGTCGAAAAGACCATTGTACTCTAAGAAGTACATAAGTCTCCTATTGATCATCTTCTCGAGCAGCTTTCACAGGCAGCTTGTGAGGGTGATAGGACGATAACTTGCGGGAGAGGAAGGGTCCTTTCCCTCTTTTAGAAAGGCCACTACGATGGCCTCCCTCCATGACCCTGGAATGTGCCCCGAAAGAAATATTTTGTTGTGGATGTGAAGGAAGGTTTCAAGTGTGTCTGCGTGTAAGTGTTGTATCAAGGTGCATGTAATGTTGTCTGCACCTGGAGCTGAAGGTTTGCAAGTACTAAGTGCGATATTCAGCTCATGCAGTGAGAAGGGGGTTTTAAAAGATGAGGTCGACTTATTACTGTCTCGCAAGAAATTCTTCTCACAGGGTGTTTTGTGTTTTATGAAAGTTTTTGTGAAGTGCGCTGAACTGGACAGATGTTGGAAGTGTTGTGCGAGTGTGTTAGTCTGGTCTTCCAGTGTGTCCCCTGTTGTACTAACCAGCGGCAGGCTGTGTGTCTATTGTCCTTTTAGCTTTCGTATTTGTGTCCGCTCTTTACATGTGTCAGTTTATGAGTTGATGGAAGTGAGGAAGGTGAGCCAGGTCTCCCTTTTCGCCTCACGACGCACTCGCTTCCCAAAAGCCTTTGCCCGTTTAAAAGAAATAACATTATCCAACGTGGGGTACCAGTGGACACCCAACGCCTTGTTCTGGGCCTCTCGCGCCGGCCTAGAGTCCTCATTCCACCACGGCATCCTTTGGTTGCGCGGAGCATCGGAGGCGTAGGGAATGGACTTTTCGGCGGCGTAGAGGACGTGCGGGTGATGAGATGGGCGGCTTCCTTCACGTGTCGGTGTTTTATGAATGTGTGGTATGGTTTAGATGTTTTTGGGAATGTACTCCAGTTTGCTTTTGATTCATTTAAACCTGATATGGGAAGTTGGACTGCATGGGCCTCTACCTATATATGTTAATGAACTGGGGAGGTGGTCACTACGTTACGGGTCAGTGTCCACGCCGCACTCAAGACATGAAAAAAGAATAGCAAAACCAATAGCCAAGTTAAGATGTATGTATTGTGTCCCACGTTATCGTAGGTGGGCTGTTTCTTGTTGAAAAGGCATGCTCCAGATGATGTAAGAAACTTCTCTATCAGGCGACCTCAGGCATCCATGCAAGAACAGTCCCAAAGCGCATTGTGTGCATTAAGGTCGCCTGTGATGATGTATGGTTTATGCAGCTGGTCAACCAGCGCCTCAAAATCAGAGCTCTAGAGTGCAAGATCGGGCGCAAGTAAATGAAGCACACTGTTATCAACCTCTTATACATTATTGTGAAGATGGCTACAGCCTCAATGACAGAGTTCAAAGTGACAGTGGGGCAAGCTAAGGATTTCCGTGCGACAATGGCCACACCGCCAGAAGAGTGTGTGCAGCCAACCCTGTCCTTTCGGAATACCATGTACCTATTGAGAAAATTTGTGTGATTGAAATTCAAATGTGTCTCCTGGAGACACATCAAACATGGCTGGTTCGAATGCAATATCTCATAGACATCATCAATATTTTAAAGAGGCTATACAGATCCATTGCATAATATTTTCTCTTCCCAATATGGAGTTTTAAAAGCTACTGAAGTCTGGGTGTATGTTCATCTGTCGTTCGGGCCTGTTACTCTCGGCGTTGGCTTTTTGGGCCTTTCTGTTGGCTTGGCCATCGGAGGCCGCTCCTTGCGGTGTGTCGCAGGCCAGAACGACGCGACCTCCATCTCATCGTCAGATATCTTGGGGGTGCCCATCAAAGCGGGCGCCCCATCCAAGCGGGTCCCCCGGACTAGGCCCCATTCGGGAGCTCTTCGTGTGAGCCGCCACCGCCGCGGGCTTCGGGGGCGCCAGAAGTGGCACGGGTGGTTCGGTGACGGTGGGAGCCTATGCGGGGCCCCCGGTGTCTCTCCCCTCGGCACCCTCCAACGCATTGGAGGACGGGGAGTTAGGGACGGGAGCGGCACCAGTCTCGACGGAAGCGGTGTGCACCACAACCGCTGCTGCCTGAGCAAGCGGCGTGGTGACGGGTTCGGCTGCCGGAGGCAACTCAGCTGGGCGCGGGGAAGGGCCAGGTCAGACTCGCTGAGCTGGGTCTCTGTGTAAACCAGACGCCGCTCCACCCCCGGCGAGCTGCGTCGGCGTACCTCCCCCAGGAGGAAAGAGGCGAACCTTTTCCGCGCCTCTGGGAAGGTGATGTTCCCAGTTACCTTGATGTTGAGTATCTTTTTTTCCATTTGAAATTTTTCGAACTTGCGGGAGTAGGCTGCATGCGGCCCTCCGCAGTTCACACAAGAGAGGGTGTCGGGTGGACAGTTGTCGCTCCGATGATCATGCGCCGCGCATTTTGCACAGGTCGTTAGGCCATGGCAAGAGTTTATACCGTACCCGAACCACTGGCACTTAAAACAGCGCCGCGGGTTTGGGATGTAGGGACGGATGGAGCAACGGATGAAACCTGCATTTATGTGTTGTGGAAGAACTGCCCGGTTAAAAGTCAAGATAAAGTGCTTTGTGGGAACCTCCTTCTCGTCTCTGCGGATAGTGATGCGTCTCACGGCAGTGACGCCCTGATCATTCAAGCCGGCAAGGAGATCCGTATTCGCTTCGTTCAGGACATCTGTCTCGGATATCACACCCTGCGAACTGTTGAGGCTCCGATTGGGTGTGACCCTGTTGTCTAGATCAGCCACTTTAGTCTTGGCTAGAAGTTTTGTAGACTGCTGCTTGTCATTGATTTCGATGAGGAGTTCACCATACCTTTGTTTTTTGCACTTATGCGATTTTCCCGTTATGGCTTCAAGATATTTTGCAATCAAGAAGACTGACTGAGATGGAAGGGGATGGGATCGACTGGAGGACTCAATAACGAGAAATCGAGAGTAATGATCTGGTTCAGGAAATGTTAAAGGTGGCAGTGGGGGAAACGATACTACGGTGCGGCCCCTTTTAGGCGGCCGATCACGTTTCGAGGGGGTGTTTAGGCAATATCTTAAAGCATTGCATAAAAGCAGAGGACGGGGGTACTTTCTTTGTCATCCTTACCCTGATTGCTGAAGAGGTCCCGGAGCTCCCTGCCTGGTAAACAGGCAGCGTGCCCATTCGTTGCAGCTTGACCTGGGCTCCGACGGCCAGTTTGAGGTTTCTGCCCTTCACCTTAAAACTCATTACCACGGTCGGTTGTAGCGTGAGGATGGGGGCTCGGGGTCCGTGGTGTCGCCAACACCGTCACCAAAATTGATAAAGGTGCCCCGTTCGAAGGTGTATTTAAGTGGTTTGCTGCTGATTTGATCGCAACCTGAAGACGACGATTGTTTTAGAGAATGTATTATCTTAGCCATTCCACCAACGTTAATCTGGATATCAGGCATTGTGGTCGGCGAGTGGTGTGGTAACTGGGTAAAACAAACCTTTGAGCAGCTGAAAATACTGACGTAAACAAGTTTAGAGGGGAGATAATTTGAAAGAATTTACGAGGTTAGACTGTAGGATTGATAAGAAGTGAGTTGAGAAGAATTTGTTTTTGAAGGCTTTCAGTTCTTTATTGTATGCATCAGCAATCAATTAGTACTGCTCCCAAACCCTGTGGTGTTAAGAAGCTGTGCTTTCCGATGAAGGTGTTTTTTTCTTGTTATGTAGGCGTTATAGGCGGTCCGTAAACCATTGGGTATTTCTCTCTGTATTTACAAGGATAGTGGGAATATGTCTCTTTTTTTAAGTTTGGCATCATGTTTTTATGTATTTCCCAACTGGTGTTAACCGGGCGAGCAGAGTATAACCGCCGAAAATCGTCCTAGAATAGTGCAAGTTCACGGTAAATTAATCGAAGTCAGCTTTCCTTTAATCGGTGATAAACGTTTGTGCGGGGGCATACTTTTTTATAGGCAATGACTATGGTCGCAAAGCCCAGGGAGCAAAATCAAATTTTTTTGTGTTTTCAGTGCTAGATGTTAATAAGAAATTTGAGGTGTTTCCCCCCCCCCTTGTACGGCATGTTACTGTTTGGTGCAGTATAAAGTCCAGAGTAACTCAAGCAACCGCTTGACTTTGTTATATGGGGATTTGTTGGGTCCTGAAAGTAGTGGCCACTTCATGCTGGGATGATTACAATCTGCGAAAAGGAAAGTTGCTGCCTTGGGTGTATCTTTTTTTTTATTTGTTCTAGGGAAAAACAGTACTTATCGCAAAAGGAGGGGCTACTATCTTGTGGACTGTAACAGAATAAAAACAGTATTTTGCCAATAGTACCTATCACGCATACCCATGTTAATTCAATGTTGACATCGTGAGTGATTAGTGACGATGATAAGCTGTCTCTAACAGCAATCAATACCCCTCTTCCTCGTTGTCATGCCGGTCACGTCGATATACTATTAGCTTGGGGTTGGACGGAAAAACGTCGCAGTCACTGACGGCCTTGATTAGCCACGTTTTGGTTAACAAGACGATATCCGTAGGGGTATCGTCTATGAAGCTTTTGAGTGCGTCACGTTTTGGTATTATACTGCGGATGTTGGTGAAAATCACGGTGATGTTAAGGAACGAGTCAGGTCGTGCTTTTGACGAAGAGAGGGCAGCATTTCTTGTTCGTCACTGGGGTAAGTGAGATAAGGTATCATTAGGTGCTGCTAGTGTATTGGTGTTCGGTTCTCTGGGGTGTTCAATAACGCTATCGGATGCAGCGTCGTAAGAGTAAAATCTGCTACCTACGTGTAGTTCGTCGAAGCCGTATTTAACGCGTATTTCTGGGGCTTGACAAATTTCAACAATTTAAAGCGTACAAAGCGCGTACTTGGGGCAAAATCTTCTCTTTTTGCGAAACATGTATCTTTCAGCGTACGCCCACAAGCCAATATGTTTTCTTTCGTTCTGTAGTGAGCCATTTTTACTACAATAGGCTGCTTTTTTATAGCAGACAATTTTATATAGAGCTGTGCACGATCTATATCGCAGGCGCTTAGGGTTAGGGCAAGGGTATTTTTGCACATGTCTAGAATTTTGTTGTCTGAATCGTCCAAGGTTCTTTATCGGAATCATCAATGCCAAAGAAAAGAAGGTTGTCTCGGCGCATATGATTATTAGTGTCAATGGTCGCTGCTTTTAGCGTAGTGATGGCATGCCCTAGTCGGTCGATAGTGTTTACTGCGGTCGAGGTACTTTGGTTTCGTTCACATGAATAGAATGTGTTGGAGCGGCTCAGAATCTAAGCTATAAGGTTTTCTTGGGCAGTCTGTGTTCATTTAATTTGTTCAAGATCTACAGAAATTGCGGGTTGAAGTCGTATGTTCGTTTTATAGCGTCAAGGGTAGGCAAAAATTCAGCGCTAGGGGAGGGTCCGGGGTTAACCACAAAATCACCGGATAATAACAAAATTTCGCACAGCAAATGGAGCACAAACGCATCGCGATACAACGACACCGCTCCGCGACTCATCAAGTCGTAGGGGCACGACACCGCCACTATACATTTGTCATCACTTCTGAATTCTTTTGAGATTATGAGGCAACAAACCTGGAATTGTAAAAGCGTTGTGAACATCGTAGATCTGGCGGTGTTGTGCCGTGAGCAGTCAGTGACTCCTTGCTGTTTATGTAGCGCTCGATCGGGTCGCGTGGTAGCTGACGTAGTAGAGCGCCAAGTTTGCCAGGCGGTGCGCCAGGCTGGAACTAAAAGCGGATGGCTGGTGACATATAACTTGTAGAGGGGGAGGGAGGTGTGCGGCGGGCGGATAACTTTCTTCGTGCAGGTAGGTGGTTCCAGAGGGACTTTGGGTGGTGAAGTAAGGGTGAACGGCTCCAGGAACCAGTCACGTCAGCACCTGGAATAGTATAGCCGTTGTGAACATCGTAGATCTGGCGGTGTTGTGCCCTCACATTTTAACGGCACTACCAAAAATCCTCACATTTTAATGGCACACTTGCCTCACATTTTAATCTGCGGAAAATGTTAACGCATTTTAACACAAATCCTCACATTTCTACAGCACAAAATCCTCACATTTTAACGGCAGTAGGCACAAAACTCAACAGATTTGTAGTGCGCATTCAGTATGATGTACTGATTTGCAACCAGTGCCAACCTGATGCTGTCGAGGTACCCGGCGTGCTGCGGAGCGAGATCATTGAGTGACGAGGTATATAGCTTCAGCCAGTAAAATGCCGCTACCGCAGCTCGGGTAGTCAGAACGCTTGGTTCCTCTGCGACGCAGACCACCCCCGTCGTTTTGAGTGCGACTTTACGCCTTAGCCCAAGTAATTTTCTCGCTTGTTTTTGTCCCGCCACTTCTCTCAAAGCGTTGCCCCCGCACGACAATACAGATTTGACTGACGCTACCACTTTTTTTCAAAAGGACGAGCTCTTGTTCTGAAGATTTGGACCCCTTATTCGATCTGCGACTTACGCCTGCCCCCGAGGATTGTGGTCAGCAATATCCGCTTTGCAAAGCTACTGCGCTCCACTGAGAGGATACCTCGTACAAAGCTTCAAAGTCATGCGGTGGAGAACGGCCTCCAACCCACTTTAACCACTCGGCTGATTTCCGCGAAGTGGGCACTGGTAGATGTATACGATAGGATAGGCGATGAAGCAGGGATTAGATGTAGACGGTGCTGGAAGAAAGTGAGAGAACTAAAAAGCGTCCACCATATAACCGCCACCAATGTCATTTCTGGCTTTCCTGGGCGTGACGTCCTAGCCTGACGTAGTCTTTTATATCCCGCTTGTTATATGACCATTTTCGGAGGCTGAGCTGTCAATCAATCAATCAATCAATCAATCAATCAATCAATCAATCAATCAATCAATCAATCAATCAACCAATAACTCAATCAATCAATCAACCAACCAACCAATCAATCAATCAATCAATCAATCAATCAATCAATCGAGGCTTTTATTATCACAAGACAGGGACAAAGTTTCCAGACTATTTGGACTGATAGCCAGTAAGCTAGTTTCCGGTCCAATACAGAAATACACATACAAATGAGTCGCAGGTATCCACCAAGGATCGAAAAAAAAGAAAGTGAACAGCAAAAGCAAACGCAAAAATCAAACAAAAAGCAGTGTGAACATCTACTATAATTACAATCGCATCGATGAACTACACTCTGTTTATCCACGTAAAACATATTGCAAGACAATTTGAATTTTCCCGCAGTTTTTACTTGAATAGGTACATCGTTCCACACTTTGGAACCGTAGGATTCCATAAGCCTTTCAACATAGGCATTATGACAGATTGCAAGTTTATGTTGGCGTTGGATACTTGCTTAGTGTTTTGAACAGGGATAAAAAAAACGGGCTAATGGTGCAGGAAATTTATTGTTTATGGTTTGGTTTACTAAAAGAGAGATTTTGTATTCCCGAGTTTGTAAAAAGAAAGTAAACCCACTTCCTGAAAAATTGTTTAGACAGGATGGTTGAATGCGGAAAATAAAATTTTTTACTACTCGTCGTTGTAATCGATATAACTGTGTAAAATATGCTTCATAGGTAAGCCCTCAGGCTTCCCTACAATAAATATATTATGGTTCTGAAATAAAGTATGTATAAAGATCGTAACATATTAAATGTGAAGAAAGACCCCGCTTTGGTTATTGTGAAACAACCAAAGGCTAGTGTTTTGCACAACTTCTGGATTTGGTCTTTTCAATGTATGTGTGAATTAAACACAATACCCAGATATTTGAAGGAGGTTACATTCTGAATTGGCTTGTCATTCCTATACTCACTAAAAGAACTATGATCAATTACTTTTCTCCTTGAACTCTCGTAACAACTTGCGTTATGTACGCGAGGCTGGTAGTTTATCTAGTCAAGGGAGGGGCCACAGCCCCTGTCGTTAACAAGTGTCAGATTTATTGGAACTGCTATACTTTTTTAGTATTGCTCACATCGGCATCCATTTGGCCGATTCAATGAAGATACTTCTGTTGAAAAGCTATAGCCGAAAGTATTCAAGGGCTCTGCTAGTAAAGGTGGCTGCCATAAGGCAGATATTTTATTTTTGCCTTCGAGCTGTAATGAGCCATTTTTTAACCGAACTTGTGGCGAAGGGCGCTCTTCTCCCTGCAGACTTACCGCACAATCACAATCTGCTTGAGTTGTGGCCCAGAAATCTCTAACATTAGGAATTAGTGCTGACGGCTAATCACTTCACAAGCTCGTCCACTCGCCTCACCGTTCCCACAGAGACTGTCTGGTTCTGGCTAATTCAAAAAGCATGATTAATATTTTGGTGTGTATTGTGCGGTGCAGGTTCCACCATTGTGCCAGGCAGCTCATAATGTCATCGCTTTGTAACCTCTTTGTTACTCTCAAATATCCTAAAGCTGTACTATATTCCAATCGCTGGGCTGCATTCAGGGGCAATGAGCTCTCAGCTGAGCTCAAACCCATCCTATGTGCATATCCTTCCCTCTGCATTCTTAGCTGAATCATGTTCTTTATCTCTTACCCCAGATATGTTAAATTGCCATAGTGCATCTGACTGCGTTCATCGCAACCTTAGGTTGCGCTCAGGGATCGTGAATGTTTGATAGACTTTTTTCACTGAGATTACGTTCTTTGGCTTCATTTATTGGGTAGAACTTCAGGACGGGTGCGTTATTAACGAGCGTTATCACAGGGGGCATTTTTTAAATACTACATATATAGGCAACGTTCACGAGACGCGTATAAAACTAGCTTGTCAAAAATTTTATACAGCGTGGGATATGTGCTGTATTACTGTAATCGGAAAAGCCAGACTTCTATTTGCATTACACAGACTGGTGCTGCAACCTAGGCTGAACTTTTTGTGTGAAATTGGATACCCGACTCGCTCTTTTACTGGGTTTCCAAGGTATGCGGCTTTCTTTTGTCCACGCATGACGTTCAAGTGAAACTGAGTAGCAAGGTGCCACTGTACTTCACTGCACGCTTTAAACTACTACAGCGGTATCTACACAAGTACTTGGCTCAATGAATTAAAAAGAAACTGTCCCAATTCCCGCAACGCTGAAAATAAAACCAAAGCACGCCTGTTAACTTATTTTTGGCCTCAACTCCACCCGACGATTGCGAGTACATATCTGCACTGTGGGCGATGTGTTTGTAGAAGGTGTATTTTCTGTACACCCGTTCCTAATAGAATAAATCCGGTCACTCAGGCCACGCTTTCATGTATGGATACAACATAAAAAAATTTGAGACAGGCTTTCTTCAAACTGCGAGATTTTCCGTTTTGCATTTATCTAGGTTTTCCTGTGCCGTTTCTCTTCTATTTTGTCGCAGCTGGGCTAGAGGGATTTTCTTCATCTTCGCCGTCTTGAGGAAAGCCTGTTCTCACTGGGATTTACGTTTTTGCAGAAAATAGGATATAACAATATCATCACTGTTGTACCTTGGGGAACCTATTTTGATTTGTGTGAATTCACAAATGCCCTTCAGTTGGCACCTGACACGGCTAGTACTTCTTTAGTGTTTTAAGGAGCTTCAGCTGCCCACACCAGCAGTTAGAATTGTTGAACATGACCATCACAAACCCTTCGTTAAAAAGGAATCGCGTTTATTATAGCGAGCTTGTATTTCTAATGAACTAGAAAGAAATACAAACTTTGCATTAGCATAATTTAGAGTGGCCTGTGCTGCCACCCAATATAAATCCAATTCCGGTCGCTTGCTCGTTATGCATTCAATACAGAACAGTATTCCTTCAATTACCATACAAAGAAATCGACAAGGTTTTCAAGAAAATAAAAAAATCGTAGGAGCCAATCGTGTGACAACCACTACACCCTGGAGCGGCTAACACATAAGCCAAATAAATCTCAGAGCTTATTGGCAATAGCTGAACTCGAGCGATGAAACTAATAAAAAGGTATTTGAATTTGTTGTCTTCCTGGAAATTGGCTTACGAGTTTAAATTACCCTCAACACCGATTGACTATGAATCAAAACGGTTGAACGTAGCGTGATCACGTTGAAATTCAACGGGAGTAACGTTTTCATCGAGTCAAGATTACCCTCATAAAAACGAGATCCTTCAAAAATCTGACAGCTTTAGAAAACGATGGTTGCAATTTAAGTAGCAGAAAATAAAGACGTTTGAAGACGAAACTAAATTGTATCTTGAGAGTTACTCAAATTTATCATGACAATAAAAAAACTGCTGGTCTTTGAACAGGGGACTACCTACTACAATCAATTACAGGAAGTGAAAGGAAAGGTATTGGAGAGCTCCCCAGTCAGGAGCAGCGCTGTGCTTATACTCACAAAAACAGCACCTCATTTATCGCTCATAAAAAATGACATAAACAAAGCTATATTGATATCAAGTGGTGTTCATTTCCAGCGTACATATCGTGATGGTATTCTCTTGAAATTTTGCTAGTGTGCCACCGGGGCTATCACGATGATTCATTTCGTAAATAAAAAACCTGGCGTACAGGGAAACAGTAAACTGAAAAATGCTTTATTTATAATTTCCGTGCTGTCTGTGGAAACCTTTTTTGTGGTTTAGATGAGTTTATGTTACCTATAACTCTCATTTTTGAATTCCGCTGCAATCTCAAAGCGTTCTACTTTCATTTTTAAAGTGTAAACAGATCTGTGAACTCCTCTAACCTGGCAAGCTTTGCGTGCAGAAGAATACAGCGAGCAATATCGTGCAAGCACACGACGCTGAATATCCTGCTTTTAGTTCCCGAAAAAATCTTTTCAGAAAAAACAGTAGAAAAGCGGAGTTATAAAAGGCAAGGTTTTTTTATGAGCACTTTTATTTGGTAATGGTGTTAATAATGTTTCAATGCGCACATTGTTACGTTTTTTACAGCTCGTGCGGTTGAGCCATAATTTGTTTTTAGCGCATGTTATGTCGACAATTGCAAGCCATTTTTTGTAGCTTGGGCCGTAAGACGGATCAGCTAAATTTTGCTTAACAGCAATGCGTCAGTCGTAATGCTCTGTAAAATATTAAGGGCAGCCCCTACATCTACAAGGTTATTCGATCAGTGCTGCTTAGCTGATATTTTAACAAGCCAACATCAGCGAATCTTGACTTCGCATTTAGTGCTTTATGTTGTGCGAGATACTCAGAAAAAATCTTCTCTGGGTAAAAATACTTTCAGAACGATATGTTCCTTCTCAACAAACATGTGGTATTGTTACAGTTGAAGGATCAAGCCTAAATTGAGCTGTCAATCAGTTGGACTTGCATCCATGGCAGTTTGTCTACCCGCTGGCATGTAAACATTTGCATTTATGTAGCGGATTTGTGTTTTTCTGTTCAAATATTGGTTTGTTTAATGTAAGCTGTTAATTCACAAGCCATGTATAACCTTCAGCTCCAAATATTTCGGTTCTCATGGTGGTCCTTGAAAGCTGTGGTGTTGCTTTGGCTGTAATAATTGTTTTCTCTAAAGTAAAAACGCGTGTTCTATATATAAGCATCTGGAAAATGTAATTCTTACAACACATCTTTTTTTATTTTAAAATCGATTCCCTATTTTATAGCTAGTCAAAGTTAAGTTTGTTTTACCTAAATAAAACCAGGAGTTCCTTAAAATTGGTAATTTGTTCATAATTCTTTTGCAAGTTCATGAGCCGCGGCTC